>NW_005841854.1:2701651-2771292 GCF_000455745.1 Alligator sinensis | reverse complement strand
CGTTTGACCCCAGTACTTTTTCCTGCCATGGCAGGGGGTCAGACTTGATGATCTGCTCAGGTCCCTTCCGACCCTACCAACTATGAAACTATGACCTGGAGGGATGTGGGCAGTGGGATCCCCCAGGGCTCGGTCCTCAGGCCCGCACTGTTCAACATCTTCATCAGCGACTTGGACAAGGGGGTGAAAAGCACCTTGTTCAAATTCGCGGATGACACTAAGATGTGTGGAGAAGTGGGCACCTGGAGGAGAGGGACAGACTCCAACTAGATCTAGACAGGTTACAGGGGTGGGTGGATGAGAACAGGATGGGATTCAATATTGACACGTGCAAGGTACTGCACCTAGGGAGGAAGAACCACCAGCATACCTACAGGCTGGGGAACTCCCCTCTAGTCAGCACAAAGGCAGAAAAGGACCCTGGTGTCATTATTGATTCCAAAATGAACCCAGGCTGCCAATGTGGGGACGCAGCCAGGAAAGCTAACCACACCTTGTCATGCATCTACAGATGCATCACGACCAGGTCCAAGGATGTGATCCTCCCCCTCTATGCGACACTGGTCAGGCTGCAGTTGGAGTACTGCATCCAGTTCTGGGCGCCGCGCCTCAGGAGGGATGTGGCCAGCATTGAGGGGGTCCAGAGGAGGACCACTCACATGATCAGGGGGCAGCACGGCAGGCCCTACAAGTGGAGGCTAAGGGACCTGAACCTGTTCAGCCTCCACAAGAGAAGGCTGAGAGAGGATCTGGTGGCCGTCTACAAACTGGCCAAGGGGAACCAGCAGGCTATGGCAGAGTCGCTGTTCCCCCGAGCACTACCAGGAGTAACGAGGAATAAAGGCCATAAGTTGATTGACAGTAAATACAGGCTAGATATCAGGAGGCACTACTTTACAGTCAGGGCGGCTAGGATCTGGAACTAACTTCCAAAGAAAGTGGTACTCGCTCCTACCCTGGGGGTCTTCAAAAGGAGGCTAGATAGACACCTTGCCAGGGTCGTTTGACCCCAGCATTCTTTCCTGCCCATGGCAGGAGGTCAGACTTGATGATCTGCTCAGGTCCCTTCCGACCCTACCAACTATGAAACTATGGTGGTGGCAGAGGCCCGGGTACAGAGACATCAGAGGCTCCTTCTGGCTGCCACCACCACCAGCCCCATGAAAACCAGCATGGGCCCAGGTCCCGGTTCTGGCCCCAACCCACATGAGGGGTCAAGGTCCCTGCAGCACCTGCTCTGGACCTGCCTGCCCCAGCCATGATGACTGATGGCAGCAGAAAAAAGTGGGACCTGGAGCCTGCGCTAGGGCTGCCCTGAGACTCCTCCCCACTGCCACCACCAGCACTGCCTCTGGGCAACCCGCACCCGCCCACCCACACCCATACCAGCTCGTCACCCACCCACGGCCCCATCCCACATAGGGAGTTTGGCAAGCTGTTGCATGGGGGTTTTGCTGACCCAGCCTGTGACAGCTCCCCAAAACTCCCTATGTGGCCCACAAGACAAAATAATTGCCCACCCTGCCTTAAACCAATGAACCATTGCCCTCAGTCTGAAGACAGACAATTTAAAAACAACTGTATGAGGTGTGAACTGTATTATTAAGTATTCTACAATTGCATCTGATGCATCTAGTTAATGTGCCATAAACCCAACTGTTACTCAAATGTTATCTATCAAATGTTCCAACTGACCCCTGCCCCAGTGCTGAGGCTTCCGGTTTACTCCATGGCAATTGTCTTGATTTAGCTGTGCTCTGTCAATTCAAAACAAAAAAGAGAGAGAGAGAGAGAGAGAGAGAATCTGCAGTATCCTGAAAATATAAGCACATTCAAAAACACGTATCACTACATTCAGCATCAGAGAAGCAGCACAAGGATTACCAGTCTCACTGCACCACTGCTTTTTCATATGCAACTTATTATATAAAAATCCTTGTATGTCATATTTTAAATAATAATGTTATATTTTAAATAAAGTTGCTATAAAAATATTCAGCCTGCTGAGCTCAGGGTCTCTGCTGCAGAATTTAGGTCTGGCTTATCAAGAATCACACAAAGTCATAGTTCTAAATAAGAGGGAATCAACCTGTGCTTTGAAAAATGATACAAACTCGTTACTGCCATGCCAATACCTTTACAAACTCCAACCAAAAAAAAGCCAACAACCAGTTATGAGAGTTAAAAGTACATAACTGCAGAATATTGTGTCTTTGTCTTTATTTTTAAGTCTATGGAAGACAATAACATTCAAATAAAAAATTAGTAATTTGAGATTAAAACCTTCCAGGTACTAGCATAATATGCTTGTCTGATCACATCTGCATAAGAAAACAAAGTAGACTGCCGTAGAAGACTAGGATATTATATATATGTTTGTCCAGTTATTAATAGAGCATTTAATAAGCAGATCCAGTGCATTCTGCGCAAAAGCAGTCTTGTAACATAATAAAAATGTATGGCTTACTAAAAGATTTCCTTTTGACCCCTCTCTGCAGGGTACTCTTAATTTTTAATAATTTCTCTGGAGTCCTTCAGAGCATTACTGCAGAGCTGAATGCTTGACAGAAAACTGAAAAACTCCACTAGCACACTGTATATTGCGGCAACTCCTAACCAAGAAAAATTAAGGGACCTTCATATACATTATAAAATGGTTTTCTAACACTAGGTGCCCACACCTACAGATAACTCTTCACAGCTTCTAGTCGGGTACAGTGTGCAGGCAGGCAGAAACTGCAGTGAATTCAAGCAAAAAAGTGTTATTCTAGAACTGCAAAAATATTTGTCAAGCTTACAAACATGAGGCAACATAATTTTCAGATGCAATGTGTTTTCTGCTTCTTCCACAGAACACACACACTGGCTGTCATAAATGAGCCAGGGAATGGAAAACTGTCACTGAAGAGGTATTGTAACAGCAGGGTACCTTTCCTTTGTTATTACTCTAAATCTCATTGAGGTTTTGTTTTTTCTCTTAACTCAAAAAGTCACTTACAAGCACAAATCCAAACCTTATTAAATCACATATTTTTATTTTTTGCACTTTTTTAAATAATCTTTTTCTATATGATGATTATATAGGTTTTCTGCCTCTCAAAAGAAACAGTATAAAGAGAAACTCTGCAACAGTCTTCAGATCAACATTTGTAGAGTGAGCTTAACTTTGCTGTATTCTATAAAATATTTTTGTTTTGTTCCATCACATGTATCAAGTCCAAACAGTCAAAAGTAAAAATCTGTAAATGCAAGCAAGCCTTCCCTTAATGTGCTAATCTCAAACTATTTTCAGCCTTTCACCTGGTAGGGAATTCTGTCATCACTTTCTGTGTTTACTGACACTGCAGTACTAGGAATGCCATACCACAACACAAACAGTATTTTAAGCTTCACTTGATCAAACTACAGGATTCTCATTGGAACGTTTTCCCTGAAAAGCAGTCACAAGCGCTGCTAACCTAAGCAGTAAGGGTTCTGACAGATACAGGAGGAAAACATGTGCTTTACCAGAAGCAAGAGCACGTTACTTCGACCCAACTCCATGGCATCTGTATAGATCGGGTGCTTCAGCAGGGCTTTTTGGCACTTTAAAAGCTGATTCAATCAACTATTACATAATAGCACCAAAAATCCCCACTAAAGCTCCCAGTCTATACAGACACGAGAAAAGTTGGGTGGGACTAATGCACTCTCTCTTCTGAGTATGTGCTGGGCTCAGTACAGGAGTGCGCCAAATTTAAAGTAGAGAGCCATCTGCAAGCAACCTAAAACGTAAATCATTATTTTTAATATTAAAATAAAATATATTTTAGATTTTATATTTGTTTTATTATAAAATATTAAAATATGTTCATAAACTGGGGTTACCTGTTAAGTTCCCTGGTGGTTTCATTGCACTATTACATTTATTTTTAGTTCAAGATACCAGTAAAAAAGGACAGAATATTTTAACCACAAAAAATAGATTGAGAATAATGGTTAAATCTCAGTTCAGTATCAATCCACTGAAAAGTTAGTTGAAAATGTAGCTTCTTTAAAATCTAAATTATTTTTTTTCTTGGATATATTTGGTGACTGAAGACATGCATCTCACCAAAGGTTAAAAGAGCAAACTTAATAAATGCATAATATTTAATCCACAGGAAAAATAATAAAAATATAGTCCAAATGACTGAAAATATATTAGCTTGCATCTCCTCTTCCCAATAATATTGATTCATTCAGAAATAGGAAAAATCCATAACCTACACAAATACTTACATGCTAAAAACTTTCATGTATGCATTTAACTCCTAATGGGACCTGTAATTACTTTCAATACTTGCCTTCGAAAGTAGGGCTACGTATCAAGTTAACTTAAGAGAGATGTCAGTCGGAGACAATAGGTCATCTGGACACAAAAGGGCTTGAGAGTCATGAGTTTGGTCCTGAACTCTTACCTCACTGTGCTGCCTCAGGAAAGGCATTTTTGCATTATAATGGCAATAACAAAACTTCATAGAAGGGTTTCAAAGCTTAATAAATTAAATTTGTAGAGGAATTGGAGATCATTGTATTGTAGCAAAACCCACAGTTTTTCTTTTTAATACATATACATACATACATACATACATACACACACACACACACACACACACACACATAGATGATAGATATGCATTCCCTTCCCTTCCCCAACCATTTCTGGCTTTTCTTTCTCTCCCTCTCTATTCCCTATAGACAAGCATAAGCAAGCTCAGACTTAGGATAAGCTTTAACATTTTTATTTTGGCAGCAAGTTTTTGGTTTTGGATATCCACTGTTTTATATTGTATTATTATTAGGTTTGTATTGATTTTTACTGTTGTATATTGTATTATTATCATTTTCATATTGGTTTTTATTGTTTCATATGGATATTGTATGGTTTAGGCCTGTGTTTGTAAGTTAACCAAAGTAATGTCAAGTTTCCATTTTGTATGTCAAGTCTCCATCTTGTGTCCTCTGCCTGGGCATCCTCTGTGTTGTAACTGTATGATTCATGTATACTTCCCATGTCAATTGGTTCCCGGATAAATGAGAGTGATTGGGAATGACTGAAATACAATGGTAGCAGGCCTCTACTGAATGGCCTGTAACAACCAGGCCATCACCTCGCATTGATTCATCCAGGAACCATGGACCTCACCCAGGAACAGAGATAAGAACCCAGCATATGAAAGACAAAAGACCCTGCAGAACCAGCAACTCTACCATTGTACCCAGCCATTACAGACACCCGAAACTGCACGTCGCTGCATGAAGCACACATGCTCAGTACACCAGGGGCTGACCCTTGCCTGGGTATGCCTCCTGTCACTAGGGTCACACAATGTCTGCCCCTATATAAAAACGGGCAGTGAAGACAGACCCAGTGGGACGCCCTCTCCATCTGAACCAGCACCATGCCACACCACCTATCCACCCAGAGGCCCTGCCGGTGAACCCCCTCTGGACAAGGACCCCTTTCCAGCCTGGGTAGGTAGCTATCACCCCCCACCCCCTCTTCTACCAAGGACTTGGACTCTGCTTCTCTTCCCTACCTGGACTCCAGCCCTTCCACTGAGTCTCTTTCTCCTGCTGCCAGTGTGTGTGTGTGCGCGCGCGCGCGCGCGTGCGTGCGTGCGAACCAATAACTTCATGGGGCTGTGTAGTGTGTTGTCTGTGTAATAAAACTGTTATTTGGACCCCTAAGTTAGGTTTTGCTTTACTATGGTTTGGTTCTGCTTCAATCTCTGCTCCTCGGCCCTCTAACTTCTGTCTCATTTCTCCCTCTCCTGCTTCTGGCTCACTGCCACGTCCAACACCTGTCGTGAGCTCCTCTCTGCCTCCAAACCCCCTGTTTCTTTGCCACTGTCTTATCCCCACTGCCTTTTCCTTTTCCCCTGAGCAATCAGGTTTCTGCCTCAGTTTCTTTCCTGGCTGTCTCCTCCTTGCCACCACTTATCTGCCCCACCCCCACAATATCTCAGCTGTCTGGCTCAGTTTCCAGCCCCAGTCGACCTTAAGTAAACCCAAACCTCAGTTCCTCAGCCAGCTTCTGTGTAGTCCACCGGTTCTAATCCCGGTTCTGGCAACTCTCACTCCCTATACTTTAACTCTCTCTCTCTCTCACCTGAACCTTCCCCCAAGTACCCAAAGCACACACATACACACTGTACCATCAAAGTTAGTAACTTACCTGTGTGTATGCATAGGTGGGTTGTATGCGTGTGAACTGGTGAGTGTGTGTGTGTATATATGTCATTGTGTGCATGATATACGAATTAGTGATCTGTGTCTAACTTTTGGAGTGTATAGTGTATGTGCTTGAATTGGTGATAGGTATGCATGTGCCTAGGCTGGTTTGGATGTGTATGTGCCAGAGCTGGTAGTGTGTGTGTGTGTGTGCGTGCGTGCGCGCACACACACCTAATTGATTTGTGTGTTTGTATATGTGCAATTGTGTCACACCCTCCTGTCTAACAGTGCAATATTGATATCCTGAGATTTGACCTGACCCCACAGGGCAACAGTATAGTAGCAGAATATAAACACAAATGCAACATAGGCCATGTTAACAGACTGCTTTATAAGGAAACTTATGTAAGGTTTACATCACCACTGAAAATACAGTTGGGTTGTGAATGATTATGAACATGTCAAATTCCTTCCAGAATGGACTGTCATGTACCATCACTGCCCACTATCTTAGCAAAGGAACACATTGACAGAAGTCAAGGAAGTAATTTGGCAAGTTAGCTTGAAGCTGCTCCATGTGAAGAGTTTTATATTCAGAGTCAATAGCTAAACAATTATCCTGGTCACTTATAATGCAAAAAGCTCTGTATCCTCAAACATGAAGATAGGAACTAGCCTTTATAGAAGAGGCAGGTTTTTTCCCTGCCCTGCCACAACAGCATCCACCTGGCCACCCCCAATTCCTTCACTAACCAACATTCATATCCCTGGGGTGGGCATTGTTTTGGCTGAGTAAGAGTCTGTACTTTTATTGCAGCCAGTAAACCCAGTTCATGGACTATCCATCTCTAAAATATTCTTCCAGGCACTATCCAATAATTAAATGGAGCAGAGAGATGTGATGAGAGTTGGGCATCAAAAACGCACACTACTGAAGGGTTGTTGATGGAGCTCTAGAGCACTTGCTAACTTCCTGGCTCTCCTAAACAATGACAACAGATTAATGCTCACTATTAGGCAAAATGGAAAGAACATAACAAAATCAAATAATGTAACAGAGATATTGCTATTCTTTGTAAAAAAAAAAAGCTCAGTGCTACCTTAGTTGCAGCAATCAACATGGTTTCTCTCTCATGTGGACTTAAGGCAATGAAGCTGAGGTAACAGAATTGTTGTGAAGTTAAAAAATGTTTAATACTTGTAACAACATCACAGCACAGAAAGATGTTTGCTACAGCAGAATCTTAGGAAATCTGATAAGTGATAGGACAATTTGGTGCCTATATACATGATGATTTTCACCATTTAAAGCATTCCAAAGCCATCACTTAATACACAGGGGCAACTTTAGAACTTTTTTTAAATGGTGAAAGTCACTGTAATTAAACCCCATTGTATGCAATTAAAAGGTAGGACGAACAGTGGTAGTGTGCCTCAGCCTACCTAATTCACTTTTATCGCATATGTATTTAATTGGGGCTTTCCCACAGACTTGGGCTGCATTGGGCAGTGTCTGGTGCCCCCTGCCTCCTGCTCTACAGAACTACAGCAAGTCATGAAACTCGCACCAAGCCATGGAACGTCTATTAAGTTTTAAGCCTCTGTATCTAAGTGTTTTAAGTAAAGCACAAAAGTTACAGTGCCTTTGGAAAGGCCTGTGCTACAGGTGCATAGCCCCTGCCCCCACTCCCACCCCCGTTAGCATCACAGCCTGCTGCCCAGGTTCACCAGAAGTCTTTTATATATACATTTTATTGTGAGATCAGTACCACTGCAAATAAGAACCCATAATTCAGTGTTTTTGGTTTTACTTGGCCTCCAGTCCCCAATAATTCTACTTTAGCAGCAATTAGACATAAAATGTTTGCATTTCCCATCTGCTGTCATAAATTTCAGCAGTATTTATGGTTACCTACAGCTTTTCATAACCCTGGTTAAAGAGGCTATCGATCTCAATACCAGAGATATAAAACAAAATAAAACATTAAAAAAACCCACTTGGAAAATTAAAAATGTATAGCTCAACTGCAACTGGAAAAGGGCTGTTTTTTGCACATTACCTTTGCTTACATATATGCTGCGCTATGCGCAGAATGTATGTCAATATTAATTAGTGTTTTATTTTCACTGTAATGTATATTTTTACAGGAAAACTACGAAGACAATAAAAAGCCAAAGGAGAGCTAAGTTTGCAGAATTTCTAGGTCTCCTGCAATGAAAATATATAGCCCTTTTAGGGCATTGCCACTGAAGACTTGCAGTACTATTAAACCAGTGCTTCCCAAACTTTTCCTCAGCGTGACCCCATTTATAGCTCTCCACCCACAGCCTCCCACCCCCCAGGTACCCCAGGTCCAGGGCCCATAGCTTCCCCCCACAGCAGCACCCAAGCCCCAGCTGCCACCCACAGGGTGTAGCCAGAGTAGAATGCAGAGCCCTGCTCTCCCCTTGCTCTTCCCCCACCCCCACATTCCCTCCCCCATGGGCAGCACTACCCAAGTGGAGCCCATGGGATGGGAAGATGTGGGCTGCCCACTGCAGGCTTGGGGCTCCCTGCCCTGCTGTCCTCCCCACCAGGTGCTCCACAGCCCAGTGGGCAGGACCCAGCACAAGGAGGAGGGAGCACCACACCATGCTGCCATGGCTGCCAAGCTGAGGTGCCCCCTGCTCACCTGACAGCAGAGTGGACACAACTCATGCCACTGCCATGCCTCACCTTAGCTGCCACAGTGGTGCCACACTCCCTCCCACAATGGGTCCCACCTGCTGGGCTGCAGAAGCGGTTCCTGCTCGGAGCTGACCTGGCCTGGCTGCAGTCCCACACACTGGTATGGGTGCAGACTTCTCAGGGGGCACACTTTTATTACAACCCCATCTGCTGATGTGTTGACCCCATTTGGGGTCACAACCCACAGTTTGGGAACCATGGTTTAAACCAATTAAAATCAAAGAAGCACCAACACAGCTGAGAATCAAAATAAATCATCAGTAATGAATAAACAAGAGCCTCTATACTTTAGAAATATAATGCCAGAGCAGGTTGGCTATGAAACTATTAAAAACTAATCAGCAGTATACATCTCTGCTGTTGGAAACACAAATCTGTGAAGCAAGGGAAAATATACATTAAAGGAGAGTAAGAACCTGATTCAGAATAAAGAAGAAATCCTCTTTAAGATTAATGCACACACATGAAAAATCTCTGTAAAGGTAAATATTTTTAAGGAGTAGAATGGTGTAATAGAATACAACTAGAAACCAGTGTCTTAGTGCTCCACCACTGAAACCAGTTGGAAGCCACTGACTTCAGTGGAGAAAGATAAGCCCCTAGTTTAAATAACTACCTGTGATCTTGGCAAAGGAAGTTTTGATTACTAATTTAATTAAATACCTGGGAGAGGATCTGATTATCTTGCAGACCGCCAAAGAGTTCTGATACAAGTGAAATGCATCAGAGCAGGTTATTACAATCAAGCAGCCTCCTGCTGGTTATTGCAAAATGAAATAACCACTGAGCTCATAAGGGCTCACTCTTACAAGATACACAATGCCCTCTATTTCATGAGGGTGAAGTTACACATTACACTTAGACCCTACTAAATCTGCAGAAGGTTAACTAGTTGTAAAGTCAGAACATGCTATGAGCAGTTGCGTATTAAGGGTTAATACTGTTTCTTGCCTGCTGCCGCTACCCCATTGCGCGGATGTAGCCTGGCTCAGCAGGGCACCATGCAGCACCATGTGCTATCTGGAAGCTCCGGCTGTCACCCGGGCCAGCATCACTCAGCTTCAGCCGCCCCAAGCTGCCAGACAGCGTGCGGCACCATGCCGAGCTGGGCTGCACCCACGCAAGATGCAGCACCAGCAGCACATGCCAGGCAGCCAGGGCCAATCCCTGCTGCCCCACACTGCTCCCTGCCTTGTGGCGGGGCTGTGTCATGAGGCCCCAATGGCTGCTGCTGCAGCCAGGAAGTGCAGGGACACTGGGGCCAGGCAGGACAGCAATCGGGGTCTGTGACCAGGCAAGGAAATGATGGAGGGGATAAGGGAGTGAGCAGGGGCTGGGAGTGGGGCACGTGAGCTATGTGGGGGAGGGGGCGATAGCCCCTTTGGGGGGGGCTTGTGGCCCCTGTTGAGGGACTTTGGCCCTGTGAGCAGTTTGCGAGCTGTGTGGGAGGGGGGCTGTGCCCTGTGGGGGGCAGGGATACACCCCTCCTAAGCAGTCCCCACCATACACCCTCCCCACACCCATAGGCCCCCACAATCCACCTATGAAACCCACACCCACAAGCCACTCCCACAAACCCCTCACCCAAATACCTGGCTCTGTGAGTTAGGAGTGAGGCAACTAGTGTGGGGGGCAGACTGTAGATTGAGAGTGAGGGGCAAGGGCAGGGGCAGGGCACTGGCATATGTGGGCTGCACACTGCTGCACATCCTGGGGAGCAAAAGGGGTAGGGGCGGCTGTGATTTTTCTATGATAAAAAAGCCAAGAGTCAATACCAAACTGTATAGATATTTAGAATATATTTTATTATGATGATGGAGGCCCTGGTAGGCTTCCAAATTGCTTTAAAATTGTAAATATGTTGATAAAACACTGCCCAACTTATTTGATCTCTCTATATATACATATGCATGTCTAGCGGTCTTTTGTTTTACTTGTGGAAGAGCATGGATTTTGGGGTATTTTAAAGAGTGACTTTGGGATTTTTTTTTTAATCAGGGATTTTGCCGTTTTTAAATAGGCAACACCAGAATTCCTGCTAGGGAGGCAAGTGGCAGGACCCAGGCAGAGGACCCTACTGAAAGCTGGCATCCAGGACCCAGCTGGAGGTGGCTGACCTCCTGGCCACTCCTGACCTCCTGGTCATCACCCTGAGAGCATCTTCTGGGCAATAGCTTCCCAGATGGCCAGGCGGTGGCACACATGGCAGTAGTGTTGCACAAAGGCCAACTGGGCTGCCACATATATATATAAAATACATTCATACATACATACATACATACATATTTTTTTTAATATATTTTTTCAAAATATATACTCCATTCCCCTGCCAGAGAATATCATATATCAAGGCGAGATGTACCCTTAAAAAGGTATCAAACATATCTTTCTTTAAGGAAAGGATTGGTCTCTATACTAGTATTTCTCAAGCTTTACAGACTCATGGCATACTACCTTAACTTTTCTGAACTTTGCAGTACCCTACAGGTGAAAATCACCAAGATAGATCTAAACTCAGAAAAAAGATATAGAGCCTGTAGCTAAAAAAGTTGAAAATCACTGATCTAGCTAGTGCCACTTAAGAGCAACAAGGACAGGACCTCACCTTTCTGTACCCTGATCTTTCCTCTGTCTGCCAATTCCCAACTTCCGGTCTGTACCTCAGGGGATGAGAGCAGCCCCTACTGCTGAGGCTGCTCCAGGTCTCATATGCTGGTGCCCACCTCCACAACCACTCTGCTGGCCATGGGAGATGGGAGAAGTGAAGGGGAGAAGCCAGGATACAAAGCACAGCTCCATCTGTGCATCTACCCACCCGTGCACTTACAGCACACACTGCTGAGAGTGTTGGGAGATGGGGGGTCAGCACAGGGATTGAACACAGGGGCTGCCTGGAGGGTAGTGGCAGTCCCCAGAGGAGCAGCTGAAGGTGCCACTAATGTAGCTGGGGGAAGCACAGGATGCTGGACAGGGGAGGAGAGCATTTATCTCCTCACAAAGGGGCATCTTGAAGCATACTTTTGTCACTCCTCTCATGGCACAGTAACATGCCACAGTAACATGCCACAACATACCCTTTAGGAATCACTATGTTAGGATAATCCCACATTTTAGAGAACATGAGGCATTCAGGAATAGTATAAGGATTTGTATGGAACATAACAGTCTCTCTCCTTTTTATACCCAACCTAGACTTGCTTCAATGCAATTCAGATTGTTTCAAAATCTAGAGAGGAATCCATATTCCATATGACAGCAACTACTATAAGTCAAGGAGGCAAACCCACATTCATAACTTCCCAAACAACTCCATTTTGAGCTGAAATGCCCAGGTCTGGTCTTTTCCCTAAGGTAACATTCCTGGAAGTTTTTAGTCCTTTTGCAGTTCCATGCAATGAACAAGTACCTATTTTCTCATTTAGAAACACAAATACAGTAAGAATTACAGTACAAATAGCTAATGACTGAAATTGGAAATTAGACCTAATCCTCTTTAAGGATGGGTGGTTTTATTTGGTATGGAAAATAGCTTTAATTCATAAAGTTATAAGAATTTAAAATTCACCATTGAGATTTATCAGTAAAAAAAGGGCTCCATGCAAATAGACACACCTGCTGCAGTGGAGCTGATTCCAGGACTTTGCATGCCTCACAGGCAAAGCTAATGGACTTCCATGGGCTGTACTGCACAGACTTACATATATATGCAAATTAAGATATTGCTTCATCTGCCTACTCCTGTGAGATGCTGAGAAGCCCTGCAAGGTGTTAACCTCTGTGGGAATACAGAACACTCAGCATATTGCAGGAAGCAGTCAGCACTTGGCAAAATTACTCCTAAGTCATGACTGAAAGATCTGGCTCAGATCATTCTGAAAATAGTGATCTTAATCTTAAAAGAAGGGCCTAAAAAAATGCTTACAATAATAAAACATTCAGTTTATGATCATTTATCTTTTGTTCTTTTTAGTAGCACAGAAAATCTGTTCAGGTGTCCACACCTGTTTCCGTTTCCTGGTCTGAGCTAGGCTTCCAAATAGTTCTCCAAAGCATTTTAGCAAAGAAAATGGAAGGGAGGGTGGGATAAACTAGTATCAACTATAAAAATAAAAATTTACATTCCACTTGGATGCCTGTTCCATCTCTTGGTAATCAAGAGACATCAGTTACACAGCAGAGCTTTTATAATAATCCATTAAAATACAGATATGTGCACAGCTTATTAATGATTGTTTTCCTTACTAAAATGTTGATTTAAGCATAACAGCGAAACACTTCTGAGGGATAATACAAGAACACATGGAAATATATTGGGGGAGAAAAGGTACTGTCAAAAGGCTTTGAATCTTTATGAGCTATTTTTGAATACTGACTAGTGTGAATGTGTGTGCCCTTCACGTGAGTTAACAGACTTTCTAAGCAGAGCTAATTAACTCAGGTATCACATTACCCACATCACACTAAGGTGATTATATTGTTTCTAGTACCTACAATAGCTTATTCAGAGCTAGCTCCTTATTTCTGCAGTATTGCATAGGACCAGGAGGGCATAATTTCAGTGTCCTCCTGTCAGCAGAAAGTCTCTTTAATACAAAATTGGCCTCATAGGATCTGTACAAGACCTTGCCTACATGAATCCAGGGGTCTTAATGTGGTAAAGGTCAAGTCTTGGTCTCATGGATTAAGTTCAATCATATCAAGATTCTGCCATAAATTAGCACTACATCTTAAAATAAGTTGTCAGGGGAAAGGAGGATTGTTCTTGTTTTCCTTTTTCCTGTTTCAAATAAAGAAAAATAATTTAACTAACATTTTCCTATTTTTTCAATGAAACGTCCCAGGCACGCCCATCATTTCTTTATGGTTCTTCTATTTTCTTTCATGTATTCACATATTTTGAAAATATGAGTATTCTGTATTGTTATTTGTATTGAAAACATCCATAGTCTGTATTGGTGCACATCCATCTATGCGTCACCTGTGTGGCTTCTCCATAAACAAAACATTTTCTAGGAAAGCCAACCATTATCTTTTCCAATTCTCCTTATGCCCCCAGCTTCTCCACCACAGAGAATTCAACATTCTTGTTCTCATCTCCACAGCTCCACATAGCTCAGAAAATTTCCTTCTTTCTCAGCATAGTCTTACTAGGTCTGCTTTACCATCATCTCCCTCTAAACAAACAATATTATCTAACTCACTTCCGCTTATAACTTTGTTGAAATGAGGAAGAAAATATGGTAAACAAAGCACAATCATTTTCAGACACCAAGTTAGATGACCTGTATTAATATTAGAGAGGAATTTAATCGAAGTGAAGCAGATAAACTTCCTAAGGAAAATACATCACCTGAGCACAACTGGTGCTAGAGGGCCAGAAGAAGAAAGAGATTTCCATTGCTAGTGAAGGTATTCCAAGTAGAACTGAGCACAAAGTCCAGACATGCAGATGCTGAACATCCTTTTCCAGCAGTGAGTAACACCACTATATGGGTAGCTGTTAAACATAACAGTTGGTGACTCTGTAGTCTGTGTGTCACTCATGGCATATTATATTAATCAGCCAAAGAAAGAATTTGCATATTTGTGAATAATCTTCAAACGAACACAAATTCAGCTATCATTTCTAAACTGGCAACTCATAAATCTAACTTCCTACTGCAGACCTATCTCCTTCTGTGCAAATTTAATCTCAGTCTGTCCTTCTGACATCTAGTCATGGATGACCAGATGTCAGATTAAGCTCAACAAGGCTAAAAATAAAGCCCATAATCTTTTTTACAAACACCCCTTAATCTGTCACTGTAGACATAATGGCAATCCAACTTGTTACTCAGACCCATGATCTGCATGACGGTTTCAACTCAGACCTCTTTCTAAATCCCCGTTTCCAGGCTGCGTTTAAATCTAAATTCTGTGTAATATCCCTGAAATACTGTCTTCTCCATACCCATATACACACACATTTGCAAGTACTCTCACAATCCTAAAACTCTTGCCCAGGCTTTTGTTGGTTTGCGGCTTGGTTACTTCAACATCCCTTTCTTAGCCATGATAAATGCAATCTTGTCTGGCTCATATCTATTTCAAAACACTGTTATAAAAGCCATTTTTCCAGCCCATCACATTGACTATGTCATACCTCCCTTTGCAACCTTTTTTCCTACTCACTTTGCCCACCCATTTTGCTATTGTTCCAGCCTTCTTTGCTCACTCTTTCAACTGCTGCAGATGTGCCCTGCTTCTCCTAATTGGTTCCAGAGATGAGAGGCAGAGACCAGTTGACTTAGCTATTTAAAGTGAGGCCGCTGGTGGCTGGACACAGTCCCTCTGCAAGTCATCCCACCCCTACAGCCAACTGAATGTAGGACATCTTTGCTGAACTACAGGAATGTATAATAAAGCTGCAAAGTGGGTGTCACTTGAGATGACAATTGTCAGCTCTACATCTAACAACTACAATAAAAAAACAATATGGCGCAGCCATGTAAGGACTATAGCAGACTGTTTTATACTATACAGCTTTGAAGCACAAGAATTTTGCTTACATTTTTGAGTCTTTGAGGAGGCCACATTTTTACTGTTCAAGTTTTTTGTTATTTTACAAAATGAAAAGTCTAAAGCTCACTAGTGATGCAAAAATGGTCATTAGTAAAATTATGTTAATAATTTTTATAAAATTAAGTTGTTATAAACTGGCTTGCACCTTTATTAAATTGCTAAATCTGAAGTTTTTATGTATTACTAAGAAAAATATTTGTAGCTAGGAAATATTTTATAGCAACACTTTGTTTATTCCACAAGTGTTTAGAAAAGGAGATGCTTCCTTTAAGATGGTTATTTGAAAATGATTTGTATTTAAATTAGGCATAATATAAAAACTATCTAGTGCTATTGCTATATAAATAGTAGTAAGTTTTATATGTAAATATGGCAAGATCATTTATTTAGTGTCATCGATGACTGCTAAATAGGAAGTCATTTAAGTTTAGAATGATTACATTGGGGAATAAATAACAGTTTAAGTAACTTCCCTAACAGACCAAGAAAGATACAAGTCATCCCTCCTCAAACTAAGAGAAAAATCAATGTTTTCTTTGAGAACTAAGCAAAAGGCTCTGTTTTTGAATCATGGAAGTTGAAAAGGATTATTTTAATGCCAAAAAAATTGCATCGGGATTTATTTGAAACACACATTAACTTCCCAAAACACACACACAATAGTCTAAATGCAAGAAAATGTATACAAGAAAATACAAGAAAATCTAAACACAATAATCCAAATAATCTAAATACAAGAAAATGTTAAAACACCTAACTAAATGTAAATTATCTCAGAATTCCCTTCACAGTAATAAAGGTTGTTATCATCCCCTGAAAGGGTGATATATCAGCTAATAATTAAATCCAGCCAAATCCCAAGAGAGATGCATTTCGCATATCTGGTGAAAGCATTTCGAAAGACTTTCTTCTCTCCCTTTCATAAAGCAAACTGCAGAAGCCTTCTACTCCCTTCTCCCACGTTTACTAGTGCTTCCATCTTAACACTACCAACTCAGCTCAGTCTACTTATCTCAACTTTTTAAAACCCATGAGTAGCAGAAAGACAAAGAAAACTGAAGGTTGTCAAAAAGCAATACCCTTCATCCACAGCTCTGCTACCACCGCATAAGAATATCACCAAGACGTCAACATCACGTAGAGGAGAGTGTGCCAAAGCTCTACTAAAGAATTCTATTTAATGTTTTCTTGTACTGATTTAAAAAGTAATACTGGAATGTTTTTCTAATTGGAGAGGATTTTATCTTAAATACAAAAATAACTTAGATCAGTGGAGTGTGGGTGCTTCCAACCCACCTTCACTGCAGGCCACTATTCCTCTCCAAGAGCAGAAAGAGAGAGGAAGGGAGAGAGAGAGAGGGAGGAAGAGGACTTATCTTGAGTAAGCAGCACCTGCCCAGGGAATTGTGAAGTGAGAAAGTAAGGGACATAATAAGCATTATTTGTCATAGGGTGGGAGAAAGGGAGAGAGCAGGGTGGGTTGCAGAAGGGATCACACACACACACAGGGCACAGCAGGGAAGGGGATACAATTGGCCAAAATGTTTGCTGTGAGTCCTCTATGCCATGGGCCAGATCTACTCTCTTTGGGGGCTAGATCCGGCCCAGGGGCTGTATGTTGAGCACCACTGATTTAGATTACATATTCTTGGAGAAGAGTCATAACCATCACAGAGGAAAGCAATGGATTTAATTTGTATTTAAATTTTTTTTTTATATACATATGCACATATACATACATATACACATATACACACACACACACACACTTAAATACAAATTAAATCCATTGCTTTCCTCTGTTATGGTTATGTCTCTTCATATGGTTATGTCACATATGCATGTGTGTGTGTGTGTGTGTGTGTGTGTGTGTGTGTGTGTGTGTGTGTGTGTGTAAAATACACATGCACCCATTCACATCCACACTTTCCTGACTCAAAACAGCCACTTCAGTAGTTTCTTTTAAGTAACTGAATTGAACACTTTCTCTGGTTCTACAGGATTTAGAGAAGATCACTTATATTTGCTCATTTATAAATTCTTACTTTATTTTTGATGATCAAACACAATTTTAATCAGAATTCTATTGCTCATACAGGATATTGACAATATACTAAAATAGGGCTCACTTTATTCTGAAAAATATCCTATAAGCTTGATTTTATCTAGAGAACTCTCCAGTCACCAGCAGCCTTGCTGATGATAGTGTAATCTTTTGTTAAACCCCACCCAGAAAGAAACATAAAAAAGAGATTGTAACTGAAGTAATACTCAGTGTTTGTGTTTAGTTTTATTTTTTCTCTTCTTCTCTTTTATTTACTAAAAATAATCACAATTGATTAGGATTGATTGTCTTGTCCTTTACCATGTGCCCACTAAAATATGTCAGAGATTCTCATTTAACTAAAGTGCTAGGAGTTGTATGCAAGAAAAAACAATTATTAAAATGTGGTTTGTCATGTTTTTGTTTCTCTAGGCTACAAATAAAATGAAAGTACTTGGTACTCATCAACTTAAAAACACTTCTTTCTGTCCCTCACAAGAACACACAAAAATTTGAGGGGAAAGGAACATTTTTACAAAAAAAATTCATTTTGCAGGAAAGCCTTTTTCCATCAAAAAAATGTTAGAGAGAAGTTTTTCACTGATCTCCAGTATTAATACAGAGCTAGAACACGGACCCCCAGTTTAAAAAAAAATGATCCTCCATCTGGTTCTCAAGAACTAAAGATGATTCATTGTTGGCCCAAGTTGTGCTGTTATCTTTTGGCATGCTTTCATAACTCCATGGCGTAGTCCGGTGAATCATTCTTATCTTTAGATCCACTAAATGCCACTGGTTTTAAAATGTTCCATTTTTATCATGTTTTAGGATGTATTTTAAATTCTGGAATAGGGTACTTTATTTATTGTCTGCAAAAAGGGCTGCAATTTTTCATCTGCATAGGTGAACGAAGCAGAATACACTCTACCACTGATTTTATTTTGTATGGCCTAGTTATGCCTTGTAAGCACCTTTCAGAGTTGATGGCAATATAAGGATACACTGCTCCATGGAGATGTTTTGCTTCCAAGAGAGAAACTGCTTCCTGGAGTGGTCTTGTACATAGGGGATTACACAAAAACTGTTAATCTCTTCAGACTGCATGAATGCTGTGCACGGTGAAAAGAAAGCTCTTTACTGCTTCCCCCAAACTGAGCACCCATAGAATCCAACTCCATACCACCTGGCTGTTTTGCTCAGCTGATAAACATGGCAGCATAAGCTAAATGTTATAATGGCATACATCTTTGTGTGTCTAACGGAAGTGCCTAGCAAATTTTAGAGGGAAACGAACAAAGTGAAAAGATGGGTTAAAAATTCTCTAGCAACGAAATTGCCACAGTTCTCCCAGACGGTTTATATTATTTCCAAGGTAAATTTATTTGTCTCAATAAATTCACAATCCCTTTTATCAAAAAAGGAGTGAAAGGAGTGTTACTGAGAATGTAAAGTTGTGTTCTATGCCACTATCACGCTCCTGAAGCTGATATTAATACCACAGGCAAATCTGAAGCTGTACATGAAAAAATAGAAATTTTACTGGAAAGGGGGAATTAACAAGGTGAAAAAGAATAATGCACAAAATTCACAGGAAAATAGTCACATATTATTATTTTTGTATTTATATATAATATTAGACAGTTCTCACTTAGGCAAAACTCCTGTGATGTTCAGTGCCTGGGAAGTTTGCCTTAAAAAGGAATGCAAGATTTTGCTAACTATAATTAAATTGCATGAACTACAGTAATACAATAACAAGATTGCTTGAGTTGTATTGAGTCCATAAGTATAAAACAAACTGGCTGCTGTAAGCTTATACAGAAATGAATACATCCAGTCATAATAACTAGCAGTTATGTAGCATTTTCCTTTCAAAGCACTAAACAAACAGAAGATCAGAAAATTATTTGAAGGTAGCTATACTAAGTAACAAACAAGAGCCTTGATTCAGCAAACCTTCATCTGTGCTGGCCGACTGCAACTACTCTACCAATGTATAGGGTGTGCACTTGGGTGCACGCGCACCCCCTGCACGTGGTGGTGCACCCCCTGCCGCTCGCCACCCCGCCACTGACACTCCTGGTGGCATCTGTGGGTGGTCTGCAATTGCCCCTGGCCACCGCCGCTGTTGCCAGTGGCGCCTGCAGGTGGTTGCCAACCCCTGGTTGGTGCTCACCACCCCCAACCCCCCCGCCACTGACTGTACCAGCGGCATCTGTGGGCGCTCCCGCTTACTGCCGCCAGTGCAGCCATGGCTCCCAAGTCACTGGGGGCACGCGCTGTTCATATACTCTACAGAGCTTCACTTAAATTAACCAAGTAGATCTATTTCAAGGATTGAAGCTATTGTTAGTAATAACAGCATCTTACATTTAACTAGCACCTTTCACTCCAATACAAAGTAAAATGCAAAATCACTTCTCCCGCTTCCATAATGCATCAACTTCCAAAAGGGAAAAACTCAACCTTTTTAGGAAAGGAAATAAAAAAGTTTTTGTATGTATTGCTATATGTGGAATTTAAGTAAGTGAAGGATTGTAAGTAGAGTGTGCTGTTGTAGGTATGATGTCCAGGGGAGTAAGATTTGTTATGCAGTATCTTTTTACTGGACCAAATTTAGCACTGGAAAAAAAGATTAGGCAAACTTTCAACATAAAAAATGACCTTTCTTAAGGTTGGGAAAGAGGCAGATGCAGCTTAAGCTAAATACAAGTTAGAACAATTACTTTTGTTTAACCCCATTTTGTAAATGAAAGTGATCACTTAAAAAGTGAAGCGGACAGTAAACCCGTGGAGCAAAGGGAAATAATTAGGAGTAATTACAAACCAAGTAATGAACAATTAAGACAGGGAAACCCATTTATTTAAAAGAACAAGACCACTGCAAAGAGAAGAGAGCCATTATCACCTGTGGAGCACAGAGGTTACAGAGTAAGTTATGAAAAGCCATAAAACCACTGTCTGTGGCCCCATCTAAACATTACACTTAAGGCATGATTAATCAGTTAATCTTGTCTTAAGTGGCCACCCAGCCACATGCTCAGACCATTAGTGGTGTGATAAAAGAGAGGAATAAACTACAAAGTTGTTCCATAAAATTTGTGCAATAAGTTTGTAGCATGGCATTTATTAAACATGTGGTCAAGGGCCACTGTGGCTGAGAGCCTCATCAGCTGATTGGAGGTCCCAGCTGGGGTGGGGGGGAGGATGGGGGGGACGGGACAGTCCATGTGTATTCCTAAACCTGGGAGCTCTTAGCTGACAGGGCTCCCAGCTATAGGGGACACCATGTATCCCCACAGCTGGGATACCACAGCTGGATGGTCCCCATCTGCATCCCCAAGCCTGGGAGCCACTAGCTAAAGGGCTTCCAGCCCCATGTACCACTGTGATCTCCCAACCATGGGGGTTCATGGGTCACAGGTGCTGCATGGGGCACCCCAGTGGCTGGGATTCATTACAGCCTCCCAACAGGGGTGCTGCCATGGCTGTACAATGCAGCAGCTGTGGTCTCCCAGCAGGATTGTGCATGGGGTGCCCCTGCAGCTGGGAGATCACAGCAGCTGTTGTCTCCCGGTTGTGGGGGGGAGGGGGTGGTACAGTGCACCCTAGTGGCTGGGAGACTTCAGCAGCTGCGGTCTCCCAGCTGCAGAAGAAGCATGGTACACCCCCATGGCTGGGAGCCCTGTCAGCTGAGGGGGCTCCCAGCTGCAGGACCTTGCTTCTTTCCAGTGCAGAGGGAGCCCAGAATCAGGCTCCTCATGCACCAGCAATAAAGTGTGATGGATCTGATTTGCGATGCCAGTCATGCCTCCCGCCATGCACATGTGGCATGGCAGGAAGTGTAATTGTGTAAATCACACATTAGATCCCATTGTGCCTTTATCTACACATGTAGAGAGGGCCTGGGTGAAATCTGTGCTTTTTTGTACCCAGATTTCTACATCTTTGTTCTCAGGCTCTTCTGAAAATACTCAATAGGTTCCCCTCAGACCCTGACTTCTCTAGTGATCTGTAGTACCCCTACTTCAAAGAGCCCCTTCTGTCTGGTCAGCTCACGGGAAGGGGGCTTGTCAGAGTGCCATCATCCCAAACAACACAGCACACTGTTCAGCTCCAAATGAACTGTCTTTATTATGTCATTCTAGCTCCCTCTGTCCTCCCTGGGACAGTTCCTCCACTCTGTCTTCCTTGGGACTATTCTTTACTATCTCTAGCTCCACGTCTGGGACTACCTTTTCTCTCTACTCCCTAGTTCTCTCAGAGCTTCACTATTTCCCCGCAGGCACAGTCAGCCACCTACTGGCAGCAAAATTGTTATAAAAGCTCATCCAATAAAATAAAACAATATCATGGGGAAGCAATCTTGGGGCCCTGCTGCTAGGCCCAGGCTGCCATCTTCCCCTGGGATGAAAAGGGGATCTAAATGGCCTACTTGTGAACTTATTTATAGCAACTATTTACATCAACACAGGCTCACTGGGCTCCTCCCTCAGCATTCTCCACCAGTACAGCAGGCCAGAACTCAGCCCACTTAGCCTCTTTCATCACAAGCATATTAGCTAGATTGGGGTGGGCCAGATGCGGCCCGCCAGGCCATTCTATCCAGCCTGCGGGGCCCCTAAAAAATTTAGAAAATTAATATTTATCTGCCCCTGACTGCCTGTCATGAGGCCCTCAATGGCTTGTCAAAACTCAGTAAGCGGCCCTCGGCTCAAAATAATTGCCCACCCCTGAGCTAGATACATGCTGCAAGAGATGTTTTCCATCTACTGAATCACCTTCACTGTTATTGCAGTGAAATTAAGCAGTTATTGCATTGGAGTTAAGCCCATGTAAGGACTAGTCAAGATCTGATTTCTCTTTAGCTTCTGGGAATTATGAAGAATACAACCTGAGGCTGACTGGCCTCAGTCAATCCTATATATCTCTAGAGAGATTTCCCCCTGAAGTCCCTTCTTTGCTGTTTAATTTCACTTTTCCTCTCTTTTATTTAAATCACTACATGAATGCATATAATTGAATAAGCATATAACCTATACCCCTATATATAACCTACACCTCTGTATGTGAATGCATATAACCTACACCCCTAACTGAATAAACATTTTGGGTACAATAACAACTTTGTGAGTTTGACTCTTATTTAGATGCAGCACTTCAAGTATTAAGCAAAACTAAAACAGGGACAGAGGAAACATGTTCCTTCACCAATGACTACCAAGTTATTAGAAAGAAAAACAGAAATATAGCTGATGTCTTTTTATAGCAACCCTTCCTCGAACACTTTAAACCATTCTATGAAAAGCACTCTAGAAATAAAGGGAGCAATTTCACAAAGGACCTGAGACTTCTGCTAAGTAGGAATAGGCCTATCTGAGTCATACCAGCACATACACAGAGCTTCTGCTCATCCTCATCTTTGTACTCTCTGCTGAGTGGGCCTATGTTGAGCATATAGGTGCAAGATATGAAGTATTTGATGAGGCAATAAACTATAAATGCTTCACTCTAACAAAGATTTAGGAATTCTGGACAAAAATTTTAAAATCCTAATTTCTAAAATGAGTCTCCTAAATCCAGATTACTGTCCCTATGTATAAATGACTTCATTTCAAAAAGCAATGAACACCCACAAATCCAACTGCAGTCAGTGGGAGCTGGCACTGGTCAGGACCTTTTAAAATCAGGTCATTTTATGTTCAAGTGCCCAACTACAGATTTGTCAGTGTAACTGGAGTCACTCAGGCGTGACAATTTGGTCTCCTCATCTAAATATAAATTAAATGCTAATTTAAAAACTAGAGTGATGATCTTGTAACTATCCTTGGAACTATTTGAAGAGTGATAAACCAAGCAAGACCAGCTTTGAGGGCCACAGGTCCTCCTGTGCAAAGCCAAGTGCTACAGAAATGCATACCCTACATCTCCATTTAATTTGCTGGCAAATTATCCCATGAAACCTCTCTCTCATCTAAGTGTGCCAGTACATCCCCAAAGATCATTTAAAAAAAAAAAAATCACAGTCAAAACCCTGTTTTTATTCCATCCACCTGTCACAGCAAGTCACTGACCTCCCTGACTCTGAGAAGACAGTGGTTGATCAGGCTAGCCTCACAGCAAGAACTCATTAAGGACATATATCATCTCTGTCTGGCTCAAATAGATTAAGTTTAGAAGATAGATTATTTTGGGATGAGTTGGCCTTTATGCAACCAGCTGAAATCTAAGCCAAGTCAGCATTAAGAGGGTACGTGATTTTTGCTATCCAGTAGCTATGCTATGGGGTATATATATTAAATGATTTCAGGGATATCTTCTCCACAGCACAACTATTCACATGACAAAAAGGCCACTACAATTGTTAATAGTTGGTAACCTCATGAAACAGTCCCTGCAAAGAGACAGAAAACAGACTCAGTTGAATTTCAATACTCTCTAAACATCCCTGTCAGCAAAATAAATAAATAAATACTTAAGAAGATCTCTTAAAACTTGTCTTGTTCACACAGAGAAAACAGACATAATTATTTAAATGATAATAAAGTCAAAATGAAATGATTTAAAGGTGAATGCATACCCTCTTAATGCATTACCTACAGAACATAATAACAAGAATCAGTGAGGAGGATCCCTTTTCCCAGAGAGATGTAGTGGCACCTGGAAGCTTTGTTGCAACACCTAGAGCTAACTAGCACCCAAAGCCACAAGCACACATCACAAACATGGATCAGTGAGTGGAGATCAGACTTGTTGGACAGCTAATGTACAGATAAGGTGCATATTAGCAAACTGCAGAGGATCTGAAGAGGCTGAGAAAAAGGTCAGAAGGTAAAGGAAAGCCTGACTTCTAATAAAAAATATATATCATAGACTTGATTGAAGAATTAGAGTAATAAGTAGCAATCAGCAGTCTCAAAAGTATATCGTGGAAATGTATTTATCAATTCTCTCTAGAAAGCCCAGGTAAGTGCTGACTTTTTAACAATCTCTTGGTAAATATTGCTCCTGAGAGGAGAGATGCTGAGATCTAAAAAAAAAAAAAGATGTGCACAGGCATTGCAAAGAACTGGGTCTAGCCAGGGGTGGATCCATAAGAGGTATAGGGGGTGACTGCACCCCGCTTTCCAAGTGTAGCCCAGCCACTCCAGTTTCCCACAGCCCCAAACACCTGGGTCCCTTGCAAAATCCAGACAATGCCACAAGAGCAGCAGCCAGGGACTTTTAAGTACCAAAAGCAGGTAAAAATCTCCGCCCTCACAAGAAAGAGAGACCCACCTGCCACTCCTGCTGTCTCCAGCTGATGTGGGGGCAGGGAGAGTGCCAGAGCCACTTCTGCCCTGCCCTAGCTGGGGCTGCAGGAAGAAGCTGTGCAAGAAGCCAGGCTCAGCGGTGAACAGCAGGAGCAGAGGCAGGTTTCCCTTCCCTACCCAGTCCCCCTAGTTTTTCCTGACAGGTGCAGAGAGAAGAAACCCACCCCTGCCACTGCTGCCCTAGCTTGATTCCCATGCAGCCACTCTCCACAGCCCCAGTTGGGCTGGGATGGAGACAGTGGCAGAGGGTGGGACAATGACAGGGAGGTGGGCGCAGGGGGTGGAGAATGGGAGAGAAGTGGAGGGGGTGTGCCACAGAGTACAGAAGGAAACAGAGGGATACCAAGAGGGTAGGGGTATATTCTTACCCAATTCCCCCACCAGAGGGATATTTCCTTACCAGATCCACTCCTCTCTAGGAACAAAATCAGGGAGCTGACCCAAATTGAGGTTTCAATAGATGAGGTTACAGAGAAAATTGATAAACTAAACAGTAGCAAATTATCAGGACCAGATGGCAGTCACCCTAGGGTCTGTAAGGAACTCAGATTGGAAACTGCCAAAATACCTAACTATAATATGCAATCTATCACTATAACAGCCTCAGGACCAAAGGACTGAAGGATTGCCAATGTGACACCCATATCTAAAAAAGGCTCTGGAGTGGACACAGGGAACTGCAGTCCATCAAGCCTAACTTCAGTTCCTGGAAAACTGGTAGAAACAATAATGAAAAAAAAGAATTGTCCAGCATGTGAATGAACAAGATTTTATGGGGAGGAATCAAAATGGTTTTGTCAAAGGGAAATCATGCCTCAAAAACCTACAAGGGTTTTCTTAGTGTGTCACTAAGCAAGTGGATCAGAGTAATCCAGTTGACAAAATGTATCTGGACTTCCAAAAAGCCTTTGGCAAAGTCGCCCATCAAATGCTCTTAACTAAATTAGGTAGTCATGGAATTACAGGGAATGTCCCCTTATGGATTACAAATTGGCTCCAAGATAGCAAAGTCTGAGTGTAACCGGTCAGTTTTCAGGGTGAAAAGAAGTAAACAGTGGGGTCCCCCAGGGATCTGTGTTGGGACCAGCACTCTTTAACATTCATAAATGAACTGAAAAAAGGTAGTGACTAGCAAGGTGGCCACAGTATGACACAAAATTATTCAACGTGGCAAAGACAAAGGTGGACTGTGAGGAACTACAGAAGGATCTAGCACTAAAGCAAATGAGCAACTAAATGACAGATGAAAATCAATGTAGTTAAGTGTAAAGTGATGCATCTGGACAAAAATAATCCAAACTGTACCTGCACTGTGATGGGCTCTACATTAGTTGTCACCACCACAGGAAAGATCTGGGAGTCATTGTGGACAATTTGCTAAACACATCACCTTGCTGCTCAGCAACCGTCAAAAAGGCAAACAAAATGTTAGGGATTATTAAGAAGGGAATTTTAAACAAAACAAAAAAGATCAATATGCCCTTTTATAAATCTCTGGTGCATCCACACCTCCAAAACTGCCCAGTTCTGGTCCCCACACCTCAAAAAGGATATAGAAGTAGTAGAGAAGGGCATCAAGGATGATTAGGGGTATGGAGGGGCTTCTGTATGAGGAAAGCCTAGAGAAGCTAAGCCTACTCAGTTTAGAAGAGAGATGCTTGGGGCGGGGCAGAATAAGGGTCTGCAAAATACTAAACGGTGAAGAGAAAGTAAATGGGGATTTATTATTTACTCTCTCCCTCTCTCTCAATATAAGAATTAAGGGTCACAAAATGAAACAAGCAGGTAGTAAGTTTAAAACTAACAAAAAGAACTTCCTTTTCACACATAGGGCGCGTCTACATGTGGCCCTATGGCACCATTGTTACTGTGCCATCATTTAGTATTTCCCAAAGGCAGACAACATCTGGTGGCAATTGTGGTGGGCCAGTAGGGGGCGCTCCTGCATTGAGCCGCCCACCTCACTGCGCCTGACCACCTTCCAGGCTCCGAGTGCCCTCCTTGGGGTGCCTCATGTCTGGCCCACCCCTTCCCTGGAGCACACCTGCTAACCTGGAGTTTCCACTGCCACCATCCAAGGCTCTGGACTCAATTCTGGCTCTGCGCACCTTGGAAAACACAGGCCTGATCATGCAATGGGTACTAGACCCAATGCAGGCACTTGGGGCACTTCCCCAAGTCAGGGGCCAGACGTGAGGCACCCCAGGGAGGGCACTCGGAGCCTGGAAGGTGGTCGGGCGCAGTGAGGTGGGCGGCGGTGCGCAGAGCCAGAATTGAGTCCAGAGCCTTGGATGGTGGCAGCGGGAACCCCAGGCTAGTGGGTGTGCTCCAGGAAAGGGGTTGGCCGGACGGGAGGCACCCCAGGGAGGCACTCGGAGCCTGGAAGGTGGTCAGGCGCAGTGAGGTGGGCGGCTCAACGCAGGAGCGCCCCCTACTGGCCCACCACAGCAATGAGTTGCACACTTTTAAGTTGCACAGTGGGCACGTCTACACGAAACAGTAAAAGTGTACTTGGTAATGCACAAGACATAATGGAAAATAAATAATGATATTCATGTCATGTGGAAGATGATGCTTGTATTTGATTTAGCACTTCCTGCTTCATACCTCACGCTAGTGGAAGCATTTCAAATGTATAGATCTCTGGGTGCAAATATCTTACCCACTTCTGACATTATACAAATAACATCAAACATCAAAATGGCAAATAGCAATGCAGTCGGTCAGTCAAAAAAAAAAATTAATGCAATGCTAACAAGCCAAATTAACATGGCAAGGAGGATAGGGAAGAGTCAGTCAACTGTAACTGAAAAAAAAGAAATTACCTCTGAAAATGAAACATATTTAATGGTCCTTTAAAAAAAGAGAGAGAGAAGAGAGGAGGCACACAAGCGCAGGGGGAATCAGTATAACACAGCAGAATACAAATGCTGGCGGAGGGTAAGAACTATGAACGCAAGCAGTGTCAAAACACAAGTATGAACCAGGATGAGGCTCAGAGAGGTAGTAAACCATGACACCCCCCTGGCTGGATCCTAAATGGGAGGGTCCAAGCTAAAACTCTTCATTTAAATGGGTGATCCTCTCTTGCCCAAACTATAAGATTAGACCTATTATTTTGAAGGCATTAAGATACTGAAACCTCTCCAATTAGTCGAGCCACGAGAAGGAGGCAAAGACTCACACATTGAGTAATGTGAATACCACTTGAATATACACAAACACAAAGTATGTACTGCAAACATTTTTTTTTTAAAAGATGGGGCAAAAATTAATCTGAAGTCATTCTGTTTTGCAATTTTTTAAAATGTTGATACTAATAAGTAACAAGTAAGTATATTGGTAAATGCATAAATTCTCCCGTCTGACACACGCACACACATACCCCTGAAATCTGTGAGAGTTATACCAACTTGTTAGTAAGGAATCTGGCAATCGCTAAGGATTATATACTCCATTTAACACTTCTAAGTGTCCTACAGACTTCAGTAGGATGGCAAATGAGGGCAGAATTTGGCCTGACAAGGCTATCAAAATTTAGCTTCTTATGCCAGCATGCGAGTCTTCTATTACATGAAAGTCCCTTGACTGGTTGCAAGATAGGGAGGAGGAGGAGGAAAACTTTTACCTCTAGCTACTTAGAAAAACCCAGCAGATAGGGCATAAACCAGCACATCAGAAGATTTAGGCTGTATTCCAAGAACGGGCTTTATCCTGCTGTGTCCTTAGGAAAATCCCCTCATTCCTCTGTTTCTGTATCACAGGGAGGTTTACCTCCTTTGACAACAACGGGATATGAAATGACCATTTACTATGCAATGGGCCATGTAACAGACAAACTAAATAGAAGTTTTAAAAGATTTCCAGTTAAAATGTAATGTACCCCCCAACCTTTTTTGGGTTTTTTGTTTTTTTTAGCTACAACATGGCAAGCAATATACTGATGTATTTTTTTTAATCACAGAAAACTATCTGTAATTCTATTTTCGGTGCAACATTAATAGGGGTAAGAATGGTACAGCATGTGACAGTCAAATGGTATATTCCTGATATTGATTATAGTTTCTAAACAGTAAACCTCATGAACTAAAATTTTAATCTGATTCAGGTTCTCTTAGCTTTTAAAAGCCTTAGAATATCGGTATATTCAAATATATATTTATTAAAAATATTTGTGGAAAAATTTAAAAACCTAATTAAATTGTTTGCACTACTGGCTGTTTGAAAAAAGAAACTTACTTTACGTTTTCAAAATAAGGACTGTCCTAGGATGTATCCAAAGATACTGCAGAAGGGGATAATGAAATATTTCCCCCTAGTTTCAGTTTATATTCCTTTAGGTCCTCTAGTCTTACATTTCATCATTATAAGTCAATATGATAATTAAACCTACATAGATAAAACTGTAACTGCATTCCTTATTTCTAAGCTAAATTTAAAGGGCTCATATTATGCTTATCATATTCCTGTTGGGTCATTCTTCCTTTCTTTTGACCAGACCCTAATATATACCCAACCTTCAAAGTAGCTACCACTCCCTCAAGCTTTTCTGCTGTCACAGAAAAAAGGACTAAAAGAGAGATCTACTTGCTCATTGCACTGTGTAACCTAAAAAGATGTTTTTACTTAATTTCCTTGTTATTCCATTAAATAAAAGGGTGAAATCAGAAATACACTTCTCTTTAGAAAAAGACACACATTATTTTGCCACTTCTAAGACATGTATCCTGAAGACAAGGTAATAGAACATAGCATCAATAAATAATAATTAATACACACTACTACTAGTGTTTACCAAAAATGTAAATAAAATTGAATAGGACCAAGCAATGTAGGTACAAGCTAACAGATATTCCTGAATTTGTTGCAACATGACGCTCTACTGGTAAAATAGTCATAAATATTTCAAAGGTCAGGCTCATGAAAGACTGTTAAAAATTCTATAAGGTCAAATCTTATCTTCAGTATAATCATAGATTTCACTCATCTCAGTCTTCTCTGTGAATATATGATGCAAAAAAAATTAGAAAAATGGACTATAAAGTACAAGCAGCCTTAGACCATTCATTGTTCCAGTTTAATTTATTGTTAGACATAAGAAACCTCTCTTCATGCAGGTGCATTTAACACTACAATTAACAAGGTCCAGAATATGCACCATGGTAAATTGCTTTGCTTTACTGGTCTCTTATTTGTATATAATTAAGTCCACCATCCAATTATGTAAAGATGTGAAAAGTGAAGCAAATTACTGCAAAAAAAATTATGTTTTGAAAATAATATTAGCCCACAGACCAATAGTTTCTCAGGATACAATCACAAGCTGAAATTCATCCCTGACCATAGGGCTGATTCAGCAATCCAAAATCCCATAAAGAAGGCAGGACCAATCTCAAGAAATTCTGCTGAGGTAAAGGAGTTCTCTGAGTAGTATAAAGTTGACCCTAAAACTGTACACCACTTGCAGTGTCAACATTTGGGACATTGTCAAGTGACTGAGAAAGGGACATGGACAAAGTTCAATATGTTCCAATTATTGCTGATGTCCCATATGGGACCATGACTGTCAGAATATAAATCAGAGCAGCCCTGAAGAAGAATAGATACACGGAGGTGATAACAAAATTAAAAGCAGAGGGTAGTTACATTTCCATACTCACTTACTACATTAAATACAATTAAATATGCCCAAATATAACAATGCTTTAACCATTTTAAGTAATTGCTATAGCTGCCAAAAGAACGTTAAGGAATAGTTCTTAAGAGGCAAGTTAAGTCCCTGAAAAGATCTAGATTAAGATGTATCCCATATTATGAAATAAAAAAAACTGGTAAATAAGTCATGAACGTAAAGGTATTTAGTTGCTTATGTTGTTTAATTTTCAAGTAGCATTTGCTTTTAAAAGGGCAGTGCTCCTTGGGGTGCTAGACTTCAGCCAGAGAACTTGCAAATATTTTCAGTAGCAATGTTTAGTTGTAGTCTTTCAATATTCTTGCAATCCTTTCATTACAGCTGTAAAATCAGATAGTTTTGACAAATGAAAAAAGACACCTACCTGGGCTGTACAAATCCAAAATTCATCCCAAGACCTTGTTCTTATTGCTCTTGAAAAGTGACAGTCCCTTGTGAAAACACATACAGTCTTTGGTAACCCTGACTCCAGCACCTGCCTGCTTTCTGCATAGTCACTAAGGGTGCTTATACAAATGACATTCTTGCATGATTGGGCCCCTGAAAGCACTCTACAGCCATGACTTAACACACATACACAGCTGCTGAGCACTTTTTAAATGGGTGTAAAAAATTAACCCTGGTCAAATAAAGTATTAGACTAAGGCATTATAAAGCAGAGGACCTTTGAAAACTTGTGTTCCCTCCAAGGTTAATTTTTTTCACACAGGGGTGGGGCTGTCGGTGGGGAAGGGAAGTGGGGAGGGAGAGGGAGCAAAAGCATAGAGCTGCTTTTGAATTGCCAGAGCTAGGGGAGGGGGCAGGGTGGAATGGAGCCCCCTCGTCTCGTGCTCTCCCCAATACCCTGGCCAGACGCAGGACATGAGGGGGCTCTGTTCCAACCCAGCCCCCTGCTCAGCTCTGGCTACTCAAAAGTAGCCAGCAACTTTGTGCTGCCACTATCAAGAGACCCTGGCCTGGCTTCGAGGGCCTGGCCTGGCTTGGCTCCCCCCTCCCCCCCCATCCAGTACCTCAGTCAGGGGGTGCCCCATGAGGTAAGGGAGCTCCGTTCCACCATCCCCCCCTCTAGCTCAGGCCATTCAAAAAACAGTCAGCAGCTCCTTGCTCCTGCTCCCTCTCTCCCTTCCTCCCCCACTGACAGCCCCAGAGCTGGGGGGGAGGCAGGACTGGGGAGAGGGATGGGTCAGGAGCCTCCTCAAACTAATGAAGCACCCCCACCTGCTGGCCAGGGCCAGTGTAGGCAGGCTCCAGTCTTCCCATCCACCCCCAACCCAACAGGTGAACATCTGTTAAGCCGGGGGAGAAGTGGGGGCTCTAACTTTATGTAAAGCACCACAAGTAGGGAAGGGCCCTAGACATCTGTAGACACCATTAGAGGAATCAATGTGTGGAACACTGAGATTGGCTTCTTTTGTCTTACAGCTTCCCTTTGCAGTCACCATTTTATTATTTTTCTTGTGTCCCTTTCTGGTATCTCACTATTGTCTCTTGCTTTATTCTTAGATTGTAAACTCCTTAGAGGAGGGACTGTCCTTTTGCTAATCCCCATGGGGCTCTATGACATGGACTGCTAGGGACTATGACAATATAAATATTTACTTAATAATATAACATGCTGAACTATCATTATTGAAAGCATGCAGGGCACAGTGAGAAAGAGGGAATTTGTTTCAGTTGTACCAATTTTGATAGAGGTGCACTGACACACCACAGTCCATATCATATCGGCACTGACAAAAGGAAAATTGACATTATTGGCAATTGGCTTTTTTGGCTAATGTGGCCGATAATGTTGCTGATAAATGCCATATGCATGCGTGCAGCCACAGCATGCATGTGGCCAGCTCAGCAGCTTAGAGAGCAGCTTCCAGCTGGTAAGTCTGTTGGGAAGGGGCATTGGAGGGCAGATAAAGGCCTCTGCAGTAAGGGAGTTGGGCTGGGGCTACCCAGCCAGGCCGGGGAGGGGAGTCGCTTGTGGCTCCATCTGGTGCACCCACCTGGAGTGCAGCGCCTGCCTGCACCTACCTGGTGCAGCGCCTGCCCCAGGCCGAGCCCCACTCCCTCCCTCACCACAGGGGTCTCAATCTGCCCCCCGCCATGCCCCTTCCTTCCCCCACCCCTTCTTCCCCCAACAGACTTACCAGCCAGACACTGCTCTCCAAACTGCCAGGCTGCATTATCAGCAATTGGATTGGTATCCGTCAAAATGGCTCATTAATAAATCGGCCATCAGTACTGGCCAAAAAAATCTTTATTGGTGCACCCCTACATTTTGGGGCATGTAGTTTTAAATTCTCACAGCTTTATTCACCTGAACATGGGAGTTAAGAGCAGTCAGTACTTCCCAGTCTTATGACACTACTCAACCTGGTTTACAATGGAGGTGCACTCACCCAGTTCGCTTTCCCCCTGAGAGCAAGCAGATTGGGTAGTTCTGGGAGAGTGGATAAGGCAGTAAAGTTTGGCTAGTTCTGCCTCTGTTCATCCTACTCCCCAGCTAAAGTACCTGTCCAGGCAAAATGGAAAGGAATAAATTATACAAAGCAAGGAAACAGCAAGGAGAAATTCTGGCTGTGAGCTATATGCTGCCATTTACACAGAACAAATTGGAAAGTTAGAATCTAGCCCTGAAAGAACAGCAGCTTCACAAGAGGGATAGAAACACAACCACAATCCGCAAGACAGTAATAGCTGCATTATATAGCTGTAGGGTATTTCTGCTTACTGCCAATATAAAGAGAGAAAAATACATTTAGCTTTATTATGCAGGAGGAGTAACAGGCAGACAGACCTAAGGGCATGGTACTCAACAAGTTAATTACAAGAGGGGATATATGGCCCCTGGAACACATTTACTTAATGGCACACTGGAATATGTTCTCCAGTCCAAACAACTGTGCTACCTGCCATACCAAATGTGCCTGACAGGTGTTGCAGTTTTGGTATGGGGATCAGATGGTCATGACTACTTATCAGTGCAGGGGAAACCAAGCATCAGTTGATTGGTAGTCTCAGCCCTTAGCCTGCACCAAGGTGTCAAACTCGTTCTGTTGGTGTTAGCCCTAGAACTGGAAAGAATTTGATACTGGTGCACTCCCAGGGCTGGGACTGCCAAATAGCTGATTGTCAGTCATATGAACATAAGAACTGCTGTTTATTGGGTCAGACCGTAGGACAGGGCTTGGCAATTATCTGAACCGATGGATCACTTAAGAGAGTTTAGCTAAGCTGTTGTGGGCTAGCAGCCTCCCCCATTTGCAACAGCTTATCAAAACTCCTTAAGTGGCTCTCTGGCCCAAATAATTTCCCAACCTTAATCTGAGGACAGAGAGCTGAATTGACAAAGGTTAAGGGAACCTAACCTTTGTTCTCCTCTTCTCTGGCAGATGGCTGGGCTTGTGCTGTTCCTACAAACCACTTTGGGCCACATGGGTGCAGCTGGCATGGCTTTTGCCTGACCTGGTCACATGGTGGGGACTCAGGGACAGGCAGGAGCTGTGCTGGGGTTGGGTAGAATCCACACCAACTGCTCCACCTGTACCCATGTGACACAGCCCTAAGTGGGACGCAGGAACACAGCACAACACCACATTAGCGGTGCCCATGTCCCTACCAGATCCCAGCCTGGCAGGGCCTAGACTAACCGTTGCTCCAGCCCTCTTCTCCCAGAACCCCCTGCCCCACCAGCTTCAACTCACTGGGGGCCAGGCTGTCTGGTCTTTGAACAGCTGTAGGGTCAGAGCTGTGCATAGACAATCTAGCAAAGCAGAAGCCTGGCCAAGAGCTCAGCACCCCCTGCTTTAGCGCAACCCTCCCCTCCCCCAATCTTTAGATTCTATATATGGAACACATATACATTTGTTATACTTTTCCATTTATAGAAGCTAATAATTGGAGGGTCATCTTAAATTCATTCCCACCACCACTGCAACATAGAAAGCAGTAGGGGACAAGCCGTGGGGGAGACCATGGACGCCAAGGCAGGGAGGGCAGACAGCTTGCCCCCTGCCTCCTTTCCCCTTTCCTCTTATCCCCTCTATGCCCCCCACAGCCTCAGGCCCCCCCACTCCCTCCACTGCCTTCCCCCCACCCTGTTCACTCCCCCCAGCTCCTCTAAGCCTCTTCCTTCTTCCTGCCCCTCTTGTCCTCCACATCTCCAATCCCTTACTCTTGCTCTAGCACTGGCAGGCTCTGTCCCCATTGTAATCTGAGGTACACAGCACAGCTCCAGTCTGCCCCACAGCAATGATATGGAACTAGAAAGCAAAGCGGGGAGGGGGTGCAGAAGGAGGGCCCCAAAGGAGAGATGGGGAAAAGGGGGTTGGGGCAAGGAGGGAGATAGGGGACCGAGGCTGCAGCATGGAGAGGCAAGGATTGCAGAGGTGGCAGGTAGCAGCTGCAGCTCCCATGGTGACCTAAGATTGGAGCTGGAGCCAAGATAACAGTAGCTGCCTGCTCACTCCGCCACTTCCTTGTATTCAGTTCCAAGAAGAGGGTCTTTCCCCCTCCCCCAATGTTAAATGGGGGGGAAAAACTTCATCTTGGAATCCAGTAAATACAATATTACACATATTTTGTGGAATAATTATATGGCTTATTTTCCATTTTATGATGTGATTAATTGCTGGAATGTATTGATGGTTACTATTTAAGATGCTATTGACTGGTTAGGTCTGCCAAGGGCCTCAGTAAATTAACAGGATGGCCAGGTGTTTACAGAAATGGGCTACTGTTCAGGCAATCTGGCTTCCATCACTGGCTCTGCCACCATCTGAATTTGGGCAAATTATTTCCTCCCTGTACTTTAATTCCCATCCTAAAAAAAGTCAGGAAGAGAATACTCTCCTACTTCATAGTACTGTTGCCAGTATAAATTGATAAATTATCTGACTGTGCTCAGACACTATAGCAATTAATTACAATTTTTTTTAAAAACCTAAAACGGTATTTTCTTATTAAGATTAGCCTCATGGATGCTCTCTAAACCATACCTGCTAGCCATCTACATATACTGCTAATCACCAGAGGAAGTTCAACTCACTCCCAGAAGCCCTGCTGGCCAAGGTCAGAGCTTAAGTTTGCCCAACCTGTTTAAAACTCATGCAAGTATAGTAAATGCACCAATAATAATCCCAGAATTCCCAGTTCCTGACTACTGGGCCTCCCATGTACCTCTTGTCACTACCACCTGCATTTAGATCCAGAAAGAGAAACAAGTAAAAGGCAGATAACTAATTTCTGCAAGAACTCTCCTCAAAGATTCCTGTTTTTCTAGGAATCAGTATGCCCACTACTTGCCTCTCCTTCTGTTCTTTAAGTCCTGTTGCCACAAGGTTACAGAAGAAAGGAAGGGTGGCCTGTGTGACTCTTCTCTGGGTCAACCCAAAATATCAGTATGGACATAGACTATCTGACCTGACCAACAAATCACTTCATAGTACACATCATAAAAATATACTTTCTCCTATGCAGATACCTGGAAGTCCAAGAATGAATGCACTGGAAAGTTTAGGACACTGAGATATTCAGGATAGTACACATTAACAAATGGCTTACAATTTCATAACTGCAATCTGAATCAGCTTTTAATTTTGATTGTTCCGAGATTTGTCTCTTTTAAATTATATGCAGTAACAAAATTCTTGTCTCAATATTTGATATTATTCTACTATTAAAGAGCCAGAGGAATTTCTTTGCCATTTTAATGTCAAACATGTTTTCAATATTTGGTAGTTCTTTGTTGATGCTGAAACGGGGTTCTGTAGACATGAAGACAGGATGGAATAAGGTTTATGAGATTTATGACAGCAAAACTAAATCACTTTTTCAGGTACAGTAAGGAAGTATTGTAGATAGACACTTGAATGGGATTCTCAGCTGCGTATGCAGGGACAGTAATTGCAGATACAAATTGAAGCAGATTCAGATCCTTAGGAAGAGACTAAAATGGAAATCTGGGGACATACCCATGCTATTTTATTTATCAGAGAAATAATCACAAAGGTCAAAGCTCTACACAAGCCTATGGTCCACTGGCTTAAATGCTGGAATGATGTTGTAGCAGTGATGATCCAAGAATACGCAAGTAGAAACGATAAATTTGGGGGGTGATTTTTTTTTTATTGGACCAACTGCAGGTTTGAGAGAGATTTTAGACAAGCTTTTGAGGCCCCAGGCCACTGGACTAATTCAGGGAGTGATATGGCTATAATCGCATCTTTAACTCCCTAACTCAAATGACCAAGATGCATTCTCTTGGCAAGAATTCAGAGCAGGGCTTGGACTTGCTCCAAAAGTAAATTACATAACCACTCTGCCAGCATGCTCCACAGAAAAACACAACTTTAAAGAAAAAAAATCACATTCCATAGAAATCAAATATCAGTCAGGTTCATCTAAAAATTGGAGGCTAAAAACTTTTTCCCAAAAATATCAGAACAGAGTTACCTGTATTTTTACTATAAATTTAATGGTAAGATAAGTAAGATAATCATAAGTAAGATACAGAACAGTTAAACTTTCAGCATATTCCATTTCATACATCTCTCTGGTTATTCCTATTTTGTCTTCTTAACATACCCACATATTTGATTTCCTTAATACATTTGATATGGCTTCCAGCATCACTCATGATAGTGAGAAACATCCTCCTCAAGAAATGATCTCCTGACATCATCTCAATTTATACTGAATAACTGCAAAAATTAAGCATGGTGCTGGCATATAAACTGCCAGAGAATATCTGACTTGATTACATCATATAGAAACACTTCTTTTTCCTATCTTAGGGCAAATCTTACTGTATAGCAAGAAATGTTGCCTAAGTTCTTATATCTTCTTGGTATAACTATGTACATATGTTTGTGTTGTACAATGGCGATCTTTAAAAAAATAAACCTTTACTATTTTAATGTATAAATACTACACTGTGGTCTATATTCAAAAGAAATTACTACAGTATTCTATTTATGTTGTCTGTGGTAATTTTTCAATGGGTGGTAAAAACAATATAACCATGAATAAGTATAGCATATTTTACAGCTGTATGGATTCAATCCCAATTCAAACAGAAATGTAGGGGGTGAAAACAGGATGCAAGCAACTCCATTTGTTTTTAAATATTGTGGTTTTTCACAGGAGGTTTTAGTAATTAATATGCATGACCAGATACAACTACATTAGCAAAATGCTTACATGGAAGGAGACTATTATTCTAATAAAAAGAGGTATCTAAATCAAAGACAACAAATAGCATATTCCCTGTACTTTTTGACTGTTGCCATACATATAAGAAAAATTCTATTACAAATCATGGATTTGTTTGCAAGTTCATAAATTATGCATTGTACTTCAGTGCTGGACTTAGAAGGAGCTTACCAAGCTATTTTTCCAAGATATTACTAGAAAAGCTAGTCTGCCACTGTCTGGCAAAGAATAATTCAATGTTTTTATTTGAAAAGGCTTTGTGTTGATCTAGCAAACACTATACTAGTTCCTCAAAGGATATTTAAAACTATTATCAGCAGCAATATGAGGTATATAAAGCAATGCTGAACAGCATATGAAAAAGCATACATTAAAATATGTACAAGCAACATATTTCAAGTTGATGAATCCATGTTTGTACCTTGGGCCACAGTTTTACAGTCACTAATTTACTGCTGTAGATTTGAATACCCTCAGGCTGAAGAAGACATTGACCCTGGGAATCCCACTTTCTAACCGAATGCTTCATGTGCTAGGCTACTATAGAAAATGTAGGCACCTTTTGCCAGCTATATTTAACTAAAATGTAAATTAAATGCATTTCTCATTGTTACTCTAATAGTAATTGGTGACAGCATGATATTTAGTCTTAATTAGAGTTAACTAACTTCTAAAGCGTCTTGAACAGTCAAAGTGCTATGTACATGCAAAGCCTGCATACACACATTCAAGTGACCTGGGAGAATTCTCCCACATTTGTTTTCCTGGTTAAAAAAAACAAACAAAAAAAGTGTATCCAGAGACCTGTGAATAGATTTCTATGCTGAGCCCCTGAGGAGCAGAAAGCTTGCAATGCTGACACTGCACAGTCAGAGGATCACCATGCATACATCTCAACATAGTTTTCAGGCTCCCTCAGTCTGCCTGGAGAAAGGTGGCAGCAGTACGCAGGATAGCCCCTACTAGTAGACCCAAACTGGTCAGGGTCAATCTATATTTCCATTCAGTACAATGTGGGAATTATGAAGGAGGCACATTTTACTCTCTACTCAACTAAAGCAATAGAGTTCAGTCCAAATAATATGCTGTCTGCCATCAGGGGAGAGAACCAGAACAAAACCATGGGATGCTAGAGGACTATGCTGCAGCCATTTTCAGAAGAGAAAGTGTACAGACATTCACTCTAGTTACCCCAACTTATTTTCCTCCTAAAGCAGCCATTTTCTCTGCTTGAAAAATCCTGAACATCTGTGTACTCATGGTTTCTATTGGAAGAGCAGCAACTCTCCAAACACAAACTGATGTCCATATATAAACTTAAGCAAAATGTCTTTCTGAGGAACCTTTAATAGGTAGAAAATATATTTAGGGCCTAATTTTGATCCTAACAAGTTAATGCAGATTTTTTTTTGCTGATTTCATTGAGATCAGAAGGCGTGTGTAAAGAAGCTACAATTTAAAATGATTAGAATTTAATTTTTTCAGAATTTATTAACTTTAAGGAATGAAGGTTTATTTCTGTTTGCTAACTGTTTACTATCAAAAATGATGTTTATTATTAAAATGTCTATTTTACATATGTAGCTAGACTCTTTAAGTCCTATAAGATTCTGAGGAACTTTACACACTCATATAAATACTTTTAATGTAAAACTTAAGTAAGCTCTTTAGAGATTTAGCAAGGACACATTCTTTTTTAAGGACTATTAATATATATTGAGGACAATCTTCTGGCTAGGTGTTTTGAGTTATTTTTCCTGCCCCTGAAAAAAATAACAGCAGTGAAAATGTATTTTAAAAAAGTATCTGCTCATTGCCCCTCCAAATTCTTCACATGCCTAATAGATCAGGCCCCTCCAGTTACTTAGGCCTCAATTGCATCATATTTGGACTGCAAAAAAGAGGTGCTTCTACACATGGGTAAAAGCCTAAGTTTTTAGACTGCAGAGATCTTTGAATATCTAATGTAGATGCCTATAAATCATGGGATGTTATTGGGGAAAATGGTCAAAAACTTTTAAGGCAATATAACACTGAAAAACAAAATTAAAAATCGGACAGAAAAAAGAAAAAGTATAATGCAAAAAAACCCAAAAAACCCCATCAAAAGCAAAACAAAAGAAAACAAACAAAAAACCCACAGAAGATTGGGGAAATTTTGTATGTAAAAACAAGATCGGAATCAGAGGTCTCCCTGACGGGGTGGAGAAAGGGGATCTTAAAAAAAATTCTTAAAAGAATTCCAAACCTATTTAGAACTGAAAACAAACAGACTAGTATCCACAGATCTCTCTATGCTCTCCCCAACACAAATGGACCTAAAGATATTTTAATAATTTGAAAGATGGCATAGAAAGCTTCTTGGGCAAGTTTGTGGATGACAAAATTGAGAAGGCTTAAAAACATGTTGAAACATGGGAAGGATCTTCACAGATTGGAAAGCTGAGCTGAAGCTAACAGGATGGGATTCAATGTGGACAAATACAACATGCTATGCCTCAGGAAAAATAATAAAAAATGAATACAAAATGGGTGATATGTGGTTGGATGGCAGAATTAGGATCTCAGAGTCTTGGTAGATCACAGACTCAGGATGAATCTGCAGTGTGATGCAGATGGTTAAGCTTGATCTAGAGTGTTGTGGGCAGTTCTGGGCTCCACATCTTAAAAAGGACATGGAGGAGTTAGAGAAGGTGCAGAGGCAGGAAACAAGGATGATTAAAGGGCTTGGAAAGCAGATCATATGAGGAGAGATTGAAAGTGCTAGGCATGTTCATCTTGTAGAAAAGGCACTTCAGAGGGGGTGTGACAGCAGCCTTCACATACTTGAAGGGCTGCCATAAAGGAGTGGGAAAGCATCTTTTCTCTCTTGGTGTAGAAAGCAGGACACTGACTAATGGTTTGAAGTTGCAGCAAAGCAGGTTTAGGATACCAAGAAAAACTTCTTCACTGTTAGGGCCTTGTTACACCTTACGCTGCGAGCTGCACAGATGTTGATCAGTGTTAGTGCTAGCTCGGGGTTTAGAGCAGCCAAACCTTGAGTCTAGAAACCTTCTCTGATTGTTCCCCACCTACACAGTTGTGACTTGGCACTAGAAATGTAGTGAGCTGAGACAGGATTAGGAGCAGTAACTGTGAGCTGCCATTAGAGGGCTGATGAGCCAGGACAGGCTTCTATCCCCATTATACAGGCAGAGGTATGAGGGATCCCAAGACACTGGAGGACTTCAACTTGGGCAGCACATCTGTGAGTGGCCACTCCTTAACACAGACTTGCAGACTGTCACAGGTCTGTGACAGTGCAGGGCTGGGCCTGGGGCAGAGCTATGATGCAGTCCCTATATACCCCTGCCCCAGCCCCAGCCTTGGCCCCACAATCCCAGGGTCTCCGTGGATACTGCCCAGAAGCTGCACAGACAGGGTGTGCAGCCAGGCAGGGAGCTGTGTCCAGAGCCAGGATCTTGGGGTGGTGATACCATGGGAGAGCAATGATCCACTGCCTGCATACCCCGACCCATGAAACCAGCACCCGTCATGGCTAGGGCCCCACCCCATGCTGTAACTGTCCCAAGATCCTAGAGTCTCCCCGGCTCCCTGTCTTGCTCCTGACCATGGCCCCATCCCAGCCACCCAGCTACATGCCCTGCCAACGCAGGTCCCACCCCTGGTAGTGGGTGCAGGGTGGACAGGATGGGGTGCCTGGGCAGTGGGGCTGGATCTGGCTGTGGCAGCCAGAAAGAGCCACCATCACCAGGGCTGCTAAGAAACAGAGTCTGGCCATGGACCAGATCCAGCATTTTGCTCATCCCTGCCTTAATGAAACATGAGCTGGGTAGTGTAAATCAGATAATCCTGCCCTGGAGTAGCATCACTTTGAGCCACATAATCAGTGCTTAAAACCACTTTAAGGTGTTAATGTGAAGACAATCCAGGGGTTAAAAGCTCCAGGAGGCACCCAAAATTACCATGTATCGAGGCCCTTTGAATACTGAGGCAGTGGAATAGACTGCCTGGGGAAGTTGTGGACTCGCCATCACTGGAGGTGTTGAAGAAGAGGTTAGACAGCAACTGGTCAGTAATGATCTAGGCATAGCTATGCTTATGTTCTAGTACAGGTATTTCCCATGCTTCTCGGCTTTGCTTGTTGCCCCCACTTCTCCACACACCCTTTCTACACATGTGTCATGTTGTTTTTAAGCCTCCCTCAGAGGCAGTGGGTATTGGCTGCAGCCAAGGCTGAGGATTTTGAATGGGATTTTGCTCAGGGTCAGACCAAACACCAGATTTGTGGTCAGGAAGGAATTTTACTCCATGAACAGATTGGTATGGACAGGGCCTTTCTCTTTTGCCTTTCTCTGTAGCTGGCAGCAAGCAGGGAGCATATATAAACATTTTTTTTAAGGAAGTAGGACTCTGGCTGCCATGGTTCCCCTGTGTGACCTGTGGCAGGTTAGCGTGTTAAGTCTTGCATTGTGTCACAGTTGATGGTAGTCTTACGCAGAGTTTAGGTTATGGGTTGTACAGGATGGTGTGGATAGAGATGATCCTGACTCAGGCAAAGGGTTGGACTAGATGACCTCTGGAAGTCCTTTCCAGGCCTACTTCTCTATCATTTCTATATAATTCTAAGAGTGCATTATATTGGGAAAAAAAATCACGGACTATGAGAAAATCTAGAGAAATCCCTCCAGCTAAATTGGGCAGATACAAAGTACAAATGTTCCAGATACAAAGTACAGATATATCATACTCCACTCTAAAGAAGAGACAAGAACTAAAAGAAACTGAAACCTGCCTTTCAGTTTGGTTACATTTTGAAAATTACCTGAAGCAATTTGGGTAGAGAAACTTATGTGAGGTTTTCTGTATTAAAAGGGAGAACTAACTTTTAAAAAAGGAATGGGGAAGGGGAAACATGCACGAAATTTGAGATAGGGTGTGCTCTGGGGAAGGAACTGGCTTGTTACATGGCTTCCATAGGCAGCAGAAGGCCAAGGCTAACAGGGCTAAGCCCCCCCAAACATGGGGCAGCAGTGGCAGCACAGAGGGCTGCAGGGCAGCCCAGACACAGGCTCCGGGTGGCTGCAATGGGGATGCACACAGACAAATAGCCACAGCCTACCGCAGCCTGGATCATAGCCCAGCAGCTGTGGAGCACTGTCCACCACTGCAAGCAAGTCTGTAAAGGGAAAGGGGCATAGGGGAGGCAGACTGAAGCCCCCACAGTGAGGCAGGGAGTGGGGAAGAGGCTGGGGCAGGGGTTGGGGTGAATGGGGCCCCAGGGCAGGTCATGAGATGGTCAGAGCCTGGGCAGCATGTCCAAAGGTGCAGGGAGGGCTCCCGCCACTATGCACACCCCAGGGGGGGCACGGGGGGCACATGCCCCTCCTGGATTTGTGTGTGAGGTGGAGGTTGGCTGCCACTGTGAGCTGAGGCTCTGTGCCCCGCTGCCACAGGAGCTATGCAATGCTGTGTCTCTGCCACCACCAGGCTATGCCACGTCCCCTGCCTTCCCGGTGGCAGCAGCCACATGGCATCATGTGGCTCCTGACGCAGCAGCAGGCTGCAGAGCCCTAGCCCACAGCAACAGCCAGCCTCCACCTCATGCACAAATCCAGGGGGCACATGCCCCCTGTGCCTCCCCCCAGGATGCACACAGTGACAGAAGCCCCCCCTCCCAGTCCTGGATGAGCCTCCTGCACTCTGACCACCCACCTCGGGGCCCCACTCACCCCAGCCCCTGCCTCTGCCAGACTCCCTCCTTCACTGTGGGGGCCTCGATCTGTCCCTTCTGCTCCACAGATTTACCTGCTGGGTGGTGTGTGTGTCTATGTATGTATGTGCACATATATGCATATGTGCCTGTGTCTGTCTGTGTATACTGAGCCTCCCCCAAATAATATTTTCACCCTGCCTATGGTGGCTTCCTTCCTCCCTTGAAGCTAATCCCTTACATCCATCAAGTAATGCCATGATTTCACCCATAGCAGCAATCAGGGGATCTCTAAGGAGGTCAACACACCAGAAAGTCAGTTTACCCACTGACTTTCTTGGGGGCAATGGTAAATCTTCATATTTTAGGGACTGGGGAAAGAAACAACAGGAGGAACCATTTGGGGATCCTGGAAAAAGAGAGGAAGAGACTGGGAAAATATAAAGCATTGGTAATAGTTTTGTGGTTAAAGTCAAAGGTGCTGTTTACATCTGTGGAAGGGGAGGGAGGAATAAGGAGGTATATGTTGGGGAGAGGGATAAATATAAAAAAAGTTTTGAAAAATTCCTCAGAAAAGAAAAGGCTTAATCCTACTAACAGAATTTTACATGGATACAAAGAGAAGGTAGTAACTAATCAGGTAAAAACTAGAAATGCACAGAAACCAATTCAACAGGTAGCAGCCTAGTTTCTCATGCAGTCTGATAAACTCTGATTTTAAACTATAAATATAAAGCATCTTAACAATAATGTTAAATAAAGGAAGGTGCTACAAGCTGTCAAAGATGAAGCACCAGATTTTTGCTTCACCTACAAAGCCTACCTCAAAGAGTAAATACATAAAAGGCAAGTGGTTCCACCCTCCATATATATCTTTAGGTAAATCAAATACAAGGGGAGTTGCAGTTATAGTAAAGCATATACCTTTTCAGCTAAAGAAAAATATATAGGTAAAAGGTAGATATATACTTGTTCAGGGAACTATCGGTAATAAAAGATTAACTTTAGGGAACATCTACGCACATAAGCAGGACCGGATGTCTTCCTTTAGAAAGCTCTCTAAATTTAAGAAAAATTGAGAGAGAGAGAGAGAGAAAGAGAGAGAGAGGGAGAGGTTGTCTTGGGAGACAACCCTAAAAGTAGGGTCTGACAGAAGTATAACAAAGGATAGAAAATCAGGCACAGCACTAAGATTATTAGTAGATAATCAGGGACTTCGTGACTCCTAGAAATGTTTAAATCCAAAAAGAAAAAAAAAAAAAATCTTTCTTTTTTCCAACACCACATAAAACTGTATACATGAATAGATATGATCTTGATTTCTAAATCATTACATAATAATGCTATATCAGCAAAATAAAGTGAAATTGTCTGGTCAGGCCACAAACCAATACAGCTGCTTATGAGATACTGGGAAAATGCACCCATAATAAAAATCTGGCAGTTTAATATCCCCCTTCTATATGACCAGAAGAGAGTTCAAACTATTAGAGAGGAAATAAAGTTGCATTTTTCTAAGAATAATATAAATCACGTTTAAAATAACATTTTATGGGATGCAGTCATTAGAGCCAAATTAATAAGTAAATAAGTCTCACTTAAAAAGGTCAGAAAAGAAGAAATGCAAAATCTAACTAGTGAGGTAGACTTAAAAAATTACATTAGACAGTCACAGAAAGTATAGAACTAGAAATGAGAAACAAGTTAGACTTGTTACAAACTGAAAGGGCAGAAAAAGCACTTAGATATATAAAACAGCTATATTATGAAAGGGAAACAAAAGTGATAGACTATTAGCAAATAAATTAAAAAAAAAACAACTGGCAATAATATTATACTATCTGTCTGGAGAGTTCCAAATAATTTAGCAACCAACACAAGAGCCACACGTGAAGCATTTGCAAGTTATTATAAGAATCTTTATTCTTTACACCCAGCAAATCCTAAACAAATACATGAATCCCTAATTAAAGCAAATTTGCTTAGATTAGAATCTGAGGACCAAGGGGTTTTAGAAGAGGACATTAAACCAGAAGAGATATTAGGCATAATTAAGTCCCTCAAAGATGGTAAATCTCCAGGCGCAGATGGGTTCTCTCTGAAGTTTTACAGATTCCTTACAGCAGAGTTAGTGCAATCATTATCAGACGTTTTAAATTAGATACCAAAGGAGAAAAAAAATCCTGATGCCTGGAGAAGGATATATTGTAACCAAGCAAGGATCTATCTACTTGTGACTCATATAAACCTATATCTTTATTAGTATACTTAGGGAATATTTTTTACATCTGCTAAAACTGAGGAAAAATATTTGGGTCTTCTTTTATTTAAGACCAAAATAGGGTTCATAATGAATAGGCAGTTGACTCATAATAGCCACAGTCTTTGCTCTGATTTCTCATGCAGAATCAACTGATGAAACCCACCTATTTTTAATCACTGGATGCTGGACAAGGTTTTGCTAAAATAAAAATTTAAAAAAAAACAGTCTTTAGATGCTTTTGGACTAGGACCAAAATTTCTCTCTGGTAATCCATATGCAGCCATAAGAGTAAATGAACACTTTTCATAGCCTACTGTACATAGTCAGTCTACATCTTCATAGTGCAGTGGTAACAGCACCAAAATCCATGCATGAGTCTCAAAAATACCATTTTTGTGTTTAGAAATCTGTCTTTTAAGGCACACAATAATAAATATAATTCTGCCTTTTAAAATAAATATAATCTGAATCTTCCAATGTTTCTGGAAATAAACACATGTTGTATAGTCCTTCCAGTGTATAGACAATGGCTTTTTTTCAATTTTTAAAAATGAACAAACAAGCAAATCTGTCATATTATGGTTTTTATTTGACAAATAATTAATATGAGTGGCAATAAGAAGTTTTATAACCTGAGGTTATAAAACTCATAGAGATGCTCAAGTTCCTCTCATAGAGATGCTGAAAGAGAGAAGTCATGATGAATGGATACATTCCAGAGCTGTCTGCAACAAATAAGTTTCACTGTCATAACCTGACAGGTTTTGTTTTCTGCTCCTTGCTCCAAACCAGGTGGGACCCGCACCCATGTTTTAATGAGGGTGCAAAATTGCCCTGAAAACTCTCTTGGAAACTGATCTATTAATAATAACTGGTGCTTTTATAAATCCTTGAATGTTCAGCTTGCTTTACAAGAAGAGTAAGTCTTCATAATATCCTTATAAATTAGGCCAGTGTTTTATCTACATATTAAAAATGAGACAACTGAGGCATAGCTGTTAACGGACCAAGTCCTGAGGGATGGTCAGTATTTAAGCAATAACTACAAACCTCAGAATTTATTAGTCTTTAGTCATATGCATGGAATGATCATTCCTTTGTCTGGCTTTGTAGTATTCCTTAACAGACGCATCATTGCATGATTAGTGACCATAATTGGTCTACAAAGCACAGGCTGGCATTCCAGAGATTTTTCCTGTCCATGGTGCTGAAGTTCCTTCTTTTTTCCCTTTCCTAACACCATTAATACTACCTTAACATTTCCTACTATAGTTTTCCATACAAGCAATTGCTATAGTTACCAAAGGGCTTGGATATGATTATGAAAGTGGGGAAAAAGATGATCCATATCTTGAAAAATGTTGGTAATCCCTGTCACAAGAATACAGTAGCACATAACTAATATCACTGAACATCTAATAGATTTCAGTATTCTGATAGGAATAGATGACACTTGACACATTTTTAATGCATTTTAGGCTTGCAATTTTCTATTTCAATTCGTGTTGAATTTGGCATACCACTACTGGAAGGAAACTTTCAGAAATCTTTTATTTGAAAAACCCAAGTGAACATAAAACCTTTAAAAAGATTTATCCATCTCCCATTGCAATCTTGCTCCATAATACAGAGTGAAACTAGAATGGATAAGTATACGCATACTGTTTACAGTGCAAAATAATAGCAATTTGGTCAATGCAACAACAGATGGATTGAATCTACTCTTATTAAAATAAATGGCAATAATCTCAAGACTGTACTCTTAAATTCATACATTATTGCAAATGTAAATATAGAATAAATAAGTTTGAAATTAGTCCTCATATCAATTACAATTCATCCTGCTAGGTTGTGTAATATTTTGCTTTAATTAGTATACAAGCTATATATTTTTCTCTTTAGCTAGGCATACAATATACTAGTTGTGGTAGATACAGAATCTGTGACCAGAAGAATTTTGCACCCTCAGTAAAACATGGGTGTGGGTTCCACCTGGTTTGGAGCAAGGAGCAGAAAACAAAACCTGTCAGGTATGACAGTGAAGCTTGTTTGTTGCAGACAGCTCTGGAATGTATCCATTCATCATGACTTCGCTCTTTCAGCATCTCTATGAGATTGAACTTGACTTCATACCTATTCTCTACCTCAGTCTATTAGCTTCATTTTAAAGCCCTGACACAAAGTCCTCATTTTGCTGACACAACTCAGTAGTGACAGATGCCCACAATCCTATTAAAAATAATTGTGGAGGGCTGTTCCTAGAATAAAATGAGGTATATGAATGTTAGGTACTATAAGATGACACAATAGCTGCTTATGCTTCTTTATTTGTACTCCAATTTCCTAGTGCACCCTATAAGTCAGTCTATAATGTATATACAAGTAGTAATAGTAAGAGCTTCCTTGTTGAACTGCTTTTGATGTCAATTTAGTCCTAATGAAAAGTGTCAGGTAGTCAGCCTTACAAACAGAAGTCTGTTTATGCAAGTACAACCATGGAAAAACATTATGAAAATTTCTCTTTAGCACTCAACACTGCCTTTGAAACTCTAGGAGTAAGACCATTGAGCTCTAAGTTCTTAGCATCTGTAAGACCACCATGCAAAACATTAACTGAATCCAGTTGCAATGAGTATTTTGAGGAATAGGGGCCTTATATTTCATAGAGATTGCGGCTAAAAGGGACCTCGCAAGGTCATTGGGTCCAGCCCCCTGCCCAAAGCAGGCAGGAAGTCAGCTGGGGTCAAATGATCCAAGCAAGACAGGCATCCAAGTGTTTCTTGAAAGAGTCCAGAGTAAGTGCTCGCACCACCTCTTGGGAGAGTCTATTCCAGGCTCTGGGGACATGGACAGAAGTTTTTTCTTACATCCAGCCTAAAATAATCTTCCCAGAGTTTGCAACCATTAGACCTTGTCTTCCTTTCAGGTGCCCGGGTGAACAGACATTCTCCCAACTCCTGATGCACATCCCTTACATACTTATAGGCAGCCACCAAATCCCTCCTGAGCCTACGCTTCTCCAGGCTGAAAAGTCTCATGGCTCACAGCCTCTCCTCATAAGGCCTGTTCTCTTGTCCTCTAATCATGTGTGTGGCTCTCCTCTGGACTCTCTCAAGCTTCTCCACATCCTTTCTAAAGTGTGGAGCCCAGAACTGGACACAGTATTCCAGCTGCAGCCTTTACCAAGGCTGAGTAAAATGGGAGGACAACTTACTGGGTCTTGCTTGAGATGCATCAGTAGATGCAAGCTAGGGTTTTGTTTGCTTTGCCAGCTGTGACAATCACATCAGTGGCTCATATTCATCTTGGAGTCAATCATGACCCCCAAGTCCCTTTCAGTCATGGTGCTAGTGAATGTAGCACTGTCGAGCCTATAAGTATGATGTGGGTTTTTCTCCCAAGGTGGAGCGCCCTACATTTCTGTGTTGAATGCCGTCAGGTTTTGATCTGCCCACCTTGGAAGTCTGTCCAGGTCGACTTGAATTGCCAGTCTATCCTCTAGTGTGACCACACTTTCCTATAATGTGATGTTATCAGCAAATTTAGCCAGTCTGCTTCTGATACCTGAATCCAGATCATTTATAAATATATTAAAAAGTACTGCTACAAGTATGGAGCCCTGGGGGATGCCACTGATCACCATGCACCATGTTGACACAGTTCCATCAACTATCACTCTCTGGGTCTGACCACGGAGCCAGTTCCCCAGCTATCAGCGCATGAGGTTATCAAGGCCGCAATTCCCAAGTTTTAGCATGAGGACTTCCAAGTCAAAGGCTTTTTGAAGACCAAATAAATTGTCAATCTCTTCTCCTTTGTCCAGATGATGCGTCTCCTGGTCATAGAAGAAAACGAGGTTGGTCAGGCAGGACCTACTTGCAATGAAGCCATGTTGGCTGGCTCTCAAAATATTGCATTCCATTAGCCTGCTGTTAATGGTTTCTTTGATGATTTTTTCTAATATCTTACCAGGGATTGAGGTCAAACTGAATGGCCTGTAGTTCCCTGCATGTTCCTTCTTCCCTTTCTTGAAGATAAGCACCACATTGGCCCTCTTCCAATCTTCAGGAAACTCTCCCGAGCACCACGAGTTCTCAAATATCCTCACCATTGGCCACACTATGATGTCAGCCTATTCCTTAAGCACTCTTGGGTGAATTCCATCTTGGATTTCTGAATGTCCAGACTCTGAAGGTGTTCCCTCATGAGATCTTCACCAACTATGGGTGTGTGTTCACCCATACCCTGGCAATCCTGCATTTTGTTAGGCAGGGTGACCCCCTTGGGCTGTTTGAAGACCGATGCAAAGTAATCATTAAGGAGATCAGCTTTTTCCTGAGTGTTGGTTGTTGGCTGCCCCATATGGTTGAGCCCTCATTTGAGTCCAATGTTGCCCTTGTTTTTCTTCTGACTACCTACATATTTGAAGGACTTTTTTATTGTCCATTTTTTTTGTCCTTCCCATAGCCAGTTTTAGTTCGGTTACAGCCTCGGCTTTCCTAGTTTGCTCCCTATAGGTGCGGGCCAGTGCTGAATACTCCTCCTTGGTGATATTACCCAACTTCCATCCCTTGTAGGCTTCTTTTTTCAGATACAGGAGTTCCATGAGTCCCCTATTTAGCCACAGGGGTCACCCAGCCCTTTTGCTTCTTTTCCTACGGGTTGGGATAGACTTCTCTTGTGCTTTGAGGCTCACATCCTTAAGGAGCAACCACACTCATCATGGACTCCCCTCTCCATCATGTCCTGGTTTCTCAGGGCCTTGGCAACCAGCCTCCTGAGCTTTTGAAAGTTGGCTTCCCTAAAATCAAGGATTTCTGCATTGCTGACTGGTCTGCGAGCTTTGTGATGGATAGAGAAAGTGATCAACTCATGATCACTGTCTCCCAGCTTCCCTTTGATTCTCATGCCACTCACTAGATCATCTAGTACCAGATCTAGAAGCGCCTTGCCTCTTGTTGGCCCATAGACTTCTTGAGACAAATAGAGTTAGTCAATGTAAGTGAGAAAGCTATTCACTGTCTCCCAGCTTCCCTTTGATTCTCATGCCACTCACTAGATCATCTAGTACCAGATCTAGAAGCGCCTTGCCTCTTGTTGGCCCATAGACTTCTTGAGACAAATAGAGTTAGTCAATGTAAGTGAGAAAGCTATGCAACTGATCAGATTTGGCAGAGTGCTCCTCCCATGAGATGTCAGAATAGTTCAAATTGCCCGTGACAACTATGCACCGAGAGTGTACAGCCTTTGCCAGTTCCCTAGTGAATGAAAAGTTAAAATCTTCTTCTTGGTTAGGAGGTCTGCAGTAAACTCCTACCGTTATATTGCCTTCACCATGTTCCTCCTGTAATCTAACCCAGAGCGTCTCAAGTCACCCTCCTTGGGTGCCAAACTCCACTTGTCCTTCACATAGACAGCTACACCCCCACCCTTTCTACCAACATGATCCCTCCTTTACAAGGTATAGCCATCTATACTTGTGGTTCAGTCATAGGTGGAGTCCCACCAGATCTCCTATTATTCCTATGAGATTGTATTGATTTTTGTGTAACAGGAGGAACTGGCCCTTCTGCTTGTTCCTGAGGCTCCTGGCATTTGCATACAGGCAAGTAAGCCTGTCATCGGAGACCCTAGGTTTCCCAGCACTTCCAGAAGAGTCCCATCCCTGAGCTGGGGTAGGAATGAAATTCATTGTCCTGCATGATGTACTGATTCTGCAGTTGACGCTTGGTGGGCTTGAATGGATGGTTGTCCGCCAATCCCCTGGCAAACTTGGTTTAAATCCCCATCGAGTAGATCAGCCATTCTGGCCAAGAGCTTCTTCCCCACTGCAGTGAGGTGAAAGCTTTTCCAACAGACCAATGCCTTTACCTTGGAAGTGCGACCTGTGATCAAAGAAGCCGAAGCCTTTGTGATGGCACTAGCACCGCAGTCTTCTGTTCACCTTATCAATTTGTCTCTCTCTCCTGCACCTGTGACCCATAACTGGGAGGATTAAAGAACAAACTACCTATGCTCCCAACCCCTTGAACCCTGCTGTCACTCATAACCCGGCTGGGATTGCTCCAAGCCTTGTCATTTGTGCCCACATGGATGAGGAGCATGGGGTAGTGGTTGGAGAGCCATGCTAGTTTTGGGATCCTCTCAGCTACAGGCCCCTGGGAGGCAGCAGACCTCATGGACCAAGGGGTTGGGGCAGCAGATTGCTACCTCTCTCCCCCCAAGAGAGAGTGGTCCATGATGATCACTCTGTGTTCCTTCCTTGGGGGGGTTGCAAGTTGCCTTTCTTCCTCAAGTGCTAGAGTTGGCAGCTCAGTTGGCTCTCCAGGTGCTGCAAAGAGTTTGTACCTGTTGTGAAGATCCAGGGGGGTGGTGACCCTGATGCAGCGTGCTTTAGGGCCAGAGACAACCATCGTCTAAGTGTCCCCTAGCTGGACTTCACAGGAGCTTCTCTTGTCCACCCTTGTCCTGCCAGCCATCATTGCACTCCTCTCTTCATTCTTCAGATGAAGAGTCTGGCAGCAAGAGCCGATCTCCTCTTTGCCATCCCTGATGGCGCACAGCCTCTGCACCTCTTCCAGCACTCCAGAGACTCCAGTGTGGAGCAAACCTCACAAGGAGGTGTCATTGCTCCTGATCCCAGGTGCCTGCAGTCATTCCAGGCAGCCCCCGCAGTCGAGCCAGGGGCCCCATCTGAGTGGAGGCCAGAATCAAGGGATCTGTCTGGGTGGAAACATAAGTGGTACCAGAAGGGGGAGGTTCCAGATGCAGAGGGGATCTTTGGGGTGTAGTGCATCACCACCGTCACATTGGCTACTGCTGTGCCAATCCTTCTCTTCAGGCTCACCGTCTAGAGCCTCATGCCCCTCCTGCTCACCCGCCTGCATGAACTCCTGCACTAACTTGCACGCTGGGGTCCAGGGCACTCCTGTTTGCATGCTCTAGTCACATGACTCCCTAGGGGACTGGGTTTATAGTGGGAGCTGGGGGGGGGGGCGTGACCCTCCTCGGATCCTCTCAGCTGCCTCCCACTCCTGACTAGTTCCCTCCCACCGTGGACCCCACTTACCTCCCAGCTCTGTGCTGGAGGTTAAGGTTGGGGTCCATCGGAGGGGTCCACCGGGGTCTTCTGCTCTTGGGGGCATGATGGACTTGCACCCATGTGTCTCTGCCTGAGAGCTAGGCCCAAGTGACCCACATATTGGGTCTGCCTCAGAGCAAGGGACTCTAGAAGTAGTCCAAAAAACCCCAAAACAAAATCAAAACACTTAGAAAGTTTAATCTAATATGGGCACCTTCCCTAGTAGTGAATAGTTGAGGTCATCTCACATTTTGCACCAAAATTCTAACACAAAGCATGCAATATCGGATCAAACATATTGCATGCTGTAGACAAACATAGAGCATGTATTTTGAAGCATTTGGTAGGAAAGTCAGCCTAATCTTATACCAGAAGAACGCCTTGAAAGCAGTAACAGACAGTCATGTGTACAAATAACTATCTGGATATGCAAAAGAAAGGAAGGTGACCCCAATGACAGTGCTATTTTTAGGCTGACTAAAGAGGCTGCAAATTGTCCAGTTCACTACTACGCTAGAAGACTAAAACGTCACAGGTCACTTCACTTCCTTATCTACTTGATTCCTTTGGTATTTATAAGAAGCTTTTCTTTACTAGTTTAGTGTTTTGGTTACAGAAGAAAGAAGAGGTTTGCAGATGTTACTAAATATCATAATGAAAAGTGCAGTGGACATGAAATGGATATGAAACCATAAAGTATATGAAGCACTAGGCCAAATTGACAATTTCTGCAATGAGAAACAGAATTACTTTGTTTATACAGTATGAATGATTTTTGTCCTTTACAGTTGTTAGTCTTAAAAAAAAAAACAAAAAAAAAAAACAAACAAACAAACTTAGCAGTCACTGCAACTAATGCTTGAAACAGTTAAATAACTTTACTTCAGCATTTTCAGTATTCATATTATTCCTACTGGTCCATTTAGGAAAGTATAAAGGAATTCTGCTGATATTGAGGCAATTTTATCCATTTAAGGTAATTGGCAAGTTGCTAAAGGGGGCCACCATAATTTAACTGTAGCAAGGTAATTATAAGCTTTTCCTTACGCTTTTCCTGACTTCCCTTCCTTATTTTAAACTAGTCTATAAAACAGTAAGTAACTAGAGCAGGTGCTTTTTAAATGTATGTAGATCTCTACGTTTATTTACCTTTTGTGTAAATGATATATTTTAGTAGAGATTCAAATCTATCATCAAAAATGCAGTGATTGGAAGTTGCTTCTTCTGTGTTAGTCCTTTGTTTTTAATATAGTAGTTTATATTTCATTGCATATAATATGTACTAATACATATGTAATGTGATCTCTTTTGAAAACAGAATAATTATTGTAAAGGCAGATGTACAAAACCTGAGTTGTGCAAGCTCCATAAGACCCCAGCTACAACACTGTATATCATTCAGCATTTTGCTGGACTAATGTGACTGAAAATTGTATCATTAAGATTACTACATTTTTAACTTCATTTATGTGATGCTTGTTTTCTAGGATTAAAAAAAAATAAACTAATGGGTACAATATAAATAGTGAGATTAGCTGGAGTAATAATTTACTAAATAATAGGCTCTATTGCAAAAGGTTAGTTCATATACACTTTCAGTTATCCATCTGATAGCTCTGTGAAACATGTCTGTCCTATTCTTGAGAAAAATATAAATAATACCAGGCTTGCTCTAACAGAATCTAATAAAAAACAAACTTCATGCACTGGTTAGTTCTGCAGTTGTGTTATATAGATTTTTTTCTTAAATACAACTTCCTGAATCACATCTAACTGCACTTAATGCTATCATCACTGTTTAATGCGTAGTATTAAGGGGCGCTTTAATTAGAGCAGCTCTGAGAACTGCTCTAACTAAAGCACCTCAGCATCTCATGCATCAGCATCCCCATGCTTCAAAATGGCAGCAGGGGCACTTGAACTAAAGCTTGTTCGACAAGCTTTAAAGTGCCTCCACTGCCATCTTGAAATGCGGATTCACAGATACATGAGACGCAGAGGCTGGCTAGATTAATCAAGTTACATAAATACATTTCAGGAACCGTTTGAGTCCTAAAAAGAACTTCAAAATCCATCCTGGAAAAAGCAGACAACTCCGATAAGAACAACATATTTACCCCATTGCTTGGGACATCTCCTTCTGCTCAAAGTAACTTCTCAGGAAAAACACACCCTTTATATACACAGCTGCACTCTGAAGTTTTGTAAACACTCCTGCTTTAACAGAAGCAATTGTAATTACAGTATGTCGGAGGAGCCTCTGCGCTCACATATATGCACCCTAACTGTCTTGAGGGAAGCTCCACCCAATACAGAAGACAAATCTATCTTAAAAAAAGCAGGAGAAAAATATCAGGAAATAAGGGATGCTCTACGGATACAATCAGTACTTAAAGTATTAAAAAACTATATTTCATAAACCTTAGTGGAACAGTAACAAATATTTTATACCCCATTTTTGTCTCACTTTGCCTTTGTCTCAAGTTTTTGATGCATCTTATTGTCCTTACTGTAAACAGCTGATATCAGTTATGTTTACCACAAAACCGTGGTCCTAGACCAATGAAATGTATGTGACAGAGCATAATCCTACATCTTTTAAAATTGCTGCTGCTGTTTATGCATTCAGAAGTTTGGGTTCCTGGTCCCATGCTGGTGCCTCAGAAACTCCAGAGTTAAAAGAACTCATTAGATTTGATCTTCCTCTTGAAAGGCTGTTGCACATAGTTGCGTAACAGAAAAAATAATCATCTTTCACTGATGAGAAGGACATGTCTGCATACAGGCACAGTGTGTGCACTTTATGTTCAAAGAGCCCAAGTAGAAGGCTGCCTTAACAACCACAAGTCTTTTTTTTTTTAAACTTAAAATTTCATTTATTTTGAGCCAGACCTGTTAAATTTTTCATGTTCTCCTGGTCCTCCCCAAATTACTGCACAGGCTGCAGCGGTGAGAAAAGGAGGGAAAGGGGATTCTGCCAGCCCTGCCCACTCTGCTCTTAGGGACCTTCAGACAAACAGGAAACACAACTCCTTGCCTTAAACTGGCCCTGACAACTTTCTTTACTCTGCCTGAATACTTCTCTAAAATCCAAGTCAGCAAGGGAATTGCCTCCCTATTGGCCTAAGGATGATGTGGCTTGCCCTATCATGACTTCAGCTTACACTAATTGCTGAGTACTGAAAATGCATGTTACAGGAATTCAAGCCAAAAAAAAAACTTATGATGCATCTATTAACATTTTCACTGAATAGTAGCATGAATGATCATTTCTTGCATATGTTTTCTATGATCAGAACATTTATATTATATATATATATATATATATGTATATGTATGTATGTATGTATATATGTATATGTATGTATGTATGTATGTATGTATGTAATCCAATTTATGATATGGTTAAAAAAATATGAGAACTGGTTATTGAACAATACATGGTTTCTCTAATTAAGGGGCATCAAACATACAGTCCACAGACTGGATCTGGCCCACGGAGCTAAGATGGAGCGTGGAGGGGTTCTCAGGACTGATTTCATGCACCAGCCCAAGCCCCATGCACTGTGTGTGGAGCGCAAGGTGGACCTGGCCCCATGCACCTTGCACACAGCACAGAGGGTTAAGAGCAGGGCATACACAAAGGTGATGCTCCACTGGACCATGAGTTGTAGGCTGAATAGGGGCCCTGGACTGACTCCCGGTGCTACCTGCACACCATGAGCAGTGCATGCCCCATGCCAGTCCCATAGGCTGTGTGCACAGCAAGCCCAGGGCTGGCTGGACCTGGAACTGCAGGCACTGCACAGGGATGTAGCCCCAGTCAAGGACACAGACTAGACCAGCAACCCTAATCTGAACCAACAAGGCCAGATTAGTTTGACACCCCTACCTGCTCTAATTCCCCACAGTGCAGTATACAAGAATTTTACTGGCTTTCACTTTGATAATCCATAAACCTGCCCATTTCTCATAAATTCCCCATCACCTTCAACCTGCTGATCAGCAGAATCTTGGTAACAGATGTTGTAGCAAAGTCTATTATTTCTAAGACTTCTATATGTTTATAACAAATGCTGAAACAGGCAGAGGCTAGAAACTACAAAGTGCTCCAGAAAGTACTTTGACCAATGTATAACATACTGACACTTCTTCCCAGTTAGTCCTCTCTTTTTTCCCCTTCACTGGCTTAATCTCAACATCACCACCCAAGGCTTCCTACCAGCTGCTCTGGTTCTGATTCATTAGGAAATCTGCCAAACATAAGCAACTGGTTTTAAATACAAAATGTAAGTATTTTATGAGGCATGAAAACAGCCTAAAAGAAGGACCCCAGCATTACCTATGGAAGTGGAACCTGGCATAAGCCCTTTACAGCCTATCAATCAATCAGTCTTCTTCCTTGCCTTCCAGGCAATCATCATGAATTCTTTTTACTTGAGACCTGAGATTTTATTCTGTATTTCAGGTTTTAGTAATATCCTATATTTTCATAATTTTTCCCAACTCAGCAGGTGGTGTAGCTGCAAGCCACATGTAGACCAAGGACAGTTTTGCAGGGATGGCCCTTAAAATCCAGAATGATAAAAGCTAACAGATAAAATGGACAGGTTTAATGGTAGAATTAAATCATATTCACAAATAGGGAGTCTGTTTGCTCTAAAGGTCCATACTTTTATATATTCTAAAATTTCCAACTGAAATTCTCTTAACTTCCACATTACAGCTAGTTAAAGTTTTTGAGACAACTTTCTTTCTACATGCTCACTGCATCTCCCTTCTAGGGAAACCAATATGATTTAATAATCTTTATCATTACCAAAGAGATAAATAAGATTATAAAGTATTAAACTCTTATCTTTTTGAAGGTTTTCTGATGGCAGAAAAACATTATAAAAAAGGATTTCTGAAAGATAAAGCATATGATTTGAAGACCAGACCATAAGATAAATAAAATTCATATAACAAATGTATTGTTTCCGACTTCTTTAAGTTTGATACATGTATGCTGAATTTATTGTGAATACAGCCATTGCAACAGAGAAAATCTGTAACAACTCTCAAAGACTGGAAAGCCTCACTGAGGTCAGTGATGATTATCATCTACTCCACTCTTTCTTGTTCTTGTTAGAGTTTGGTACCTTTACTACAGAACTCTAATTACAATTACTACCTCTGTTCAACTTTTTCCCCCTCCACCTTTCCGGATCTTTCCATTCCTTCCTCCATGTCGAATGTCCCCGTTATTACCATACCACCTCATATCAACATATCTGCTCTGCAAAAAAACCCTATCTTTTACCAGGATCCACACAATTTCAGCTAAATCCACTGTGGCAACATATAGCATTACATTTCTACAAGGATAATTGCCTCTCTCCAAGTAGAAATTGCCAGTGTACAGGGATTCAGTTCAGTTTCTTGTGGAGGAACCAGGGTTGCCAACCCACGAATCTCTTCTTTTTTTTTTTTTTTTTTTTTTAAACTGACATTACAAACATGTATCAGTAAAAAAGTTTGTCTGTCAGTAAAAAGTTTGCCAACTGTCAGTAAAAAAAAAAATGTCTTTGGTTGGCAACCCTGCTGTACATTCCCTCTCCTGGGAAGATTTCTACTGCTCAAGTTTCCCATAATTTGCAGTAATAAAAATGAATGCCTGTCCATGGCCTATGTTTCCCCACCACTGTCATTCAGACTAGTCTATCCTCTTGAGTGTAGCTGGTAACTTTTTTCTTTGTAGTTTGTGTCTGCATATGCATGTTATACATAACATTTTACATCCTCATTGATTTTTTTTTATCATAATTGGCCTTGATTTTTGTGTATGGGCAACACTGCTGTTTATCCAGAACTTATTGGGTTTGAGCTTCTCATTTTAAAAAAAGAAAGAAATATTCTATGTCTTTCACTATCCTAGAAATCAGACTTAATAATCACAATAATGCAGACCTTAATTTATGAACCTATGATTTATGGTATTATTGTTGATGTTATTTGTATTTATTTGATTAGAGGACAAGCTCCCTCCCCACATTTAACAAAGGGAAAAGACCTTCCGGTTACAATCAAGCACAAGGGGTTGGAGCCAGAGACACCACTTGACTTACCACTGCTCTGCACTCTGCCATTCCTTCTCTGCACCCCCAGGTTTTCCCACCCATGCCACTTCTCCCCCTCTGCTACACCCCTCCTTAACTTTGCTCTGTCAGCAGGCTCTGTCCGTGCTTCAGACTGACTCCATACTAGTGGCATGGAGCCAGCACTACTGCTCCAGCCTGGCCCCATGGCAGCAGTGCCAGCTCTGCACTGTTGCTATGGGGCCAAGTTGGAACCATGCTCAACATCCCAGGCTGTAGCAGGGATGGAGCCTGCTGGCATAGAGCAAAGATAATCTGGGGGGAGGTGGGGTTGGAAGGGCAGATGGGGGGGCAGACTTCACAGGCAAAGGAGGAGGGGCAGGGACCTAAGTCTGTGGGGGGCAGAAGCAGCATGGAGGGAAGAGGGAGGGGGACAGGGGAAGGAGGAATCAATGCAGCATGAGGCTGTAGGGTGGTAGCAGGCACAAAGGGGCATCAGAGGGACAGGCAGCAGGGGGCAAGCGACCTGCCTTTCTCACTGCCTGCCCCTTATCACCTGCCTCGCCCACTCTCTCTCTCTCTCTACCCCTCCATTACCTCTCCCCCCACCCCCTGCTGTGGTTGGGGGGGGATGAATTTAAGAAAGTGAAGCAATTAGATTTAACACATGGAAAATTATAATAAATTTATCAATTTTCCATGTGTAGAATCTAATTAGCGGGGGTCATCTTGTATTCAGATAAATAGAGAAACAGATTTTATCCCTCTGGTTAAGCTCTAGATAGCTCTGAAGCACTGTGGTTACCTGACCGGAATATACTGATATCGGTTTGCATAACTGAACTCCTTTTATCCTAACAAGAAAATACTTGTAGAACCAGAAAAGAAAAAGGAAAAATGTACCTGCTCAGTACCACACTTAATCAGATTCCAAAGAAAAGATAAAAGCATTTGACTAAGGGCAGGAGTTTTAATGCAAAATTGTTTGCACTTCAAAAATATGTGATGAATAATTTACCAGGAATTTGAGAGAGAGAAAAAAAAAGTTCTTACTACCCAATGACTCAGCACCACTTATATCACTAAAAAGCATATATCCTAGCTGTATGCCCCTTAACCTCACTCAGCAGTGAGGTTGAAACCAATAGATGACGTATGCACTTTGTTTTGACATTTTGCATCAACAGGTAACAACTCCTAAATTCCCTACTCAGGTTTGATTTGATACTAAATTGAACAAAACGCTTTTGACATCAATAGGTGACTGCCTAGAGAAAGGACTAAGTAGAAATTTAGCAGATTTTTCAAGATTAGGAACTGAGCATTATAATGGAAAGAAAAAGCCAAGTAAAATCAGTCTTCAACTGAAGAAAAATATGGTGGAAAAACTACTAAAAAACAGTGTATTACTGCCCTCTACGTTCCAAACAGCTCTTTTCCCCTCTGCTAGGTTTAGGCTCTTATTCTGGCTCCACTATTTCTGCCATTATTTTAAGCGGCAGTTCCTCTGTTTTTATTGTATCATCTAGCTTCAAAGTCTACCCCCTTTTCCCACCTCAGAGATTCCTTGTCTATTTTCATTTAGAATGGTCTAGTGAGTTAAATAGGAGGAACCATGGTTTAATGCAAGGGTCAGCAACCTACAGTCCCCATGCCAGACCCAGCCCATGAAGACACTGGATCTGGCCCAGGGTAGCAAAGGAGATTGGACAACATGCAGCAGCACTGAGCCGTCCATCCCCACTACAACATCCTCTTCCACAGTGCTCTCTTTTTGCTCTCTCATGCCTGTATGCTGCCTGTTACCACTAGGATTCTTTTTGCCAAAGACTCCCAAGGATTGACACAGCCCCTCGTCTGATTTAGTATCAAGTGAACTTGAATAGTAACCCCTATTCTTTATTATAAGTTTCCTCCCTGTAATACAACCTGACAAGTGGTTCTTTCAGACATTACAGAAGCAACCTTCAGTGGTATTGGCCTCAGATCATCTGCTAGGTGTGCAAGATGTTTGTTTCTGGCTTTTTCACAGTTCAAGCAGAAATTCCATGGTTGCCCCTGCCTCCCCAGATTAACAACATGAACACAACACTGTCCCTTTGCTTGTCCACTACGTTTGTAAAGTTCACATCCCAAGTTGTCCAATCCTCAAGTTTCTTACTGTAGCAGGGCACTAAGGTGCCTGCTACTTGTAGAGCCAGAATAAATACTCAGGTGCTGGTTGCTAGGGTAACCTGAGGGAGCTAGTGACCCACACCTGGCTGGTCAGCTGACCAGAAGAGGCAGGGCCTGGCTCCTATATAAACTCCAGGGCTGGGACCAGGCAGGCAGTTCCCTGCTGGCTGTCAAAGGGGAAGGAGTGCTGCCAGCGTGAGTATAGAGAAGAGGCCTGAATACTCGAGCAGCTTGAGATGGTGAGAGATGGAGCACCCCTGGTGTCGTGGGAAGAATGTTAGAGCCAGAGGGCTGAGATTTATGTTATAGCCTAGGGGCTTATGCTTTGTGTTTGCTGTTTGTAACCAGAGGTTTGGGTGAGGCTATTAGGGGTTGGAGAAGGCCTCATAAGGGGACTCGCAGTAGTGTGGGGACCCCGGCCCCAGAGTGGGGGCAGCACTGTGAGAGGCTGCAGAGAAGGGGGCAACAACTGACATAAGTCCGAAAGGGCAGTATGGGGAGTGTGCCGACTCTGAGTGCCTGGTAAGGCAAAACGAGAAAGTCATGTGGAGCCCGAAAGCCCAGTGGGGTGCCATTGAGAGCCAGGGCTGCGGAGAGCCCAATGGATAGTACAAGACTGGAGATCGAAGATCGTCCGTTCCATCTGTGAGGCTTGGGGTGTAGTACAGGGATGGTTGGAGCCACACATGGCCCATAAGGCCATGGTGCCCAGAACACCCATTATAGAAACGGGACTAGTGACAGCAGGAGAACCATGGCCAAGAGAACAAAAGGTAGCCTCCCTATAAAATATACTACATCAAAGTTGTGGCGGGCAAGAATTTGAGGGTGCTTGTAGGCAGCTTGGCATGGTAAAGGAGGCATCAGGGGAGAGCACAGCGACCTAAGGACGCCCTCCTGCTACACTTACCCAATTTTTTAGATAAGGTACTCCAATCCTATTCCATTTTTGGTTTTCTTTCCTTTTAGGTTAAGTGCTGTACCTGGTTCACCCACTGTACCAATCACACCACTCACTGCCTTTTCCACTGCCTTATAAGGCACTCTATACAGTTTCATTACTTAGTTCTGGGAAGGCCTAGACTCTAGCCAAAAGCCTTAGCACAACTCAGTTTGCCCATTACACTGCCAATCCAATAAAGACTCTGCTCTTCAAAAGAGACTTGCTCAACTTATGATACATACAACTCTAAGACAAGAATCACAGTTTATTACAGCTGTGAACACACACTTTGGAAACCAGTATTTGTACTACTAGAGTAGACAGTAAAACTGTAAACCAAAGCCAATTGCATTACAATTTCTGATAGTCTTTACATACCTGTTGAAATTATCACAGTGACTACTAATTTGGTTTTAATACAGGAAACTTGCATAACAATTGTGTGGCTATTTAAAAAAGGATTTTGATTTGGCAAAGTACTCTTTCAGAAAATGCATCCATAACTTTAAAAAATTCAAAGACAGGAAAATATATTTGACTTTTGTTTTTATTTAACAACATACCCCCCCAACAAGAGAAGTGGATATCAATCAGAATTTAATTGTACATTTTACAGGCTTCACACACTGCTCATTTCTAGAGGTGGAAATTTCTGAGCAACTTCCACTGCTAGAAATACTTCTGGGAGGGGGATCAGTACAACCATTCAGCCAGTAGCCACCCCCTCTACCCTGCTATCCGTGTCTTTTCCAGACCAGGTTGACCCAGGGTGGGCCTAGAAAGCAGCTAAAGCAGCGAGGCAAACCCTAGTTCATAGCTGTTCCTCCATTCCGCCTCTGGCAACAGGACAGTGAGGGGGTAGCAGGCAAATCCTTGTCCACTCCCCACTGGGGACCCCATCTGGGGAGCTTCACTCTCCTTCCCTCCCAGGCTTGACCAGGAAGGGACTGGAACAAACAGTGAAGCTCCCACCTATAACCCAGAGTGGAGATCCCCAGTCTGCAGAATAAGTAAGAGACTTTCCCCACTATTTCACTCCCCTCTCAGCCCAGACCAGGAGGGGAGCATGCAAGTGTTCATTCTTGAAAAAAAGATTTTCATGCAAGAGAGATCTTCCAAGTTGACTTTCTCCTAGGGGTGGGGGGCCAGATTTCCCCCAGGAGAAAGTGAATGAGCATTTGTATGTTTATAGTTTCTATAATGAGAGCAGCAACTGTCCCAGTAGAAACCTGATACCTGTATCAGCCTTTATCTTTTATCCCAATACACTAGTATTAGTTTTCATGAAATTTCAGAGCTGAGCTATATTTGGTAAAAGACATAGAAAAATATGGCAATTTCAGCTTTGGCAAGGCATTAAAAAGTGTTCCTTTATCTGTGTATAAGGCTTGATTCATTTAACATACATATTCCAGTTTTATGCAAGTGTCATTCAGCTAAATTTAAAGGCATTAAGCTGCCACAGAACTGGACTAAATGGCAAATCTGGTTCAGTCAGTACAGATTATTCAAATATTTGAGAAAATGCTATCTGAATAAGTAAAATATCAGCTTCATAAGAATAATACACTTTTTGCAGAATTTCAAATAGAATTTATATGTTGTCCCTTGCTGTATAATATAACTGTAACATACTGAAAATTCCAGCCAAAGCAATTGCGCAAGTATGATCTACAAAATGTATGAAATGTGAGGTGTTCAATTCCCCTCATAACTCACTCTCTTACTAGAGTTTATGTGGTTTTTGACTGGATTAATTGGATAAATTCTCTTTTACACATGGTAGAACTTCATCAAGTAAACATCAAAATAAAACCTAAGGCAGTTTACATGGAGGCCCACAGTTTCTCCAAGTAATTTTATAACCTTTTTTAAAATCCAAGGATCAACAGCATTCAAGCATTACTAAGTAGTTTATATTAAGCTAGCAAAATAAGCATTTTATTAAAAGGTTATGAAACAATGACATCTGACCAGTTGTACATGGTGATGAGGTAGAGTAGACAATGAAGTGTAAAAGCAGGAGAACTGACTGACAGTATTTTTGTTAACACAGGACCAGATTTTGCCACTCACAGCACTGCCTCACTCTGCACATAGTCCCAATTTTTCTAGTGTATATAGCCACGTGACCCATGTGCTACTTGCCATGAACGTGCATGGTAAACCCATAGTTTGCAGAATTACAAAAGTTATCATTAGTACAGGAGATGAACGTGGAAAAAGGCTTTATAATTGATATGCTGAGCAGTCAGGTTCATAAAAATATCCATCTTTTTATTTCCACCCATAGCATGCAACTCCATGATCTTTGTACCAAGAATGCAAGCACAGACTGAATATATACTGTGTAAAATTGACTATTTTTTGTTTTTTTTATGCAGGCATCTTTGCCTTGTTGCTAAATGTAACAGCTCACCAGCTTTCACTGTATGCTTCATTGGCTGGCACAACTCAGCCAAGTCCTTTCCCAAAGTTTAATCCTGCTAGACTGTGGACTGCCTTGAACATCTATGTAAACACTGACTAAAAGAGAATAGGACATATTCAAAACACTGCAAGATCGCTCACTTTCTATGCTAAACACTATGACTAAACTGTAGCATCTTGAAGTTTGTCGGCCCTATTAAGACCACCTCAAGACCTTATACATCAACATTAATACAATACTATACTGTTCATGATAGCACACCAGTTTGATATATAGTAACATTAAACAATGTTTTCTATATTATTTTCAACTTGTTTTTTAGTTTAGCCTCATTTATTCTTTTATTTGTTTTTGTGCCCAATATATTTCTCTCCGCTAAACTACCAATGAGAATTCACTGAACTCTTCCTGAAAAAAAAAAAAAAAAAAAAATCCATAACAACGCAGAATACATGAACACATCAGGGATCCAAATTCTTTGCATTCTTCAAATGCGTTCCCTTGCATTTAACTTAGTTAAACTTCCTTTGTCACACCTCCTCTTACAATGGATGAAATCCTTCCCGAGTCCCTCCTCATCCTCCTAAGCTCTGATTTGTCAAAATTAAATGTATCTAAAGACTCACTGAACTGTGTGGCCCTTAGGGAATGACAGAGAAATCTCTTTTCATAGATTTTATGCATTTACATCATTCCAAAAATTTCATCTTCAAGATGTTTACTGTGTCACATGCTTGTTATTTGAATGGAGTGTTTTTTTCATAGATGACTCGGAGCAGGCACCACAGCAACTGGTATCTCCAATTTATATTTGTTGGGTATTTAATTTCAAGGGATTAGTCATTTGCTAATTCATTACTCAGTTGATTAAAGATCACATTATGTAACAGATGGCAGGATTTTACTACACATGTACTCCTCACACAGTAAAAGTACTGCCTCCAAGGCTATGTCCTGTTTCCACTGAATTCAATGACAAATCCTCCACTGGCATCAAAGATGTAGATGAGTTCCTGGATAGGAAGTGACTGTCAAGGAATTTGAGACCCACGGGATCAGGGAAAGATATGGTATGTAACCCTCATCAAAAACACAGATTTAGAAGGAAATCAATCTTAACTTCTTAATAGTTTCTATGTAGTACGTCTTCCTTCTGGATAAATCCCTGCTCCTCCTCTTCCCGGACTCCCTCAACACCCGCCTGTCACTGGCTGAGCTTTATCCTCTCCATGAAAAGAGTAGTAGCTATATGGAGCTAAACTGAGGACAGGAGCTGTTTTCCCCTCACCTGCAACTCCAATGACATAAGATATTTTAGAATTAAGAGGGAAAAAATGATACTACCAGACTTCTAATTTCAAAGTCTTCCTGTGCATTTTGACTGTCCTTTTTTAGGATAATCTATGGTAATTAGGTAACTGCAACAGTTCCCCTAAAGTTTGAAGTATTGTAAACCATAAAAAAAAATTCCCTATGCCAAGTAATTTTCAAGAAACTCCCCAACCCTTCCATATCACACAGCTGGGAGGAGAAAAATCTCAAAATAGTGCACCATTCCCTTGCTTTAAAAAAAATACATACCCCAAATTGAAAAGTAGCATAATCATGAAAGCACAGATTATGCACACAAGAAAAAGGTAGTTTGCATTCTTTTATGTATCCATGGTTGCTGTGTACATTTTCATTGTTCAGAGTCCCTAAATTTGAAGAATGTCCGTGTGAAAAACTATTACAGGCAATTTTCAGTATTAACCTCCCTACATATTTGACATTTCGCTTCACTTGTTCACTAAAAAGATTATGAGGTTATTTTAGGGTTAGTTGAGGAAACAGTTGGTACATTTACAGACTCTTAAGCAGAAGGTCAAACCAAAAAAATCAGAATATTGCTCTCTCATTTTAAAACGTGTGAATCTATTTGCTTACTTGGAACTCAGACTCGTATATCAAACATCCCATACGTGCTCCACTAATGCCAGTTAGGCAGTAAATCCATTCTTTTGCTGTGATGCCCCCTAGGCAGACTATTAACAGATTAGCGATCACTGGATTTTAGACAATACAGGGAAGAGCAATACTGTGGGGTTTACTGATTAACAACTTACATAATGCCCCACACCCATATTTATGAGTTGGTGACTAGATATCAGTTATGTTACCAAGTTTCTGAACAACTAATAATTAAAAGGTTTCTCAGAGAAATTCTATTTATGGGTGATGGCTATTAGCATTGCTTTTTGCATTCCTCATTTTTGATGCAATATGAACGCAATAATTTTAATTACAATGTCTTCAAATGGACATGATGTGGCTAACAAAGCAAATAGTGGGGCACAGCAGTACAGTACTACATCTGCTTTTAATTTTGTAAAGCTCTGTTTTGTAAAAGTTATCCAATGGTAGTTGTTGGTGTTTTCATTCTCTACCTTGATGTTAGTTTATAAAAGAGATAGGATCTTTAAGACCTATTTATGTGCATCTCTCTCTCTCTCAGTGAGTCTGATGGACCAATAATACAGCTTCCCTGAAACATTGCTCTTATCTACAGATGCAGGATGGTAACTTTTTCTTTTAACTAGCTACATTCTCTGCTTCTGATTCTTCATGATATGTTCTAAGTGGATCTCTCCTCCTATTATTTACAAGCAAGTATCACCACAAAAGGATTGGGCTAAGTTACATGGTGTCAGCCACTACTAAACTGTAACTTCAGTTCTGTCATTGACTTGTAACAATAAGCCTATAAACCTGTATATTATCTATGCCAGCGTATGTCTACGTAAGTGTTTTGGTTCTACCATTCTTTCATCCTCTCCATTCTACTCTGCTCCCCGTCCAATTCCATAAACACTGTTCCAGCTAGGAAGAAATCTGTTTCGTTGTTCACTTCTCACTTGTTAAACTCAGCTATTTGTTTTTGGGTTTTTTTTTTTTCAGGTGGAACTCCCAATATGAAGCTGTGGATTCAACTGGCAACATGTGGTATGTACAAGACACTGGCTCTCCCACAAGCAGCTCTCCTGGGAGTGATTCAACCCTGAATGTTCCCAGGTTATCTTTCTCCTGGAGTTGTCATTTGGTTATCTTTCTCGTGGAGTGGTCATTTTTACTCTGGAAGAAAATACCTGAACATCTGTACACATGTGGCATCTCCTGGGAAAGCAGCGACTTTCCCAGGAGAAACTGAATGCCTGTATGAGGCCATGGATTGCCACAATATAGTTAATTCAATTATGCAGAGATTTTTAGAAAAAGAATACATTGCATGCCAGAAAACCTAACAAATAGGACACCACTTTAAATACACTATTTTTTCTAATAAGGTACAAGAATGTTAAAAAATGTTGGATGTGGTACTTTATAACTACCACTTTTTAACAGCTAATTTTAAATCAATTTTGTTTCATACCCAAAGTATGAGGATGATGGGCTAAATGTTGCTCTTAGGCCACATCTATGTCATTGACTTACCACACCTAGCAGTGCTATGCTGAAACACTGTTGTTCAACACATTGCCTCCTGACTCAGGGCTGGATAACTTCATTCCTGGGACACTTAAGCTAATTAGCTCTGCTCTTTAGAGCGCTGGTCACCCACCTTGTAGACCATCAGGCCACAATTCATGTTGCAGCCATGGCTATGGGTCATGCTTCCTTCTGTAGTGACACCCTCTGCAATGCCATGGGCACCTACTGCTGCCTCCACTGCTTGCCACATGTGGAGGGAAAACTATAGTAGCAGTAGTGAGAGGGGCTTGCGATAGGGAATGAGGGAGGGACAGAAGGGGCACTGGAGGCAATGAGCCTGCAGTGGGGTAGGGAAAAATCAGTGGTACAGCTTAGGGTGGGGAAGAGGAACATGCCAGGCTGAGCTGTGTGCCTCTAAGCCCCCTGCTGCTACAAACCATTTCCAAGTACTACATGGGCCAGATCTGGCCTGCTGGCCATAGGATTTTCTTAAGAGTATAAAACTGAAGTAGGATGTCTGATCACAATATAAAATGAACACCGCAGACTTAAAAAAAGTTTTACTCTCAGTTTATCTTGGAGTATTAGGGATCAGAATTTACCTCAGGATTTTTCGCACTACACACACATTACTTTGCATAGGGTATATCTAGAAAATAAAGTGTCTGCTTTGATATTGGATCATGCAGACTGTGGTCCCAAGGTTAAATTTTCTCTATTTTCCAAACATCTTTAGAAATATTTTCTAGGGTTATGATAAAAGCACAACAGCTGGTCACCCTGCAACATGGAAAAATTAGAAATATTGCACTTTACAGCAAGAGTTTTATAGATACTACTGATATACATTTTCAAGGATGATTCATTTTATCAAACCTTTCAGTTTCCTTTGTTCTCTTGTCTAGCAACACACTTTCTTTAGTAGGTTTTCTTTGCAGTGAAGTCTGTCTCTGAATGCCTCAGGCTGTGACAACAGTTTCTTCTTGAGTACAGCTTATTTGATCTAGTTTTTCTAGTAAAACTGAATTCCTAATAATACAATCAGGCATGGGGAAAAACGTTTTAAATTTAAAATTTTACTTGTCTATTCATCTGCACAGAAGTATCATTACTATTTGACTACTATGTTTTTCATAGAGAGCAACTTCATTTTCTAGCAATGAACTCAAAAAATAAGTATGCTAATTTAATGCTTTCTGCAAGAGAAGTGAAACACTCTAGTAACTAATGGTTAAATCAACTAAGAGATTTGGAGCTTCCTTTATGGTACACACAAGCAGTACAAAAGAAATACTTACCTCCAGACCATATAAGCAAAGGGATTGGGTGAGGCAGAGGGTGCATGTTAAGATACTAGTCATCACCAGTGTTCAGAAGAGGTGGGTGTTACTTTGCAAGCAATCTTTTTTTTTTTTTTCTATGACTTTGGATCCTTGAAGAGCATGAGAAGAAGAAAGCAAGAAGCCGCATCAGCTAGCACTTACCAAAGGGGCATTACCAATATCAATGTCAACGGGGAATTACATGGTAGGGGACCTACAGATTGGTAGCCATCTGGGGGACAGTGATCACCTAATAATAGAATTCACCATAAGACGTCGAGTGGGTAAGGTAACTAGTAGGGTGAAAGTACTAGAATTTAGGAAAGCTGATTTAAATTAACTCAGGCAATTAGTCAAGGACGCACTGCAGAGTAGGAGTTTTGAAATGATGGGAGACCAAGAAGGGTGGCTGTGCCTTAAGGAAAC
>NW_005841854.1:2683818-2699943 GCF_000455745.1 Alligator sinensis | reverse complement strand
ACTCTTTCCTGCCTATGCAGGGGGTCGGACTCGATGATCTATTGAGGTCCCTTCCGACCCTAACTTCTATGAATCTATGAATATTGTAACACATTCTGTTTTATTTTATTTAAAGCTATAGGTGGAAGCTGGGCCAGAAGGGCACTGGGAAATGCTCTAGACAGAGGCTTTGCAGTAATGCAGATCGACAGACAAAATAACCTTAGAGATGCTACTTTTTCCATATTCTAATACGTTTCCTTTGTTGAATGTTAGAAGAAAATGACGATCGTTATGATTCTTTAGCAATTTTGATATATGGTCCTTTGGGGAGCAAAGAAAGAGAAGTAATGCAAATTGGCAGTATGTTCAAGTAAAATGTGTGGAAAAGAGAACAAGGGAATGAATCTCACTTTACCTTCCCCCCGTCTATCCTTGAGTAGTAAGTCAAGTAATCCTGCTCCTTGCATGTTGCCAGTCCTGCTGGTCATGTTAACCCATGTTGTCAAATACAGTATAGGCAAAGAAGAGTATTATGTAATACTGCATTGACATATTCGGTGAAACTTTAAAAAAATAATTCAAGACAGCAAATTATTTTTGAACAGCCTGTATAAATATTAAATGTGGTCAGAATTGTGTTTATCAGCGTGACGCAGAAGTAGCTGAGCAACCAAAAGCATAACAGGGAAACTTTCACCTGAAAAACTCCCACTCTACTTAGCAGTTTCTTCATACATCTTTCCTTGCTGGTGTTATAAATATAAAATTCTCAAATGCACAGGAGGGGATAAAACACAAAACCAACAAACAAACAGCAGTTTTTCCACAACATGAATTTCATGCAGCTGCAAAGCAATGTGGAGATTAAAAAGTTTGGGTGGAGGCTTTACCACTGAAACATTGATTAGAGTTGCAGAAGGAAAAAAATAGGCAAACAAAACACATTCTCCTCTTTCCTTGTATTGGCAGTATGTATGAAAACATGTGCATTTGGCCAGGACCCAAAAAGCTTTTTTACACATGGTGCTCTTCCCTATCCTGGCCTGAAAGCAATAAAACTACCCGCATCTTCTGGCTTTACTCTCTGGAATGCCGCAGTGGAATGAAGGCTGGCTTATCAGAGCAGGGCTCCCAGGAGACTTAACGATGCAGGCTGCATCATCCGCAGCCTATTATCACTGCAGCCATTTGACACAAATACATTCAGATGCTGAATATTTGCTGCAGGCCTGGGCTGCAGCCACTCGATACTATATAATGTAAACTGGAGTAATGCAGGCTTTCCTTATTTCTTCATTTAAAAAAAATAATTGAGATAACAGGTCTCCCTTACTAAAAACGGTCACATACTTACTGTGCAAATGAGATACCTTATGTATGTATACACATTTATGTACTTAATATATGAATGATGTACCACTTATTTGATACAGTTAAGAAATATGTTTTAATGTAAACTGGAATAGTTTTATTTCCATTCTGTGTGGATTTTGATTTTTAAAATATCCTGTGAAGTAAAGTAACGTGAGGAGAAACAAAAACAACAAGCCACTGGCACATTATTATGGCATTTAATTTGCCAGGTGTTCAGTCCCAGGTCACCTAGGGCACATGTATACCCCTCCGTGATGGCACCAGGCAGGTCTGTGCATGCCACCTCCCAAACAGAATGTAGCATAGCTTCTTTAGTGCAGTACTACATACTAGGCTCTGAAGAGGCACACTAAGGAGGCTACCTACTTCCCGTGTGGGAGGAAGTGTGCACAAAGCAAGTACAGCATGCTTCAGCAGAGACCTGTAATTGAGTGGTGTAGATGTTAAACTTTAAAAAATATTATGCCTTGTTTCTGCTGATGTTTACATTCAAATGCACAATTTCAGAGTATAAATGTCCTCAGGTCAGATCTTGGAGCACTCAGATTTCATTTAGTTAATATTACTAAAGATGCAGCAGGTGTTTGGTCCTGTAAACACTGCTCATTCAGGTGAGTAATTCACTGATCTAAATGCACCAAAATCAACTAAAATATCCCTATGTGTTGCAATGGATTTTGGAGAAGGGCCTAGAAGCAAATAGCCTACTTTAAAAGAAAAAAAAAAGTAAGAAGTACTCTTGTTTCTATGCACTGTTGAATCAAGTATGTAAATTGGAAGGGCTATGGCATGGCAGTCCATCAATATTTCATATATAGGGCACTTAAAACACATTATTAATGCATCCCTACTATGTTATCAGGTTTTTAGAATCATAAGCAAGTAAGGCTAGAAGGGACACCTGAGGAAATCATCTAATCCAGGGCTGTCCAACTGGTGGCCCATGGAGCCATATGCAGTCCACAAGGGGTTAACACATGACCTGCAGGCTCCCACGAACCAGCCACTCTTGCAGCCTCAGCCACCAGGGTTTCCAGGCACCCCTTCCCGTTTCTGGTTCCTGACCCCTCTCCTAAAGGCAGGGTAGCAGAGCAGGAGGTGGCCAAGCTGCCCTTGCCATGCACAAGGTGAGGAAGGGAGCCAGAACACAAGTACTGCACACTTAGTAAAGGAGGAAGCCAGGCAGCCTGTACTGTATGCTGCAAGCAGGCTGCTTGTGTAACATATGCAGACTGGAAGGGAGTGGGGGTGTTGCATACATGATGGGGAGGAGTTGGGCTGGCTGCTCTGCAGGGCAGGCTTCCCATATGGCATGTATGGGTAGGACAGAGCAGCTGGGGTGGAGCTGGGCTGTGCAAGCAGAGGGGGCAGGCTGGAGGGGCTGAGTGGACAGCCCCTGCAGCACGCAGTCCCTGGGTCTGTAGCCTGCACTGTACCCCTGGGTGCTCAAAAGTTGTACATCCCTGATTTACTCCAAGACCCTACTAAAGGCAGGTTCATCTCTGTCTAAACGAACCTAGACAAGTGTTTGCCTTAACCAGCTTTTAAAACTTTCTAAGGATGGAGATTCCACAAATTCTATGGGCAGCCTATTCTAATGCTTAACAGCACCCTGATGGGGAGAAAGTTCTTCCTACTATCCAGCCTAAATTCCCCTTTCCTGCAATTTAAGACTACTGCCTCTTGCCCTGTCCCCTGCAGCCATCCAGTCCCCATTTGTCAACATCTTCCCTTAAGGTAGCTGAAATAACATTTTCCTGTCCTCATTCTCCACTCCAATCAAAATAATCCCAGTTCTTCTAGCTTTTTCTCATAAATCATGTTTCCCAAAACAAAGCAAAAACTTCTAATTTAGTACTTAGGCTACTAATATAATTCTAATATTATAAAAGTCTATATCTGTCTGTCTGTCCATAATGCTTTATTCATGCTCTGACTGGCTGACAAACAGCCAATCAGAGCGCAAAGAAGCGTTCTGACAGAAGGCAGCCCACCACCACAATGATTGGGAACATAGGGGATGGAGCAGAGGGGCAAGGCCAGCCCCCCACCGCCCTGCTCCCTGCTGGTAACATAGGGGGGGGCGGGAGTGGGCCTGGGCCCAATGCAGAGAGGAAGGGAGTGGTCCCAAGCAGGGGAAAAGCCGGCCTGCCATGGCAGGGGGTGGGGGGGAAAAAGCGGACCCAGCCCAACTGGCCTGATGTGGCAGCGGCTGGGGGAGGGAAGGAGAGGGCCTCTCCTTCCATCCCCAAGCAGGCTTGACGTGGGGGAGGGGAGGAGCAGGCGTACTGTGGCATCAACAGTGACTGTGGGGCCAGGGGAGAAGAGGACCCGGGCCCAATGTGGGGGGAGGTGGGGAACAAGCCTGAGCCAGGGGAAAAGCCAGCCCACTGTGGCAGTGCGGGGGGTGGGGAGGGGGGAAAAAAACAGTGGGCCCAGCACAGCCCAACAAAGCAGCTGCGGGGGGGAGGAAGAAACAAGCCTCCACCCCCACCCCTGCTCCCCTGCATTGGCCCAGAGTCTGCTCCTCCCATCCCCCTGCCAGCGCCGGGTGGGCCCAGGCCCACTGCTCCCCCCCACCCCTCCCATGCACTTGCCCTCAGGCCCAGTCCTCCCCAGCATCGGGTCTTCCCTTTCCCCCATGGCTGCAGTGGGGAAGGGGGAGCGGGCCCAGATGGGGGTGGGGCCTGGGGCTCCATCCCCACCACGTCATTTTTGACAGGCAATTGGCTAGTATCTTATAAAAAAACAAGGCACTTGTCCAAACATCATGCCCACAATTTTAGGTAAAATGCCATGGAGGTGGACAACCAAAGGTCAGAAGCAGAGCAGGACAAAGGCTACAGAATGAAGACAAGAACAACAGTAATGAGCCCACACTTATCCCTTTCAAGCATGAACATATCCTGATGGCTCACTTAAAGGAGGGTTTTTAATAGTCATTTTAGATTCACATTTTGTGATTGTGAAAGAACATGAGTGTACAAGTTAAACTCTCACTTAAGCTTCTGAGCTTAACAGACAAGGACATGGGAGTGACTTGAAGAGCAAGAATGATAATGACGTTCTAGGATTAAAATAATAAATTGACAGTACAATGCAAACAAGTTCCTTTTGCAATTATTAAGTACTTACAAAATGGCTAATTTGAAATGAAAACTTCACGACTGAACAAGAAAGAAGCAAAATTCAACAGCCTGCCTGACATCTGACACCTCCAGGTAACCAACCTGCTTCACCCTTTGACACTGCTTAATTTGCGCACACACACAACAGCCTTTTTTTTTTTTTTTAAATGGACTTTTCCACCCAGGGGAACCTTACCAAATCTCAGTTATCCTGTGCAAGATGAAGCTTCTTTTCTACCTGGGAGAAATTTTACAATCTCTGAATTCTCCTTTGCCTGAAGAAGGACATTTGGGCCTGAAAGCTTGCAAAGAAATAATTTTTTTTACTATTTAGTTGTTTTAATAAAAGATATCACCTCTACCCCAAGAGTTTTGTCTGCTTAGGTTCTTTCTTAAGCACTTACTCCTTTCCAGATTTAACAGTACCACGCTTGGGGGCAGAGGGGAAGGAATACGCGGTAGGGGGAAATCGCACATAAATAGATAACAAGACATTTTTCATGAGCGTGCAGCAATTCATATTAATTTTTTTGCTGTGCTTTCAATAATGTTTATTTTATGAAATTATATCACAAAAGGAACTGGTAAGGAGCTGGATGACAAGCTTAGTGATTATTAGAAGTAGGTATTAGAATGCACACTGATTTGGCCTTTTAACAGACAACATTAAAAACCTCAAAAACTAACCAAATTGCAACCAGTTAAAATGGAAGATTAGGAATACAGGTTTCCCTTGTTTTATGCGGGTTCTGTATGTGTAAATTCACTCTTATGCAATGACCTTTTTTATACCAAAAAATTCATTATATGCAAGGTGAATTCACTCTTATGCAATCGGTGTGGTGGAAGCCCACAGTCAGCTGCTTTGTGCAGTGCGTTGTGAGAGTGACATGCACCAAAATATACTCTCCTGTGTGGATCGGTGCTCCTCACTCATTGTCTGAGACACGTGTTTCTGTAGTTGCCATCCCTATATTCACTACCACCCTGTGCTTGTGCGTACTGCCTGCTGTTGGTGAGTACCAAAATTGTCTCGTAAAAGTGGTAGAAATGGGTCTGGGGTCAGTACAGTCAAGGTCTTGGAACGTATCCCTATTTGTTACAGTGTAAAGTGGGTTCCCTTTATACAAATTCAAGTTATGCACTGTTTTCCAGGAACACATGTACTGCATAAAATGAGGGAAACTTGAATGGGATTCTCCCATCCACTCTACTCCAGCCTTTACCTCTGCAACTGGCAGAGGAAAAAAAGAGAGAAAACAAAACAGTGCAATCAGACATAAGCATAAACAAGGTCATTTCAAAATTAATATTGCATGCATTTAACTGCTTTTGCTGTTGTGTGTTAAAGATATGTGCTTGAAATAAATTAGATTTTTATAATTATATTAAAACCAGAAGGCCCCTTCCAGTTCTTTGTTCAGTTTTATAAAATAAGGTATAAATTTGTCCTCAAAATAGCAAATGGTTCATCATGAAAACAACAAGTACAGCTAGGATATTTACAAAAAGGCACAAGCATCAGGCAGATAAATCTGGAAGACTATTATTACAAGGGTTCTTGTCATAATAAATTATAGGAATTTGTATTGGGTTAGAGTTAGACTCTCATAATATTATGAGGCATAAAACAGTTCCAAAAGTCTGTCAAGCCAGTGCAATTCTCACTTGTATTCTCAACCCAGGTTATTTTACCTTGAGAATTTATTAAACCTCTAAGAAGTTTTTAGGTCTGTTTTGCTAAGTTCACGTGGGGTCTGATTTGAAACCTGCTAGGTCAATCATTTCCCACTGATTTCTTTGCACTTTGAATGAAGCTCCCTTAAGTTCTGTTCATACTTGTTCTTAAAATGAAATGTGGTCTATTGGGGGAATGATTTAAAGGACAAAGTACAGAATACAGAGCATCTAGAGAACCAGACTTCCAAAATGAAGGTAACTCAAGTGATTCAGATCTCAAACTGAAGTAAGTCAAGCCTGTTCAGGTTATAACACTCAACATAATCTGATGTCTATTTATTAAAATACTGTCTACCTCCTTAGATTGCTATCTGTACGAATTCTCAAAAAACTATTCAAATACGAATTCAGCTTCACAACACCTTAAGAAGATAGATAAATTTTGCAGTTTACAGATGAGAAATTGAGGTATAGAAAGGTGTTCCCTGATCAAGGTCATACAAAAAGTCAAAGCATACCTGAGAACATAACCCAAATTTCACACAAACTTTATTTACTCTCTGCTCTAATACATGATTTTACTCTACAGTTGGTATCTAGTTCTAATGAGGCTCTGCAAGGCCTTATTTTATCATTTGTCTTTTTCTGCCCTCATGTTCTTGACCATGCATCACTGAAAAGCACATCTCTAGTAGAGAAACTTGCTAAACAAACTCAAATGTAGCTTTGGCTTCTAGAGTGATTTTAAACAGCAGGATTCATCAGTTAAAAGTTGGAAGGAGAGGCATTGCAATTATCTAGCCTGACCTTCTATGTAATGCAGGTCAGAGGACTTACTTGAATTAACTCCCATTTAAATCTGGAAACACACACACACACCAAACTATTAACATTGGAACAGTATACACACACACACACACACACTTTATTTTATTTTTTTTTTTTTAGAAAAGCATCAAATTTTGATCTAAAATGTATTTAGCAATGGGATACCCCACCACAGTCCTTGGTAAACTATTCCAACGGTTAATGGGGCAGTGGGGAAAGGCACAATTCACAGCATCCAAGTGAGCTCACCAATGCTTCTGGAAAGGGAAGACACAAAGAAGTACAAAGAGCAAGGGCTACATTTATATAGCATTCACTCATGCTGCATTGCCTACATAAAGTTGATTAGTGCAAGATCTGAATACGGAATTCAACTCAAGGAGTTCTTCTGTGTTCTAATGGGCACAGTGTAGGCTATACAATAGGAGTATAAGCCCAAGGACACTGTGTACTTCTGGGTCCAGACAGCACTACTTCTCTTAACCTTTGCTTGAAACTTACTCAAAATTATATTAATGACATGTTCTTCCATAACTAGAACTGCAGGAATATTTTACTGAGGACAGTATCTGGAAGGCATAGCAAGTACATGATCAAAGGATCAATGAAAGCAAATGATAAATGTGAGGAGTCTCAAAGACATTAAGCAAGGTTTGGCTGCCATTTCATTGACAAATTTCTCTGCCATTCCTGAAGAGCAGGATCCACTGATTCATGTTTAGATATAGAGTAAAATATTTGTGTGCACTAGCTTGTGAATGTTTTGTGCAGTATTATTTGCTAGAGGCAATCCCCGACATCACATTCAGACAGGCGAAGAGGGAAAGATGGCTAGAAAATGCATATCTAGTAGTATTAGTAAGCAGCATATATCTGTCTCACAAGACAATAGAACTGTGCTGAGGCATCAGCTTCCTGAACATCTGTGGGTGTGGTTATATAGCCCAGTTCTTGAATGACAGTCCCTTCTGCACTTATAACATTTGAAGAAGTTTCTGAATGTGCTGCAAGGTTCTTCCTGAGGTTTCTTCCTTCCTCTGTATGTTGGGCTCTTCTTTCCTCAAAAGACTTCATTCGATGCTAAACAGACTGTTTCCAAGTGCGTCGATCCTCAGCAATCTTCTCCTAGTCATTTGGCTCCATGTTCATTGCTTTCATCTCTCTTGCAAGCATTTTGAACCAGAGATAAGGTTGCCTGCACAGTCCTCTTCCTGTAAACAGTTCTCCATACAAGAGATCCTTAGTTGCATGACCATCATCTATTCTCATGACCAAGCCATCCAAGTCAAGGCTGACTAAGGAGAGCATGGATGAGCAGAATATTAGCACATTCCAAGACCTCAGCATAGGCAACTTTGTCCCAACAGGAAATTCCTAGAGTGCAGCAAAGGCAACGGAAGTGGAAGCTGTTTAGGCATTTTTCTTGAGTAGAATGTGTCATCCTCCCCCTTTACTCGGCCTTGGTGAGACCGCAGCTGGAGTACTGTGTCCAGTTCTGGGTGACACACTTCAAAAAGGATGTGGAGAAGCTCAAGAGAGAGTCCAAAGGAGGGCCACACAGGATTAGAGGCCTGGAGACCACGACATATGAGGATAGGCTGAGGGACTTGGGATTGTTCAGCCTGGAAAAGAAAAGACTCGGGGGGGCTTGGTTGCAGCCTATAAGTATATCAGGGGTGTACATCAGGGCTTGGGGGAGCATCTATTCATCAAGACCCCCCAGGGAAGAACAAGAAATAATGGGCACAAGCTGATTGAAGATCACGTCAGGTTAGACATAAGGAAAAACTTCTTTACAAGTCCAGTACCGAGGGTTTAGAACAGGCTCCCCCCAGAAGTGGTACAGTCACCCACCCTGGTGATCTTCAAAAAAATGTCTTGACGCCCATCTTGCTGGGGTCATTTGATCCCAGCAGTATTTACTGTTCACATGCAGGGGTGGGGCTGGACCCAATGATCTGTAAGGTCCCTTCCAGCCTCTAACAACTATGAAACTATGGGGTCCAGGATTTGCTGCCATACAGAAGGGGCCTGATGACACAAACATGATATACTTTGATCTTGGTTTTAACAGGCAGTTTGTTGTTTCACACTCGTTTGCTCAGCAAACTCATGATACCTGATGCTTTGCCAATACAGGTACCTAGTAATAGTTAGTAAATTAGGCTATATTGGACTTTCCCCTGTGATTTCCTTGTTAACTGTGGGTTTGGCAGATTTGGAAACATACTTCTTTAGAAGTTTCATTATATTAATCTCTTCTAGTCAGGTATTTAATCAGCTCTTCCTGGAAAAGTGTTTGTTTATGGCATGTAGTGTTCTCACAATGTCAAAAGGATTTTTTTAATGCTAAGGAGGTTATAACATGAATACAATTACAGAAAAAATACTGGATGCTCTAGACTAGCTAGCTATATGTGAACAAGAGAAAAAGCTATGGAGTTTGCCCCTTCTTTTTCTTATATAAATGCATTTTGTAAAACATTCCGATTCTTCTCCTATGTATGCTCAAAGAGTCCTGCCTAAACAATGGTCCTTACGAACTCCCACAATCAAGCATAATGAATTGATTCAATAATACGGCATGTTGAAAGGAACATTACAGAGAAAAGAATTACATTTAATGTTTGGCGATTCCCTCTCTTGCACTTCCTTACTGATGTAGGTGAAAAAAATGTTTAAATATTTTAAAATACTAGTTTAAAAAACATTGAATTTAAAGCAGTATTTGCAAAATGCAGTTTCCAGTGTTCTACAAGCAATATATAAAAGTACCTTTTTACCCGATGCATAACAGTAAAAGGAAATTAAGGGTTATCACGAAATTTTTTTGACTAATATGTCAAGTTTTCTCACTGTGCTGCCAAGTTTTAAACCTGTACTATAGTTACTGTCTTCAAAACTTTATTTTCTATCTTTCTATCAATTCCAATTATTGCTGGAACTCTAATTACAGGTTAAAATGCTAGCCAAAAGTAAATTTGAATGAACATGCAGCAAGATAGTCAAGACAGCAGCTAAAACACACTAACTTAATAATCATTGTGTACAGTAGTTAGAAATCCAGCACTAGGACTGCAGTGTGGATGTGAACTGAATACATAAAAAGTGGAAACAGGGAGAGATCACCAAAGACAAATATACCTCCTCTGCTTGTGCTTGTAGGGAGGCAGTTAGACGGGCGAAAGCTACCATGGAGCTGAGGATGGCAACCCAAGTAAAAGACAACAAGAAATTGTTTTTTAGATATATAGGGAGTAAAAGGAAGGCCCAGGGAGGAATAGGACCCCTGCTAAATGGGCAGAAACAATTGGTGATGGACAGAGGGGACAAGGCTGAACTCCTCAACGAGTTCTTTGCCTCAGTGTTCCTAAGCGAGGGGCACGACAAGTCTCTCACTGGGGTTGTAGAGAGGCAGCAGCAAGGTGCCAGACTTCCAGGCGTAGACCCTGAGATGGTGCAGAGTCACTTGGAAGAACTGGATGCCTTTAAGTCGGCAGGCCCGGATGAGCTCCATCCGAGGGTGCCTGACCCATCTAGTTTCTTTTTATGACCAGGTTACGAAACGCCTGGACACAGGAGGAGGGGTGGATGTCGTATACTTAGACTTCAGGAAGGCCTTCGATACGGTATCCCACCCCATACTGGTGAACAAGTTAAGAGGCTGTGACTTGGATGACTACACAGTCCGGTGGGTGGCGAATTGGCTGAAGGGTCGCACCCAGAGAGTCGTGGGTGGGTGGAAGGGTGTGGGCAGTGGGGTCCCGCAGGGCTCGGTCCTTGGACCGATACTCTTTAATGTCTTCATCAGTGACTTGGACGAGGGAGCGAAATGTACTCTGTCCAAGTTTGCAGATGACACAAAGCTATGGGGAGAAGTGGACACGCCGGAGGGCAGGGAACAGCTGCAAGCAGACCTGGACAGGTTGGACAAGTGGGCAGAAAACAACAGAATGCAGTTCAACAAGGAGAAATGCAAAGTGCTGCACCTAGGGAGGAAAAATGTCCAGCACACCTACAGCCTAGGGAATGACCTGCTGGGTGGCACGGAAGTGGAAAGGGATCTTGGAGTCCTAGTGGACTCCAAGATGAACATGAGTCGGCAGTGTGACGAAACCATCAGAAAAGCCAATGGCACTTTATCGTGCATCAGCAGATGCATGACTAATAGGTCCAAGGAGGTGATACTTCCCCTCTATCGGGCACTGGTCAGACTGCAGTTGGAGTACTGCGTGCAATTCTGGGCACCACACTTCAAGAAGGATGCGGATAACCTGGAGAGGGTCCAGAGAAGGGCCACTCGTATGGTTAAGGGCCTGCAGACCAAGCCCTACGAGGAGAGACTAGAGAAACTGGACCTTTTCAGCCTCCGCAAGAGAAGGTTGAGAGGCGACTTTGTGGCTGCCTATAAGTTCATCACGGGGGCACAGAAGGGAATAGGTGAGCATTTATTCACCAAAGCGCCCCCGGGCGTTACAAGAAATAATCGCCACAAGCTAGCAGAGAGCAGATTTAGATTGGACATTAGGAAGAACTTCTTCACAGTTCGAGTGGCCAAGGACTGGAACGGGCTCCCAAGGGAGGTGGTGCTCTCCCCTACCCTGGGGGTCTTCAAGAGGAGGTTAGATGAGTATCTAGCTGGGGTCATCTAGACCCAGCACTCTCTTTCCTGCTTATGCAGGGGGTCGGACTCTATGATCTATTGAGTTCCCTTCCGACCCTAGCATCTATGAATCTATGAACATACATTGGCTCAAATCCACTCCTGTTTTGGTGGATAAGTAGTACTTACACAACTAGCTTTAACTATTTAAGTGATATTTTGAGCCATTTACAAAAATATTTAGACCCTACTCCCCCTGTACAACTCACCAGCTCCTCCTGATCATCCCTGAAGGGAGAAAGACCCCCTCTTCTTCAGGGCACGGCCCATTTCACTGAATCATACTCACTCTAGTTTCTCTCTTTCTGGCCCTGCATATTTTCTCCTAGTTTCCCAGTTGGCCAGCATCAAGTGGGGACTGGCAAATGCTCAGGGCAATAAGCTGGAGGTCAGAGCACCTTTGCTGGGAATGGCAGAGGTAGGTTCAAACCTCCTCTGGGTGAAGGGACCTCACAACCATGGTCTCCCCCTCCCTGGGCAAATGCCCTAATCATTAGACTACTGAACTAATGATGGGAGAGCCCTCTTTCTCCTGCTCCTCATCCCCTCCCCCACTTACGCATCAATAGATGGGGGATGAATTTGGAGGCAATATGCAGAGTGGCAAAAAGATACCAACAGCCATTTCAAACAACCTTGTATCTTCATTCTAAGTCTTCAAAAACTTATATGGCACGTCCACACATGCAGGCACATGCGCTTCCAGAAGCTCAAATAGCAACGGCACAAATTTGTGCTGGAGATTTCTGCCTTCACACACGTGCCTGAACATACACATTGGTGTGGGGCAAATTGTGCCACTTGGAGCAAACTGACCCTGCCCAGCTCCTCCCAGATCTTCCACCAGGGGGAGCTAGAGGCTGGTGCTGGCCCCAGGCTCTAGCCCCCCTGGCTGAAGATCTGGGAGGAGCTAGGCAGGATCAGTGCTGGACCCAACAGTATAAAAACTTGCCCTGGAGAGCAGCTCAGGGCTACTTGCCTTCAGGAGTTTCTGAGGCCTGGCCAGTTGGTATCTGGGGACACCACCCCTTGAGCCAGCTGGACTACTGAAACATCCATAACCTAGAGTGGCCCCTGCAGCAGTCTGGCAGTGGGGGCTGCTGCCCAGCTGTGACCTGCTGCCACCTGCTACAGCATTCGCCCTCTTGGACCTGTGGCTCCATGGCTGTGCACCTGCCAGATCTAGATGGGGACTCCACAGCCACCTGGGCTGTGGTATGGGTACTGTAGCAGAGCCTCCTGCACTTCGGTTTTTTTGTCATAGAAGAATCAGAGCTGCCCCTACCCCTTTCGCTCACCAGGATGTGGAGTACTGAGCAGTACTGATATGCTAGTGCCCTGGCCCTGCCCTTGCCCCACACTTCTCAACCCACAGCCCTACCAGTGCCCCTCACTCCTGACCTGCAGCCCCTGCCTGCCCCCACTAGCTCCCTCCCCGCACCAGCTCTGTGACAGCACCAGGACATGGGTCCAGCTGCAGCTGTTCCACCTGCAGCTTTGTGGCTCTGAGCAGTGCCAGCCCTTGTTCTGCTCCCTGCACCTGTGCTCAGCCCCCAGCAATCCCCATGCTGTTCCTGGGAAGCCCCCAACTGGGTGCTCGGTGTGGGGGGAGGAGCTGATCTAGGGGGCACTGGGGCTCTAAGCCCAGCTCTGCCGGCCTCTCCTACCCAAAGCACTCCCGACCCACATCTCTCTCTGTCTCCTTCACCTGTGCCCCTACTGCCACCTCTCCCGCTCCCCCCAGGCCATCACACACCCAAGTGGTTCCTAGGACCAGAAGCACCCCCCCAGCTGGGGCTGCATGTCCCAACACTGGTGTGGGCATGGGGCAGGGCTGCAGTATGGAAGTTGCCCCTGCAGGCACAGCTCCTGCCAGCAGGTCCCATCCTATCCCATGTGGTCAACTGGGCGCACAGGTTGTGATCTGTGGGGGAGATGTGGGGTTTGTAGGGAGGGTTAGGGGGTTTATAGGTAGGTGTAGGGTTTGTGAGGATGAGGTGGGGGATGGACTGGTCAGGAGGAGTAGGTCCCCTGCCCGCCCCCCCACATGGCCCATAACTGCCCTGCAGTAGCCATGGGAGTGCTCAGGGCCCGCTCCTAGCAAAGCCTCCCCACCCCCACCCCAGCACGGTGCAGTATGGCCCTGGCCTCCTGGCACCCAGCACCACATCATGTGGGCCCAACCTGGTCTGGGGGTGTATGGCTTTGGACAAGACCGATCTACTTTTGCTGTCACCTGAGGTCCTGGCACCGCTTGCAGGGGCTGGGAAACCTCAAGCCAGCTCCCTGGAGGCAGGACCTGGGCTGGCTAGAGGGTGTGCGGCCCCTGCAAGCGGGTCCAGGTCACTGCTGCAGCCTTGCCCTGCTTCAGTTTGCCCTGTGCACTGAGGCAGAATGCTGGACTGCCGGGGCACGGGGCAACCAAAGATGCTCTGGCTGGCTGTTTTTGTTTGTTTTGTTTTTTTAATAGCTAGATTTTCAAGTATTGAATTTAGAGCCCGCTCTGCAAATATGCAGCGTGATGAACATTTTTTTGGTCCCAGTATGCCTGCTACGGTGCCTCAAAATGTTTTGAGATGCTGCAAGAGGCACATGCTCACTTGTCTTGATGTGTCCATATGATCTAAAAAATTTCATTTTTAAGCACAAGGTGAACTTCTTTAAAGTTTCAACAATATACAATGTGCAATTAGAATTACGCTGCCATGAAGAAAAAACTGTTTTAATTTCTAAGTCTTCCTCCTTTTGCAGTACTTTAAAAAACAAACTTTTTATCTAGCTATTCCAGAGTGAAAGCATCTGAAATAATAATAATGTAATAATACATTTTTTAAAGTATTTCAGCACCTAGAATCCCTAGATCAAGGACTGTCACAGAATGCTCAAAATCTGCATCTCAGACAGGATGCAAGATGTGGGAAAAAAGAAAAAAAAGAGGTGAAATGTAATAGAAAGACAAGGCTCAATGAAACTAGAGTCTAGCAGGAAAACATTTTCACTGAGTAAACAACTTTTTCAGCAGATGCCACTCTATGATCTAGTATAACAGTGAACGCATGAACAACAGGGACAAATATCCAACACTTATACATGTTTCCCCTGCAACAGCCAAAACCCGATGATAAACACATACAAGTCATTCTGTACCATCAAACCCTATGACTTGACCTGGCCAGGAATTTTCCACAGGAGCAATATTTTGAAGGAAAACAATTTATGCAAAAAACAAAAACACCTTTTTCCACAGGAAAATGTAAATTTGTCACAGAATTTTGATTTTTTTCACTGAAAAATTTCCAGATTCCCTAGGCCACCAAGTGGAGAATCAACTCAGGAGCCATACAGCTCAATTTCCAGGACTCTCTGGATCGTTGGGCTCCCAAGGTTCCCTAGCTGCTGCAACCCAGCTCCCAGACTCTATCACCACCCCTCCACCCCCACCCCTAATGTCTCAGGAGCCATCTTGGAATATCTAACTTTTCTTTCCAAATTGGAAGGGAACCTCCAATTTGGAAGGGAACCTCCAATTTGGAAGGGAACCTCCAAATACTCATCTGTGAAACAGAAGTAATGCTTAAGCACTTTCTCAAAGTGCCTTAAAAACACTGGAGAAAAGAGAGAGGCATACTAGGGTGTAGAAGTGGAGACAGGAGGTTATCTGAACTCAGAAGTGCTGTTGCCATTCCCCACTGCCAAACTTTAGCTACCAACACTCACCACTATTTGCTGTTTGAAAGTGGGCAATGAACATGGTTTGGATATTGCCCTTTTGTACAATGCACCATGGTATTCTGCCAGCATAGTGCGTGCAAAAGAGAGGTATTATGTTGCCATGGGTGATCAGCACTTCTACCCTTTGCTAGTCATGATTTTTTAACACAGCTGTAAGTCGATCTCTTGTATTCTGTAAAAAAAATTCACTGCCTTTTTTTAGGATTGTTAAAAATATATTGTACATGGTAATCTGATTAGTTGCATGTTCTTGTCCGTTTTCAGTTAGGCAATTCTAACTCATTTGATCTACTCTCTTTCCTCCATATGAAATTCTTTTCTTGAAAACCTACTCGTCAGTGGAAACTTATCCATTAAATGTAAGAGAATTAAAACCTACCTTCTCATCAAGAAGATTGTCCCATATATGGAATGAATACTAAACAAAACAGTTTTGAAAAAGAAGACTTTTGGTATCCATTATTAATGGGTGAAAAACAAAACAGTGATGAAAACGAACAGTCATTGATATACACAGTATATAGTAACTCTGTAAGAAAAAAGCAGCCTGCTGCTTTCCTTTTACCACTGCAGCATTTGGCTCTTTTAATCTCACCTATATGGCTTAGACCTACCATTCTCCAACATTTTGATGTCTTCTCTCTCTTCTCCCTCCCATTTTAATTTAAGGAGATTATGAAAGTAACCCAAAGACAAAGTTATAAAACTTAACTCTCTTCTGGACAATACTGAAAATAA
>NW_005841854.1:2675697-2683787 GCF_000455745.1 Alligator sinensis | reverse complement strand
AGAGTGTACAGTTAGGTTTTTGATGTACCACAACAGAAGTACCCTGACCCGCTACTGTCTTGGAGTGATTTCCTTAGGGAGGACTGAGTACATGGTGTATTCATGCCAGACATGCAGTCTGATCTCTGTGGGCACCTATACATATGACCAAACTCTGCTCCAACATATGTTAAGTAGCACGTGTCGGAGCTGACTTGATTAATCGAGTCTGCTGGAGCGTGCTAATTAGTGCGCTCCAGCAGCCTCCATGTCACGTGTATTCAGCGTCCCCATGTTTCATATTGGTGGTGTGGGCACTTTAACTAATGCATGTTGAATGAGCTTTACTTAACGCGTTTCCACTACCATTTTGAAGTGTGGGACACAGAATATATGTGACACTGTGGGCGCTTTAATTACAGCAGCTCTGAGATCCGCTCTAATTAAGATTGCCCCCACCCCGTCACCCTGGAGCACACGTATAAATGTCCTGTGTTCTCATCTGATTTCACAATGTAAATAAGGTTAGGTCTGCTCTCCAATGGGAGGGAAACATTTGAAGTTGGGGGGGCTGAGTAGAGCAGGTCCCTGCAAGGTCAGTTATCAGCTCTACGGCTCATACTCTTTTCTCTTAATCAGAACAGTCATAGTGGGTGCTGTGCTATTATCACTGGTGTCATTTTTTAAATGACACAGAAAACAGTGACCCTGACCACTTGTGATAGAAAAGATCCCACACTACCTTTTTGTCAGAAGAGAAATGTCAGCCCTCAGTGACACTTCAGTAACTATATTCTTTTTACCCATAGGATAATCGCATTCCTGTCCAACCATTTCACTTGAAGTGCTGAACAGTGCTTTTGGTGTCCTGTTAAACAGCCAACGTACTCCACTTGAGGAATACATGTATGTGTAGGCATAGTTAGATGGTATGCATATCCAGGTGGCAGTGGGTAAATTCTGTTATCATTTAAGTGTTAATAGACACTCTTAGTAGACTTGGAAGAGCAGTCCCATCTAAGTTATCTCCTTTAACCAACAAACTGAGAATTTAACTAGTATTAATACTCAAACTTGTATGTTGCGTGATTTCTTGAGGCAGAATCCATAATAAGAGCTCGTTCTGAAGTAATTTGAAAGAAGTCCTGATTTGAGGGAAAAAAGTTCTGAATGTCATTTACTCTGTTGGAAACTTTTGAGGATCTTTATATAATATAAATAATTTTATACAAATCTCACACAGTTTTAAATAACCAATTGTTAGTCTAACTAATTTGAAAACATTTAAAGTCTCTTATAAAGCTCTTACTGAAAGCAAAGTTTTGTGTCGCTATGTAGTTATTCACATTTCTCAGCTGATTCTTATATAAAAATCAATGGCATGACCTCTGGTTTATTCCTGATTATTGATTAGAGAGAAATGAAACATACTACCATATCTTACTCTGTTCCTTTCTCCTATTCTCTTCCCTAGCACTTACACAAAACTTTCACATTCTGAAGACTTTCTTTTAACAGTGATACAGTATCATAATACATCTTAATTTGTGTCAGCATCCAAAAAACTGCATTTTCACAAGGATACTAAATACACTAAACTACTATTATTAAACTGTTTTGTTCATTTATTTTACTTATTTACTTACAAATGCTTAAAAGGAAAAAATATCCAGGAATTTTAAAAGCAATGTATAAATCTGGTGAAGCAAAGACACATGGGGAATTTCTACAAGTTAACACTCAGCAAGCATCTGACCTGTTGAAGAGGCATAGAGATTAAAGAACTGTTGAGCATCCATGGTCAAATCTTAACCTCTGCTCAAAGGTGTATGGGGGCTTGATCTTTCCACTGCACAGAGGTTCTGCTATCCACCGACTCTCTCTACCAATTTCATACTCTACACGAGGAGGCAAAATATTCATTGTGATGTTCTTCTGGCATCACCGTTCAGTTGTATCATTGCTCAGAGCTATAGAGTTGATGTCTCTGCTTCCAGCCCCAAATCTTCCTTAAAAAAATACCTTATGGATCCCTAGAAGTAAACGTTTGGTTTTTTTTAAACAGCTATCAGGATGTTCTGCAAGAGTAGAATTTTTCTAAACACTAATGAAAATTGGCAAGGCTTTTAAGAGGGTGGTTTTGTGTGTTCGATCGTTTTAAGTTCTGTTCTTCAAGAATGAAACTTCAGATTTGGTTCAGACTGTACAAGCTGGCAAAAACTTGTACCTTTGGCAAGTATAAGATTTCTCTTGGTGAAATTATTTACTTAAAGTAGTCAATAGAATGAGAGAGATGGAAGAGAGGACAGAGAGAGAAGAGAGAGAAGACACACCAGTTACTCTGCATGCCAGTTTTTGCAAAGCTCAAGAAGTCCACAGAAGCTCGAGGTAGATTTTCCTACTTGCCCAGAAGTAACATATGGAGCTTTAGGGCTAGGGACAGAAGTTACACATAACCCAGTTTAAGTGACCAAAAACTGGTTTAAACCTGTAACAGAACAGAAGCTCAGTGCACATAAACTAGTTTCAAAATGGCTGAAACTGGTTTAAGATAAACCTGGTTGAATGTAGTATCAGACTTAACCAATTTGGGTCAAACCAGTTTATGAAACTTCTGTCCCAAACCCCTTCCTGGTTTAAGTTAAATCACAGTCCGCCAGTATCCAGGCATGCCTTCTAGCCCTGGGCTGGGCTGTCTGCTCCTGAGAACAGGGTTGGCCCCACCCCTCTGCTCCCTAGCTGGAGCAATGAGGGCTGGCCGACAAGGGGAGGAGGGGAAAGGCAAGCCCAGCTGGGGAATTAGCTCAGTCTGCCCCCTTTCCCCTGGCAAATTCCAGCTGAGATCTGGGGCCAGGGAGGGCCAGGTTAAATACTCCTTCTCCAACTCAAACATACTGCAACTGTGGACTACAAATCCCAGAGGCACATGGAAACAGGAAGAAGTGATGAGCAACCTTGCAGAATCCTGCTGATGTAATTCTGGACTGCAAATCCCAGAGACCGGAGGGGCAACAGGAAGAGGAAGCAAACACACAGCCAGAGAGCTGTGCTCTAGCACCCCTGGCTTCTGGCCTGAGCCACTGCAGGCATGTAGCTGCCTTTCCTGAATCAAAGCTAAATGTCTGTCACTTGTGTTTCATTTTAATCTCTGCATTTTAGACTTACCTGAAAAGACTGAATTGATTCAGCCTTGGGCTTTTTGACCATCTGTACCTAACCTAGAAGTACATGTGACACAGTGAGCTTCCTGTTATCCATATTTCAGTCATATGGAATTCCTAATGGTGCATGGATGATATGCATGACCTGCAAATATTCCTTAGGAAGTGAATAGTCAACAAAAACATTTGATAACTACAAAGCAGAAAAATGTGGTCCTCAATACAGCCTTCCTGGATTAGAGAAAGACTTCCAAATCTAGGGGTCACAACACCAGGAAAGTTGTCAATATGTTAAGAGGTCAAAACTACTCTGCCCTTCCCGCACTACTAAATGAGATGGAGTTCCAGCAAGATAAAATTTGAAAATATATTTCTAAATCTAACATGCATACATATTATCTATAAAAAGCAGTTCAGTGTTTCTTGTACTGTTTGCTTTTCCTCAGACAATACAGTTACTAAAACATGATAGAATAGCATCTCTGAGTGCATTACAGTACTTTTCCACTAAAAAAAAAATCATATTTTTCCAAGTTATGAAACTGCATGCAGAGAAACTATTCATGTATTAGTCTGTGGCAAAGAGGAAAATTACTAAAACTGACATCTCTAGCCATGATTAATGAAACCTTGCTAGTGGGGCAGTAACAGAGATACAGGATCAAGTCCTTATACAACTTCTTGATTAACAACATCAACTATATGACCTGCTTTAAAAAAAAAAGCAGCAGCAGCAACAATAAAAAACCTAAGACATTTGATGTATGCCCATTTTCATCAAATTGGCCCAAATGCAAATCATTAACAATTTTATAATAAATCATGGCCCAACAGTAATAGAAATCTGCAGCCAAGTGAATTGTGACATATTATACACAGAGAAAATATTCCTGACACAGCAAGGAATCTACTTAATCATTCTAACCATACAGGGCAAGTGATTTCTTAATTACTGTATTGCTTTTAGCATTAGCTTAATTTGCACCCAGTCATGAGGGCTCAATCCCGCCAAAGGATTTTCAAAGGCTAGCCTTTATCCCAGTAAAGAGTTTAACTCTAAATGGACCCAGAAGAGCCTGCCCTTGAGAATCCACCTTACTTTATGTACCAGTCTTAAACCCAGCTACAATTTATGAATCATTGACAGCCTGCAGCAGAAAACAGTTTGCTAAAATAATATTTCCTTTCAGGTGTTCCAGATGCACTGCCCTTTTTCTGCTGTGTTCCTTTTTCTCAAATTAGAAAACAAGGTGTAGGGTTACCATATTTCCAATTTCAAAAAAAAGAGAACACCTGCAGGGGGGAAAGGGGTATATGATTGGGAGGGCGACTCCCAACGTGCAGCCCCCTGCCTTCCCAGTGATCCTCACTCCCGATCCACAGCTCCCTGCTCCTCCTGGTGCCCCTCACTCCTGACCTGTAGCTCCCTGCCCCACCAGCACCTCCCATTCCCAACCTGCAGCCCCCAGTCCCGCCAGCCCTGCTGATGCTCCTCACTCCTGACCCACAGTTCCCTCATCCCTCTGGTGCCCCTCACTCCTGACCTGCAGCCCCCGCACTCCCAGCCCTGCCTATGCCACTCGCTCCCAACCCACAGACCCCTGCCTCCCAGCACTGCCAGTGCCCCACACTTCTGACCTGCAGCCCCTGCTCCTTCCCAGCCCTGCTGCCCAAGCAGCTTGCTCACACACACACACACACACACACACCTTCCAGGAGATGCCAGGGCCACAGGCAGAGCATGTGATCTCTTAACAGTCAATCAGCTTCCCCACTGCCCCCAGCCCTAAGCAAAAGCAGAAGAGGAGCAAAAACCTGGACATTTGCTTGCATTTTAAAAAAAACGCCCAGACAGAGGACAAGGGACCAAAAGAAAAAGACGTATCTGGGAAAACCCAGGCATATGGTAACCCTAGAAGAGAGAACTATCAGTCTCCTCCTTCTGCTTTGGTATTTTGACTGCTTCTAGAATATCCTTTCCATTTTTTTTCCTTCAGGACTAAAACTTATCTATTAAACGTATGTATATTTGGCACATCATCATCATCATGGTGCAACTCCTATATCTATTTACATTATCCTGCCCTGGACCTTAATCTGTCTCTAGCTCATGTTACTAAAGGTAAAGCAACTAAAATGCATAGTAAAATATAATCAGTATTTTTTCTATTCCTTCCCAAAAAAGGGAACACCAAAATCATTCTATACATGAACTAGTCATATTCACTAATCTATCTACAAGAAGTAAGGCTTTCTGGTCAGAGGACAAACCCTGGATCAGTCTGAGAATAGAACACTAGGCTTTTTCCTGCTAATTTATATTACTGTGCCAATGTGGAATAGTCAAGGACCAGACATGTATACATGAACAGACGAAAAGGAAAATATTTGCAATTTTTTCCCCATTTAAAGTGTGGTTTTACTCTGAAAAGTTACTCTAAAAAACAGTATCTTTTGAGTCCATATTTGTTTCATCTTGAGTTAAGAATTGTGCTTGCTCAATACTTCTGAAAAAGCAGCTCCATGTTGGCTCAAACTGTATATTAAAAAAAAAAGTAGTCAGTAGCCACTTTGTGCTTTAAATAAGTTAATAACCACACACACACACACACACGCAATTACTTTTTCCTAAGAAATGCACTGAGTTACAAGGATGTAAACAGAAACAGAATGTTCAAGCAGAGTAGTTTGCAAGAGGGAAAAGGGCATACTGCCTTGAAGTTAATTTTTGTGTATACGAGTCATGTCTCCACCATGTCAGACTCTGCTAAAGAGCGCACACTGCCATAAAAAGAGCCCTTCCCACCCTATCCTGTTCCATGTCCACTGAGTGCCATACTGGAACCAGGAGCTAGTGAGCAAGATCCATTTTCATGGCAGCATTTCCTAGTTTTGTCCAACAGTGTTGATATGTCCTGGTGTTTGGTGTAACTTAATGTATTCCTAAAGCAGAGGAAGGAGGGAAAAGATATTCCTATTGCAGCTCCTCTAGCAAGAAAGATTCCAACCTTTTGCTTGGTCTAACACAATGAAGGGTCTCCAGTAATATGAGCAGAGCTCCAACTAGATGTTTGCTTAATATGGGTGGAAGAAGGGGGAGAAAGAGAGAGAAAGAGTGAGAGAGAGAGAAATAGGATGCCCCCACTCAGAGGAGCAAAAGAAAAAGTATACTCATGCATCAGAGGAAACTCAAGTAGGATTCACTCTGGCTTATGTCAAAGAGACAGAAGAGAAACAAAAAAGGGAGCAACCAAGAAAACGTGTCAGCTATCACTTTCTCTGAGCCTAATCTGTATATAAAATGAAGTGTTCCACACAGATTTTACTGCACATTCAACTCTCCTATGAAATCTGAACATTCTTTTCTACCCAGGAAAACCTTTACAATCTTATCTCCTATGCCTGAAAAGGGTGTTTATGCCTGAAAGCTTGCAATTAAAGAACTTTCTTTGCCAAAATCTAGTTGGTCTAATAAAAGATATCACCTCTACCATGAGGCCCAATTGCTTTATTTTTCAGAATGCATTCACCAAAGAAACAAGACAAAACCCCTAGAAAGAAATGTTCATTAACAGAATCACAAGAATTGCTGTAAGGAGGATGCAAGCACAGACACACAAAGTATGACTGGGATCTAGTGAAAAGCCCCAAAGATTTAAGATAAATCTTCTTGTTTGGTTCATTTGGTTTTGTTTTTTAGAATTGTTTGTCCAACTCTAAGTGACTCATCCTATACAAATGGTCAAAGAATTTGTTTATAGGAGAGAAAGATCTAAAGACATTTGAAAATACAGTTAGGTACCCATATGAAACAGAACCAAGAAAAATGAAGGCCAAGAGAAACAGGAATGCAAGTCTGTGTTACAAAATACCTTCCGTAGACTAACCTACAAACTTCCCTTCATAAATCGACTGGATACAAAAAAACATGGACTAAATGTAGACAGTGGATTTATGGCACATTATAACCTGCCTAACATCTGATAACCCCAGGTAACCTCTCTACATTTTACCAGCTACATTCTATCTCCAGATCACCATTCCCCCGCCCCGACCCATCTACCTCTCCCACATTTGTCGTCTCCCATAGCCTCTGATCCTCACTGCCACACATTTGCATTTTCACAAACCTGCATTTTGCACATTGGCTTCTATTCCATTGGCTTCTGGTATTGGCAACGGGGGATGATATGGTAGGGGACCTACAGATTGGTAGTCACCCAGGGGACAGTGATCACCAAATAATAGAATTCACCATAAGATGTCGAGTGGGAAAGGTAACTAGTGGGGTGAAAGTGCTAGACTTTAGGAAAGCTGATTTCAATGAACTCAGGTGATTAGTCAAGGATGCACTGCAGAGAAGGAGTTTTGAAGAGATGGGAGTCCAGGAAGGGTGGCTGTGCCTTAAGGAAATTATCCTTTGGGCACAGAGGGAGACGATTCTGATGCGAGGAAAAAGAGGGAAAGGGGCCAGGAGGCTTCCTTGGCTGACCAGAGAAATCCAGGGCAGCCTGCAGACTAAAAGGCGAACATATAAAAAATGAAAACAGGGAGAGATTACCAAAGAGGAGTATACCTCCTCTGCTCGCACTTGTAGGGAAGCAGTTAGATGGGCCAAAGCTACCATGGAGCTGAGGATGGCATCCCAAGTAAAAGATAACAAAAAATTGTTTTTTAGATATATAGGGAGTAAAAGGAAGGCCCAGGGTAGAATAGGACCCCTACTAAATGGGCAGAAGCAATTGGTGACGGACAGGGGGGACAAGGCTGAACTCCTCAATGAGTTCTTTGCCTCAGTGTTCCTAAGTGAGGGGCAGGACAAGGCTCTCACTGGGATTGTAGAGAGGCAGCAGCAAGGCACCAGACTGCCATGCGTAGACCCTGAGATGGTGCAGAGTCACTTGGAGGAACTGGATGCCTTTAAGTCGGCAGGCCCGGATGAGCTCCATC
>NW_005841854.1:2667124-2674307 GCF_000455745.1 Alligator sinensis | reverse complement strand
TCTTTCCTGCCCATGCAGGGGGTCGGACTCAATGATCTATTGAGGTCCCTTCCGACCCTAGCATGTATGAATTCCATCCAGGAGAACACAAAACAACAGCAGACTCTCCCTCTGCCTGAAAAAATGGTATTTGTGCCTGAAAGCTTGCAAAGAACATTTTTTTCCAACTATTTAGTTGGTCTAATAAAAGACATTACATTTACCAAAAGAAACTTGTCTGCCTATGGCCTTAGAACAACCGGCTACAACCAACACCCCCGAGGAATGCAAGCCAGATTTTTTACATGCAAGTACCTAACATTAGACACCAATATCCATATTTTAGTGCAGGATTTCTGAAATCTAAAATGCCTATCACGCCTGCCTTTGATATCAGTAGGAGCTGTAGATGTCTGGCCCCTCTGAAAAAAAAAAAAAGGCTTTAAATGCCAAAATGCAGATTACAATATCCAATTCTGAGCATCTCTTTTCCACCTCAGTTTGAACATGCTGACTATTTATTCTAATCAAACATGGTGCCACTTAGATTGCAATGGATGAATGGATATCAAAGCAAAAAACTTTAGGCAGCATGAGAGTGGCAGGGTGAGTGAGGCAGGAGAAAATAAACCCCCACTTGCATCCTTCCCCTTACCTGCATGGTGACAGATGCTCTCCTTGGCAGACACAAAGACAGCTGGTGCTGCAAGTGCCATGGTGCTGGACTTGTGCTTCCAGCTAACCAGGTGGAATCTGCCAGGCCAAATAGCATGGTGCACAGCAGGGGAAATTTTGGTTGGGGAGGGAAGTTCTTTCGGCTAGAATGTGGGGTTGTGGGAATCCACAGCCCCAGGTACCTAGAAGCCCCACAGCCATAGTAGGCGGCACACCGGTTCTTCATCAGAGACACCGAGCAGCAGCTGGATGCAGAACACCAGCTGGATGCAGAACACCATCCCCGGTAACTTAGAGGCCCCAGTGGGAGGATACAAGAAGATACTGGAACTGAAGAGTGAGATCGCTGAACAGTAAGCAGGACTCAAATAGGAAATAAGTCAGGCAGCCAAGCTGCCCACATTTTGTGACTGTCATAAAAAATGGACTGTCAGGGATTCCAGGCATGCAACCTGGGGCCCTTGCGTAGGGACTTTGCTCAGGAAAAGCTTAGTAACCTGTTGCCTAACCAAGGTCACAGCAAGAGCTGGAGTTTGAACATGGACAGTCGCACAGAGACCTGAAGCAGGAGTGTAGGGGTGGAAGAGCTCTCAATATAGAGCCCATAAGGGTCAAGCCAACAGGCATTTCTTTTGGTGGCTAGTAGAACCTAGAAAAACTAACCTTTTTCTCCAAGCAAAATACTGCCTCCTGTAGGAACCAATTCTCCTTTCTTTTTGTACATCAAATTCATGGCAGGAAAGAGATTAGGCAGAAAGCAGAATTTCCTTGTGGAAGAAAGTACCGTAGCACCTGCACCCTTCATGGGTCAGCGCTGTGATAGTGAGACATGCTAAATGATCCAAAATTAATCAAACAAAATTTAATTAGGACAAATGCAGAGTTCTATACTTAGGACACAAGAACTGCATGCACAAACTGGGGAATGACTGCTTAGGCTACAGTCCTGCAGAAAAGGACCTGGGAGTCATAGTTGATTGTAAACTGAATATGAGACAACAGTATGCTCTTGCTGGGAAAGAAGGCAGGAAGGCAATGGCATACTGGGATATATTAACAGAAGCACTGGTGTGGCCTCACCTGAAGCAGTGGGCCCAGTTTTGATCATCACACTTCAAGACAGATGTGGACAAACTAAAGAGAGCTCAAAAAGGAGCAACTAAAGCGATTAAAGTTCTGGAAAACATAACTTGCAAAGAAAGGCTGGAAGAATGGGGATGATTTAGTCTGGAGAAGAGAAAATTGAAGGAGGATTTGATAATAGTCTTCAAACATCTGAAAGACGGTGATAGATTATTTTCTGTAGATGCAGAAGATGAGATGAGGAGTAATAGTCAAACTGCAGCAAATGAAATTTAGGTTGGCTATTAGAAGAACTCTCTCACTATGAGGGTGGCAAAGCATTACAACAGATTAGCTAGAGACATTGTAAAATTTCTATCTATTTCTAAAAATGTAGACGTTTTTCAGAACAAGTTAAACACTTGATTTAAACAGAGTTGATAATGTCGGGGGGGGTGTTATCTAGATGACATCCTGATGTCCCTTCTAGCCCTAATTTTCTATGATTTTATTAACAATTCTTAATAGCTTGGCTTTTAAGGACACAAAGAATTATGAGAAAAGGGAGGGTAGAGGTTTACACATACAGGCACACACATTAAGATGGAGTATAAGAGGCATGCTTTTAAAGTGAAATACTAGCATTCTAAGTATGTATTGGGGCAACAAGAAAAAACTATTTTGAGAAAATAGAGAGCATTTTGGTACTACGTGAAAATTCTCTGCGACTCAAAAGAATTAAACACCCTTGTTCCATTAATATTTTCTAATTCACCCATGCCTTGACAATCTGTTTGACAAACACTAGTTTTGATTTGGAATTATTCCCTTATTTCCCCATCACTTCAAGAGCTTTATGGGGGGAGAGGGGGAAGCAGGGCAGGCAAAGAGAAAAGGAGATATATTAGCTACATAGGTGCTTCTATTGGATCCAGAATGAAGGAAACAGATCTCTGATTTGCATCAACAATTACATGAATCAAAAGATGAGATTCTAATTGCCCTCCCAAACCAGTCCTGAAGTCACTGTAAGCACAAAGAGAAAAGGTGATCTGCAAGATATAATTGTACAAAGAATCATCTGATTTGAAGTAGGAAGATGAACTAGATGTCAGGCCGTGGCTTTGAACCTAGGTCCTTGACTTGCCTGGTACAGTCACTCATCCCAAGTCTGCCACTTCCTTAGCTGAGGATTGGGGTGGAATAGGTGATCAGAAATCAATATCTAGGCCTAGCCACCTGTCTACTTCCTGCATCTGGAGTGGCAGCCAGAGTCAGCTGATCCCTTACTCTTCCTATAAAAACCCCTGACCTGGAAGAGGCAGCATCTGGGCAACAAGGTTCAATCCTGTGCCCAGACTACCTCACCCTCAGCTTGTGCCTCTACTGGCTCTTTAACAGATTCTCCAACTACCCAACCCTGCTTGCCAATGGACCTTGAGTTTGGCCTGATCCTTTGATTCCCTAACTCAACTCTGGTTTAATCTCTTGGATACTGGATCCAGCCAGCCTCCTGACCCTGTGTTCTGCCTGACCCTCTGGATCTATGACTATTCCCCAGATGGGTCTTCTGGCTTCCTGACTCCCCTACAGACTCAGAACACTCTCCTCAGCTGTTGGTTGCTTCTTCTGACCCTGGGTGATCCCCAGACCTGGCTGCCTGCCAGTCATGGCATGACACGACACTAGATGACTCCTTGACTTCCTGCCCTATTTTCTATGATTGATTATTTAATCATAGTAGCTATGACATAACAAATGCCAAATTAAGAGCCGTCCCAGACATACAGAAATCTAGATATTTACCAGAGAAATTCAACAAAACCATAGCATCAAATAAAAAACAGTTCTGTTTTGGATTTCTCACACCTCCTTCCATTTCCCTGCAGTTTTTACCATCCATCTCTTGATCCTCCATCACAGTCCCTACAGGTGCAATACGTTGGTCCATGTTGTATCAGCACCGATAAAAAGAAAAAAATTGATATTATCAGCAATTGGCTTTTTTTGGCTGATGTGGCTGATAACATCGCCAATAAATACTACATACATGGGTGCAGCCACAGCATGCACACAGCCAGCCCAGCAGCTTGTAGATCAGCGTCTGGCTGGTAAGACTGTGAGGGGGAAGGGGCATGAGGGGGCAGATCAAGGCTATCATGGTAAGGGAGGGAGTGGGGCTGGGTTGGGGCTAGGGAAGATGCTGCCCAGCCACGGTGGGGCAGGGTGTGGGAAGCAGCCATGAGCGGCTTGCCCAGGGGGCTTGGGGTGGGGAGGAAGGGACAGCTCCTGCTGCTGCACACACCCCCAAGGGAGGAATGGGAGTCATCTGCCCCCCAGATCTGTGTATGGGGAGAGGGCAGGATGCCGCTGTGGGCTGGGGGTGGCACCAGGCTGCCCTCCCCCTCCCCACATCCCCCAAATGAGCCACTCAAAACTCTGTCCTCCCACCCTACTCTGGGTGGCAGTGCCTGCCCAAGCCCCATTCCCTTCCTCACCGTGGGGGTCTCAATCTGCACCCCACATGCCCCCTCCCCCCTCTCCCTCTTCCCCTCAGACTTACCAGCTGGATACTGCTCTCCAAGCTGCTAGGCTTGCATATCAGCAATCAGCCATCAGTACTGGCCCAAAAGACCTTAATTGGTGCACCCCTACCAGTCTCTCCTTTTCCTCTTGTTTTAGCTCATTTTAATATAATCTTCTCACAGCCTTCTTTTCCTCCCCTCTCTTTGAGTTTCCCTTCCCACCTTCAATGAAAAACCTCCCAAAAATCTTTTCCTTCTGCTTTTCCTTCCTCTTTTTTTCTTGTCTCCTCCATATTCACCCCACTCCCACCATGATCACCATCTCACTGTCTCCCACAGTGCGCTTTCCTTATCACCTTCTTCCACAAGACAGCCAGCAATTCTGTGCCACTCAAATGGCCTCTCTGCTGTACTCTACTATGCCTCTCTTCTGTACCTTGCCCAAGTCGTCCTTCACCAAGGTCATCATCTTAAGGATTTTTATCTCCTGCTTCCCTCAACCCAAATCTACTCACTCCCTTGCATCTTTCTTTTCTATTCCCTCCCCCAACAAGAATTTGCCTTTCCCCAATTCCCACTCCTCTTCTGAATGTTTCCTACTTCTGCCTATTTTTGGGTCTTCTCCTTCATGTCTAGAAAATGATATTTAGAGATTTGTTTTTAGGAACTGGCTTGTAGGTAAATATTACATTAGAACAATAGTCCAGAGGAACAGCAAGGGTTAATTAGTTTCTAAAGGTCTGTTTGTGACAAAGTTTCATGTTTTCAGCCCAGCCTTCAAGGCAGACACTGCCTTGGGAAGCTAACAGACAAGCAGGCACATACATCCTGGGAAATAAAACACGCAAACGTAAGGGACCCTGCAGGATTGGCATTAGGTCACAGTGCCTAGCTGCCAAGCCCCTGGGATTTCCAGACCTGGTAGAAGAACTAAGTTTTAGGCAGGGCTACCCAAATTAAAACACCAGTAAATGACCAAATTAAGATGCATGCATGCAATATGTTTGGACAACAAAGGAATATGCTGACAGAACAGAATATGGACTGTATGAAAACCACAGGGAAATCAATCAACAAAAATGGCAGCAGGGGGGGGGGGGGGGGGGGAGGGGTGTATCCTGAGGCCAGCCCATCTCACCCACCCCACAGCGGGGAAGGAGCTGAATGGGCATCAGCCCTTGACCTCCAAGATTGCTGACACTCAAACAAAGAATCACAGGATGGCACTGACATACTGGCCAGACATACCATCCCCCTGTGAGAAGCCTAGAACTGGTAAATAAGTACAATGAAGGGTGTGGTTTGCTTCCTGCATTACTCTAATCTACTCTTATCTCCATGTATCAATGAAATTTACCTATTATTGAATGGAAGAAGTCATGGTCAGTCTGGAACAAGATACTAGGACTGCCTTGTAAATCCAATGCCAACACTCCTACAGATTCCATGGATAAATGGAATAGTCTTAAACCAGGAGTTTCCAGGCCCTTGACAATACACCCTCTCTCCAGGCTCCCTCTCATCAACCTTTGAAAGCATTATGATCGCTAACCCAATGATCACAGGATCATTAAGGCACCAGAAGAGGTTTGAAGGTTTCAGTCCTCACGAAACACACCACTTTCTCTGCTGACTTCATTCGTCTCAGTCTTCAGCGAGTTACAGACAGAAGTTCTCCAGCTATAATGCCATATGGCTCAGGTGAATAACTCTCCACATGTCTTTTTTTTTTTTTTTTTTTTTTTTTTTTTAAGTGAGCAAACCCACAGTGAAAGAGGCTTTTCTAGTTTCCTTTTTGACATAAGCAAATATTTTGAAAGCAAAAGATTTAACTCCCAAAAAACTATAAATTGCAACTAGGTACGGTTCTGGTGGTACCTATGCACATGCATATCCCCCCACCCCACCCTGAAAACCTTCCCTAGTTTTTATATACATATACATAGATCAATAGATAGATTGATCTCTATATATAAAATCTGAACCTAGTCATATCTACAGACGAGACAAAAAAAGCACAGCAGCAGTATCATAACTCAACGCATCAGCCTAAGGCTATTTTGTCTTTCCCATAAAAATCAAGAGGAATCAACATCTAGGCTCCATCCTCAGAAGTTTTTGCAAATCTAATAAAACTGAGGTCTTCCCCTTTGAACCAGCATCTCAACTGAGAAATTAAAACTTTTCCTGCAGTTTGGGCACAAACTGAACACTCAGAGGTATGTCTTGGGGGGAATAAATGTTGTTTTTTTTATGTAGCACTCAAAACCATGAAACTAATGACAAATTACAATGGAATTAGGGAAGAACTTAAAGGCTGGATTTATAATGATAAACAGAGGCTCAAGTGCACTCCAGATGTAACTGCTTTCTTTGTATTCTTCACAAGACTCTTTAAAACTCCTGTGACATCCAATATTGTACTAGGCAAGTGGCCATGTGGTTATAAGAATTTTCCTAAACCTATCCCTCTAATAGTCCTAACCCTCTAATTACTGTACTCAGCACAATTAGCTCCCCCATCTTGTGAGAAGAACCAGTCCATACAAGAGAACAATCCTCCATAACTGCTGAAAAAGGAATCTGAAATAAAGGAAGCAGCTGCCCTGGGCTCTAATTACAAAGAATTAAGGCATGTTGGTTTCTTTAACCTGGACGCATAAGCACTTCTTAGATGTTAAATTGGTTCTTCTTGCCTTAGGACTTTGGTGATTCTTTAACCACAAGATCTATTTTATTGATGAATACAAATATGGCTACAAGAAAGTATATATTATATGCCATATTTACTTGAATAAAATAAGGCAACCCTGATTATAAGACAACCCCTCAATAATTAGATTTTATATATGGAAAATTTATAAATTGAACAATTTCTTAGGTAGAGAATCTAGTTATTGGAGTTTTACTTTGAATTTGTGTCGCTCCTCCCCACCCCCTTC
>NW_005841854.1:2650350-2667114 GCF_000455745.1 Alligator sinensis | reverse complement strand
TCTGCACTCTACTGCTCCTCAACTTTTTCCCCGTGGCAGCCCCTTCCCCCTCTCCTTAGCGTCATACCCTGCTCTTCCTGAGCATATGGAACTGAGGAACAAACTTGAAAACAATAACCTTGAAATGAAACATGGCTGTAGCAATTTATATAATACCCATACACTTAATTCATTCAGAATTGTTGCATGTTACCTTTTCTTTTGAAACTGCTAAAAGTTTTAGCACAGGTACTCCATAAATATACTTTTGAGCAGCACTTTGGCATCTACTGATATGTACTACAAACTATGCATGATATTAGTCCAAAGCCAACTACCACATAGTTCAGGGGTTTTCAACCTTTTTTCGTTGGTGTCTGCCCAGTTGAGAAGCGGGGAGTTCCCCAGCCTGTTGATGAGTTGGGGGGAGGGGGTCCCACCAGCAGGCAATCAATGAGCGGGGGGGAGGGGGTGAAGGGTGCCCAAAGTGCCAGCAGCAAACCCAGAAGCACTGGCAACGAAGCCATAATTGCCGGCAGTGAAGCCAGAAGTGCCCCCCGCTTCTCTGCGCCACTGCTGCGTGCCCCCTGGGGGCTTCCCAAGATGACATAGTTCATCAAGCTGGGCCATAGCAGAGTCAATGGTCCAGCTCCACCTCATGAAAAGCAGGGTCACACTAATCATAAGCAATGGGTTAAGAGGGAGTGACAGGAATTCGGGGTGAACTGTTTAAGGCCCCATTTCAAGATGTTTGTCAGGCATTTAAGGCTGGTGAAGAAACAGGAATCATTGGAAATGGGAAAGAAATCATGGCTCATCTCTGGGAGTGAAAAGGAAGTAAAAATGTATGCAATGTTGTGGCTCACCAGGACTTGAAAAACAGTCAGCACTGAGGGGGACTACACTTAATGGGCACTACGATTAGTCAGATGGGCTACACTAACCTATGTTGACTCTTTTTCAAGTCCCTGTGATCTGCACTGTGGAAAATCAGGAACCTGCTAATAAACAGACACTCAGACCCCACAGTCAAGGACTGTATTAAAATGGGACTAAGTGAAATGTACTGGTACTACAGGAAGAAAAAAGAGGATGACAGGAAAGAAATGGCAGACCTCATCTGGTGGAAAGGGGACTGAGAGTCACCTGAGGGTTTTACAACTTCACCTGAAGCCACGTTGTCATGTGGCATGTTTCACATCACATTAAGCCCAAACCTTTTTCTAATATTCCACAATCAAGTTAGTACAGTACTGTTGAAAAGACATGATATTTTTTTTCAATTAAGGTAAGGAAGTGTGTGTATATCTTAAATGGAGCATTAGAAAATTTTGTGATATGCCACTCTAGAGAAAAGAACACCTTGGGTGCTGGTTTTTCATGGTTATGATTTTATGTTTACATATCTTACTCCTGTTAAACTTAGAGGAAATATAGGATGTAGGGGAACAGGCAGTGTCATGTAGTAGATAGGGCACTGGATAAGACTTAGAAGGTTTGATTTCAAGTTGTGCCTGTACTCTACAGTAGGACCATGGCCTAATCACTTCATTTCTCCAAGCCCAATTCCTTTCCACTGTTTGTCTATCTTGACTATTTAAATTTTAAACTCTTCAGGGCATGGACTTTCTTTCCCTGTGTTTGCACAAGCACCAACACAAAATGGCACTGATCTCAGTTGAGACTTCTAGGAACTAATGGAATACAAATAATAATAAGAAAAAGTAGTGAAAGAAAAAAGGTTTGGAAAGAAGGGAGAGAAATGAGAGAAGTAAGATGAGTTTGCTCATCTGGGTTTTTTTTAGCATAGGACAAGCAGTAGAATTTTCAGACTTCTGAAAATAAGAAATTTAGCAAGCTAATACTTTACAAGTAGCTTTACCTGTGTAATTCTTGGAACAACCATATATTATGTGGCATATAAAACTATTAAAATAAAGCAGAGCTGCTAAGCAAAACTCCTTATCAAAATGATTCCTCTTAGCAAAAATAATACATATCTATCTACCCAAGAAGTTTATTTTCCAGTTTTCAAGGACATTTCATTGCCTCTTGAACACACATGGTCTTCAGACACACAGTACATTCTACATTTTACACTGAAAGTGCTGTACATGAGGCAAGGTGCCTGTGTTTTGAACAGAAGTCTCTTACCTTTCACATTAAGTCAGCACAAAGCATGCAGAGACAACCAGTTGCATGCTAAAGAATTAATAGAGGAAAAGAGATTTTGTTCAGGGATTTTTTTTTCTTTATTAGAAGTCTTTGGAAAGGTCAGTCTGCTGGACCAAATTCCATTGACCTGAGTACAAAAGGAGGGCAGAGCTAGCTGCAGATAAAAGTTCTTTAAATGAGACAGTACAACCTAGCTTACAAATGGCAGTTTGGTAGTATACGCAACCATGCCTTTCAACCCTGAAAGATTTTAATTGAATTCAACATTCTACTGAGAGTTACTAAAAACACCTGTGGGGGCACATTCCTCCCAAGAAAACCACTCTCACTCTCTCCAATCTCTCAGTTCTACTCCTCAAAGGGAATTTACAAAACACCTTTTGCAGACAAGCCTACAAAGTTCACTTCATCAGCCTACTGGATACAAAAAATCGTGGACTAAACATAGGCATTGGATTCATGGCACATTATAATCTGCCTAACATCTGATACCCCAGGTAACCTCTCTACTATTTACCAGCTATATCTTATCACCAGGTCTACATTCTCCTTCCTCCCCCCTCCCACACCTGTTTCTTACCCAATGAATGACTTAATATACATTCTCACTGACTGACACTCACATACTGGCTTCTGGCTTCTATTCTATTCCATCCAGAAAGAGTACAGAACAACTTCAGACACTTCCTCAGCTTGAAGAAGAATGGTGTTTGTACCCAACAGATTGCAAAGAAGAATTTTTCCAACTATTTTAGTTGGTCTAATATAGGATATCGGATTTACCCAAAGAACCTGGTCTTACTAAAAAATGAACCTGAAATGTGAATTAATTACAATGTTCAGTTGGCTAGATTCATAGGAACTGGTATAAGGAGGTTTAATTTACCTTTTCTTTACCTTACTTAGGCCCCTATATCCTGAAAGCGATTCCCACAAGAAAGAACAGGTGGTATTGCAGCCGATTGCTCTGCTTAAGGTTGTGTACTAAAACTAAACAGCTTTTAAATTAAATCCAAACTTTGTAGGTGCTTCACTGGCAATTCTGCCCAGAGGTTGATGTACACTGGGAACCTTCCCTGAACCACTGTTACTTTTGTACTGATTCCCCATGAATCACCAGCAGTTTTTCCACTTCCATCACCTCTGCCCAGCAGACTTTCCACTGCCAGATGCCTCCACCACCACAGTTACGTTTTTAGAAGCAGACAGAGACATAGGGGAAATCTTGGCCAGTATTTTCTACTGCAGATGTATTGGAGTAAAAGGTGAACTAACAAGGTTTGTGTGGTCCTAAAGGTAAATTTGAATCAGGCTGAGAGAAGTGTGTGTGCATGGTATAAAGATATTATTGAACAAATCTATTCATTTGAGTACTATGTTTTAAGTATTTTGCTCCTGTCTTGCAACCTTGTTTCACCTCTTTCTTCAAATGACATACAATGCAACAATTTGCCACTATTCTAAAAAACATTCACATGTATGTGCAACTCAATAGAAAACCCATAGTAACTGTGTATTGCACAACTAGTACTTATGATGTATCATTTATTTAGAATGTACACATTATTGATTTAATGCAGTAAATGTATATTTTCCATATAGTGCCATAACAATGAAGTTTGATGCCCAGGGCAAAGCCCACAGAAGCAGTCCTCCCTCACCCCGTGCACAGATTCAGGAGGCACCACCCCCCCCGCCATGCTTGCCTGGGAGTGGACACAGAGTTTCCATGATCCAACTAAATTACAGAACCATATAGATTTTAGCTAAAAATATCCAGGTATATAGCTCAAAACTGACTGACTAATTAAGACCGTTATTATTAACGTACTCCTCTGTATCTTTCTTAATTCTCTCACATATGAGCTAAAAGCACTATAATCAAGGCCTGAATCATCAGCTGAGTTTGGAACACTTGCCATTTTCTATTTTAAGATGTTTGTGTCACTATGAGATATTTTGGGACTCAGAACAGGATCAGAAGAATTTTCATTCCACTTTTGGTCTACTGTAATGTCACTGATGGTCTTTAAAAAAATCCCATTCAGAAAATCCTTTACACAAGCCATTTGTTTGTAACCTTTTCTGGTGTTTCAGATTCCTTATCATTAGACATTATGATTCTGAACACTCTGCTATCTCAAGCAAGGTTCAGTTAACAACTCTGATAACATTCCCTCAGTAAATGCAGATAAACTATAATGTGTCCTCTCTCTCAGAGTCTGGAAATTCTCCAGATGCACTTTCTATTTTAGGACACTTGCTTTCATTAGATGGGATATACTGACACACTATAATTTCAGGTCTAATGGAAGCCTGTATCCAAAATTCTAAAGGGGGCTCAAATGATATAGCATGGCCATGAAAATGCCATATAACATTTTTACATTACATATGGTTTTTGGCGATAGGGTAGAGAGCTTGAATGAACAAATCCAACACTTTTGTAAAACCACTGCACTTCATAATGAAAGCAAAAAATTGCTGAGAACAGCTCTTGAATAGCAAGCTCCCGATGAGACTCAAACGTTATCAACATTTGTTCTTGCCCCTAGAGATTTCATAAATATTTAGGTAATTATAAAAATGGCTTGTGTCATCTTAGCTATTACAATATTAGCATAAAGGTCACATATCCCTGTTTAGTTAAAATATGGAATTTTAGATTGAATGTATGTTTTCCTTTTGCAGTGCTTTCTAGTTTCACCAAGTATAAGTCTAACATGCATACAGAAAGATACACCATTTAACAAGTATTCTGCCAAATTCTGTACGAGCTGCCATTTCTGGGATGATGTGGTCCCATGTCAAATACAGTTCCTGCTTGTTCTATCTTGAGGCGATAAAAGCATAGGTGACACCTACAGGGTCTGAAAGCAGCCATCACAACCACTTGCCCATACAAAGAGAATCAGCATTGGTTACATTGCTACCTACTCATCTAGTAGCAGCTGGGAATCCAAAAAGATATCCAGATTAAAAATGCAATTAACTGATGGCTGAACCACTCAGAGCCAGAGGGACTGATGCTATTCCTTGTTTTCCCCTGCCAATTAATATCACTTCAGTCTTACTTTCATCCAGATAGTTACATCATCCAGATGTCAGCCTAATCTGAATGCTATAACCAGGCCAGGTCATCAGCATGGCAGTTCTCATAGCCCCACTAAACTTTGTGGCAACCCTATAGGCAGACAAGGTTCTTCAGGTAAATCCAGTACCTTTCTTAGACCAACTCAAATAGTTGAGTTGGTCTAAGAGAATATATCGGATTTACCCAAAGAACCTTGTCTGCCTATGTCTTTAGACCAACACAGCTACAACCTACACCCCAGCAACCCTATATACACTTTAAAAAGAAAAGTAACTGTATGGGTCCAAGGGCTATCTACCATGACAGCAGCAGCCTCAGGCAAAGAAGCAACTGCAACCAGCCTTCTCTGATAAGAACACAAAAGTAGACGTGAACCCTGGAGGTTGGGGGAAAGTGATGGATACCTTCCTATTTTTCTAGCTGACACACTGGAACAGAAGAGGTGGCACAGGATTGTATTCAGAGTTGTGCTTAAAGAAAAGAACCATGAAACACTTGAGAAAGTAGAATTATAAGCCTTTCTGACAAACTGCTTTCTACCTATGGAGGCTGCTTGAAAGAATATATTTCTAAAAAGAGAGAAAGAGAAACAGAAAGAAACACTTCCACAAATCTTTTTCTGGTTCAAAAAAGTTAGATAATATTTTACCATTTTCTTCCTGATCCAAATAAGTCACCAGAAAGGAATAGACCTTGATTTCAGAGCCCTAGTTAATGCAAGTATTTTAAACACTGCTAGCCTCACACACACACACTCACCTCTCTCCCCCCTTCAACCATGCCTGCTCATAATTTATTCTACCATGCATCACTCCTAGAAGTGGTAATATTATTTTACTGCAAATAAGCAGTGTTGCGTGGAGACATTTAAATAGTGTTGTCTCATCCCTGACTGCTACTATATTTACTGAAACCTGGTATAAAGAGGGGGATAAACACTGTGATCCATAAATAAATTTTATGACAATTTCAAAAGACAGCATATTACTGGAAGGAGATAATGGCCAGATAGTGACTTTATGCTATTATTCTAAACTTAAGACTGGATGAAGTAATACATCACTAGATATATGAGTGCCTCCAACTGTCACAACCCAAAGTTGTGGATTTTTTAATTGTGTGCGCTTTGGCACCGCTAAATTATGTTCCCGCCGAATTGGAGCTCTTTTGCACGACGGAGTGTTCTGTTGTTGTGGAGAACCCGCGTGCAGAAAAGTGTTTCCCGTCGTTCTGTAGCCTACTTTGCATTGTGCATGACTTTTGCATTTAGTGATGCACGCTGCAAAGGAGTTTTCCCGCCATTTGTATTGAGATTTGAGCCACATTATTGGCCGGTCTTAATTTAGGCACACGTGGCAGCTAGCTATTGGCTTGCTAGCCGTACAAAAGGCTTGGGTGGTTTCCGCCCAAGTTGGAGAGAAAGACGGAGAGAGACGGATCTCTAAGCGCTGTGGGTCCTTTCGAACCCAGCGCGTCTTTCTTAAGAAGGCGATAGAGGCTCCAATTGCCGAACCCCCGGAGCCTAGCAAACTCCGGGGCACCACTTACCGACGGCCTCTAGCCTCTCCCCGTCACCGATCACAGCCCAGATGAATCCCTACCCTAGAACCCAGTTATCGACACCACGGAGTCTGAACCACTCTGAGGATCCTGGGAACAGAGTTTTAGAGTCCTCCAACGAGAAAGGAAGCGGAGTTGTACCTGGAAAACTGTCCAGCCTGCACCGTGACCATCTCCGGTGTAAGTAAATAATCTTTTCCCCGGCTCGCGCCCGGCGAGGACAGGACCGGGAGCCGGCCCGCACAGCAACCACTATTGTTTTCTGGCTTTTGTGTGGTTTCAGACGCTAATAGAAATTAACTGTTCCATCTCTGACAAGCAGTATAATACTATTTGGCATTGATGCAGGCTGCTAAAAAATTTGAAGACCAAGGCTTTTTAATGGTTTCACTGTATTAAGAGAGGGGAAGGCTGCAATTAACATATCACTGTTTTTACTTTTGAAAAGCAAATGTGCCATAAATGTGTGCGTGATGACACTGAAATCACCAAAATATTTTCTTTCCATTTTTTAAGTGCCTTATGCACTGATCAATAAATATGTAAATCCACTGAGGCTTATATTTGCCTATTGCTTAATCATACTTTGTGTCAGAAAGGAATTATCTTGTAGCCTCTGCAAAAAATATTTCTTTGATTTTACAATGAGATTTTACAGTTTCTTCCCTTCCTTAAGACCCCAATTCAGTTACAAAACCAAAGCATGACTCAAGACCAAGTCTCATAAATCAATGGGATTGAGGTATCCTCTTTAGTTGAAGTGCCTTTCTGAATAGGGAACCAAATTTGTTGAAAGTAAACATTTAAAAAAAAAATAGGTTTCAGCAACGTATCTGCTATCCCTCATAGTATATTTAACAGCTTCTGATGACATCTGCTGTTCTCACCGCTTCTTTTTTTAAAATTAGGTAAGTGTTTCAATACAGGTTAAAGAGCTTAATTTCAATGTCCTAATTTTGCAACTGCTGCCCTAAAATCTTAAAAAGACGATCTCCACAAATAGAATCAGAATAAAGTGCTTTAGGAAAACAAAATGCCACATATCCATATTCAAACATTAGAGAGAACACTAAATGAAATGAAATACTTCATCTTCAATTAACTATAAATTAGGTTCTGCATAATGATTCTATGTGAATTGCTGAGGACAAGTCTAACTCATCCACAGGCTTGCAAACACATGTTGGAAGCCAAGAGCGCAATTCAGAAGGATCTTGGCAGATTGGAAAGTTGAGCTGGAACTAACAGGATGAGTTCAAAGATGACAAATGCAAGGTGCTACATCTCAGGAAGAATAATCAAAAATACAAATACAAAATATGTGACAACTTGCTGTATGGCAGCAGTACAGAGAAGGATCTATGCATCTTGGTGGATCACAGACTCAATGAGTCTGCAAGGTGATGCAACTGCACAAAAGGAGAAAGCAGTTTTGGGCTGCAAGATATGGGAGGAGATCATGCCTCTATTTGGCACCAGTTAGGCCTCATCTAGAGTACTGTGTGCCGTTTTAGACTCCACATTTAAAAAAAAAAAAAAAAAAAAAGACATCAAGAAGTTAGAGAAGGTCCAGAGGCAAGAGGCAAAAATCATAAAGGGCTTAGAAGGCAAGCCATGCACAGAATAGTTCAAGGAAATGGGCAGGTTCAGGTTGAAGAAAAGGTGCTTAAGAGGGGACATGATATCAATCTTCAAGTATCTAAAGGGTTGCCATAAAGAAGGTAGAGAACACATTTTCCCTCTTGCTGCAGAGGGCAGGACATGGACTAACAGCTTGAAGTTGGAGCAAAGTAAGTTTAGATTGGACATCAGAAAGTTCTTCACTGTCAGAACAGTGAGACAATGGAAGAGACTGCTTAGGCCCTAGGAAGTTGTGGAATCGGCATCATTGGAAGTGTTCAAAAAGACTCAATAAGCACTGGTCAGGGATGATCTCAAATTATGTGCTATACTATAGGTATTTCCCAGGCTTCTGGGCTTTGCCAGTTGCCATATGGGACTCAAAAGTAATGAGTCCATATGGCCATACATGTGTTGGCAGGCAAGTGGGCTTCATCTTCCTCAAAAGCATTGGGTGTTGGCTGGGGCCAAAGCTAGGATTTTGACTACAATGTGCCAATACTCTTTCTGGGACTTCAAGACAGAGGTTCCTGGCTAGAAGGTGTTGTCCCTCTGGCTCAGGGTCAGACTGATTACCACCTTTAGGGTCGAGAAGGAATTTTGTCCCACAGTCTGACTAATATGGATTATGAAGGATTTTGACTTTATCAAGAAGGCAGGGGTGGCCCTCTTTCTTTGATCTCTTGAGCATTTTTAACAGCCCTGGCAGCAGCAGAACACTAACCATTGTTGCCCCCCTGCTTTATCCATGCCAGGATAGGGTACTAGGCCTTGTGAGCACCTACACACGTGAAGCAAGGCTGCTCTGACACAGCACACTGGAGCAGACTCAGTTAAGCAAGGGTGGCAATTACTGCACTCCAGAAGACTCCAGCATCACATGCATCAGCATCCCCATGCTGAAAATGGTAGCAGGGCACTTTAACTAAAGCTTGCTGAAAGAACTTTAGTTATAAGCACCCCTGCTGTCATTTTTTAGCACGGAGACACTGATACATGCGATACTCCGTGAAAGCTGCTCTAATTAAAGTGCCCCTTCCACTCCTGGAGTATGTGTATAAATGCCCTGTGTGGTTTTATGACAGGAATATGTGTAGTTTAATTGTGTAGTTTAGTAATAGTTTAGACAAGGGCTTATATCAGATGGTTTGGATAGGGATGATGCTGCCTTGGGCAGGTCCCTTCCAGTCCCCCTTTTTTTTTTTTTTTAAATGAGTCTTAAGTGAGAAAACTATTTTATATTTCTGAAGTGGGGCAGAAAATCAAATATGTTCTTTTTCATAAATACAACACTATTTGCAGTATCTGTTACATTGGAGCAGGTTTGCTAATAAATTTGAATTAGCAAAAATAAGGGTAAGTATTTATTGTTAATTAATTTCACCTAGGGAAAGGAACAGGGAAGGTTCACATTTTCAAAAGGGACATGTCCAATGAGAGACAGCTACAGCCTGATTTTTTCAGAGGTGCTAAGCACCAGCTGCACCAATGGGACCTCTGCATGTTCATCTGAAAAAAAATCAGGCAGTAGGTACTGAGCAAGAGAGTTTAGCATATCGGATCTTAAATGTGGATATTAACTTATGGATGGATTTACCTTATCTATATTTCTTAAATATTTAGAAAGAGGATCTTTAGTCAACACATACTGTAACCGTCAGATAATATATGTACCTAAAATTAATGTATTGGAAAGCAATATTCAGAATAGGAAAGTGATTTAACTGTTTCAATCTGTTGTATAAAATAGGTTGGGAAAACTGTGTATATGCCCTCGTATAAACAAAAAGAAAAAAGCCCATACACCAAAAATTTAACCCTCCCTCCCCCAAATAAAGAGGAGTCTGATATTCTGATGTCAGAATTCAGCTCCAGAAGAGGCATTTACATGCACTGTGGAGGTGCCCCATGTGCATGTTTCAAACACACAGCAGTCTGTCTGTGCCTTTTTTACATGCTATATTTATGTTGTAATTACTGGTAATTGTGCCACAGATGGCAAGGGTAGTATATGTGCACCCAATTTAAGGCACCATAAAATGGCAAACCAGCCATAAATATGTTCCACATACAATATTAAACATTGTTATGGCTGGCTTGTACAGTGCCTTAAATTGAATATGTAGCATATCCACATACCAGAACTGTCAGGGTGGATGCCTGACAATCTCCTGATTATCAGAATCAACCTGGACAGCCCCAGGTTTCCAAGAGGTTGTACTAACAGTCTTTTTGGCATCAGCCTGGGGCAACTGCATATTTCCAACAAGCCTGGGGCAGCCCCTGACCAGTGCTGACAATCAGCTACTTGTTGGCACAGGGCATGCCTACATGTGCAAATACAGTGCCTGGATAAACTGTGGAGCTTATTGCTCTAGAGTTGTTATTCCCAGGTGGGCTTTTTGAACATGCACCTGTGAGCAATGAACTGTGAAGCAATAAGCTCCTTAGTTTTTTCAGGTGCAGCACATGAAGCCCACATGGAGTAGCCCTGGCTGGCAGGGGGCCCAGGAGATCAGCCTGCCAGCCCAGGGCTGCTCCAACTGGGTTCAGTGTGATGCAGAGGGGCTAGCTGGGCATGAGCATGCCCAGAAGAGGCATCACATTAGTTGGACTCAGCTTACTCAATGTCTGTATAGATCAGGCACTTTAGTGGAAGATTTTTTGTGCTTTTATCTAATAGCTGAAGCCAGAGCCGACCCTAGGGAGGTGTGGGGCCCAGGGCAAATCAACCTGTGCAGGGCCCCCTTAACACTGCACGGGGCCGTGATACCCCTGCAAAGGGGGAGGGGGGGGAGGGGTCTCTGTGCTTCTTCCACAGTGCAGGGCTGAGCTGCCAGATCCAGACAGGCCACAGCTGCTCCACCGGGCCCAGGGCAATCGCCCCAATTTGCCATACCCTAGGGTATGGCAGTCACCCTGATTTGCCATACCCTGCCACTGCACACATCCTGGGTGGGCATGAGGGGCATGTGCCCCACAGATCTGCATGCAGGGTGAGGGCAGCCTGCCAATGAAGGCTGGGGCCAAGGCAGGGGGGGAGGCTGGGCCAGGCTATACTCGGGGCAGATGACAGCGACGCTAGGAGGGGTGTTAGGGGGGCTATAGCCACCCTAATTTTCACTGGATCCCCGCTCCCAGCACTGCTGCAACCAGCCCCTAGCACAGCCTGGCCCTCCTGCCCCTCCCCCACTGGGAAGAGTCTGGCACTGCCCCAACCCCAGCCCACAGTGACAGCCCACCCTCACCCTATGTGCATTTCTGAGGGGCACACTCTCCCAGTGCTCTTGCAGGGTGTGTGCACTGGTGGAAGCTGCTCCCCCACGCACCCCCGGAATGAGCCAGAGCTCCATCCCATGCCTCACTCCAGCTGGGCAGCACCTGCCCCTGCCCCAGCTCCAGTCCCTTCCTCACTGCAGAGGCCTCATCTGCCCTCCCACCCACCCACCCCCGACACCCTTTCCTTCCCTGTACCCCTTCCCACACAACAGACCTACCGACCAGTTGCCACTCTCCACACTGAGGGGCTGAATATTGGCAAGCGGATGGGTAACAGTTGATATGACTTGTTAAAAAATCAGCCATCAGTATCGGCCCCAAAAAAATCTCTATTGGTACACCCCTAATAACTATATCACCAGAGACCCCCCCAAGAAAATGTTTCTACTATACTATCCACTGTACACTAATGTAATGTACAAAAGACAATCCCTACCCCAACATCTTACAAACACTGAATGTGGCCAGAAACTTCAGAGGATGATAAACATGCAAATGAAAAAGGGAAGGCGAAGACAAGAAAACAGTGAGACAGATGCATCTAACATACTAAATAGCAGTCTCAGCATACCAATTGCTTAGCCCACTGATGATTATTCTGTCAGCACTGTGACAGAATAATCTGAAAAAGAATAATATGGTTACTTTACAGATGTTTTATAGGTTTTATCTATCCCTTATGTGCCACTGTTTTGTAATCAGAATTCCCATTAACCTCAATGGGCATTTGATGCAGATCAATGGAATGGCCAGGCCATAAATGGATAATGAACAATGTTTTAAAGGAGGTTTATGATTAAATTCTTGCAGTCAGGCTGTTCTAACCAACTTTACTGTCCAATAAAAGTGTCACGCTGGTTATGTTAGCAGCAAGTTCCATTTAGCTCTTCAAAAAAAAAAAAAATGGAATTTGGTTGCAGATCAGAGAAGAGGCTATAAAGAAATTTAATTTTTAGAATAAGGAAATTCAAACAGAATTGGTTTGATACACACTTTTCTGTTAGCCCAGGACTGAAAAAGCAAAGGGTTCCAAGTCTGTTTACATTATGTACAGAAGAGTAGGTCAACAATAACTCCATTAATTAAAATGATTTACAATGATTTAATTAAGACAAAATCAAGCCAAAGATTTTTAGTTCCTGATGAACCTGGGGAGAAAGGATTAGTTACAGAAATTTGGCCAACACCTAAAAGTAAAGATTTAGTCTGATAGGGAGGTTTCCTATTAGCACTGTATCAGAGCATGTCAATGTCAGGTGAGTTGATAGTCTGAAATAAAATTATTAGGACCAGATAATTTTACTGACATTTTAAAATTTGGCTATTACATATGTATATCAAATCAATTTGCAAAAAGTAGTCACTAATTAAGTTCTGAACCTGCTCCCATTCAACTCAAGAGCAATATTTACATAGATTTAAATGGATAGGATCAGTTCCTAAGATTATTTCAATTAATCAACTAACTACACTCTATCAGTTTCTCTGATATTTTTGTCTTATTTTGAACATATGCAAAAGCAACAAACGCTTCTCATGACAAGAGTCTCATAAGTACATCCTGAATCATCCAAACCCCTTTGAATAGAGCCTGTTAATAAAGTACTTCAGACATCTAAATTCATTCTGAGAAGTGAAACTGCAACATCTTGTAATGCATTAGACATGCTAAAACAGGATCCATAATATAAAACCACACTAACCCTTACAGTTCCTATATTAAATACAGTAAAACTTAAAAGAGAATAGTGTTTTATACAACAGCAACAGTTACAAGTTAGTGAAACAAATTGCTTTCTGGATAAATCAAGAGTAGGATGTATTGACAGTCCTTATATTTAAAGGTCTTTTTTTTTTTTTTTTACACCAGGAGGATGCAACCTACTGTATGATTTAATCTTTTCTGTTTTCAGAATAGGGAAGGGCAAAAAAAGTTAAAATTTTCAAAGAGTTCTTTATGCACAATGAAATGTGTATGTATTCCATAAGACTCTGAAAAATTCGTTATCTAAATTCATACGTGCTGGAATGCCTGGACTCAAAAGGTAAAGCAGCAGCTTCACATTTAATTCTGAAGCACAACATCTTAGTAACAGTGAAAGACAGGGAAAGCTCCAAAAGGGGTGCAGTGGCACAGGTGTACTTCCCCTTTTAGGTTTGACCACAGCACAAAAGCCTCTGGGGACTTTTTTAAATTCCTAAAGCAAGTGAAAATCCTCCATCTTTTTCCCTCCATACTCAAAGACACCTCCTCTCCCCTCCACTTCTCCCGCCTCTTGCTTCTGCTTTCTCCATTGTCCTAGGCTGCATGGAAGCTGGGCTCACCTGGGCATGAGCACAGGAGTGGGGATGGGTGAGGGGTTTCCCTTCCTTTGTCCCTGCTGCTGGGAGGATCAGGCAGAGAGGGGGCACTAACTCCCCCTCAGTACTGTTGCTGCCGTTGCAGTCCCCAACTAACTATGGTGTATCCCCACACCTGCAACAGTGGAGAAAGCAGCACTAGCAGGTGGAGCAGGGGAAGGAAGAAGAAGGGAGGGGGAGGTTCACCTGCTTTAGGGACTGGGGGAAGGAGGTGGTGGAGGAGGCTGGGAGCAGGGGTGCAGCCACATCTGAAGTGTGGGTTGCTGCTTCTGCTTTTCACTTTGGGAAATCCTGGATCCACACTTGCTGAAAGATATATTTTTTTTTTATTTTTTTTTTACCAACTTTTGGTTTTCTTTCATTTTTCCACTAGCTTTTGGAAGATCAAAATCTAACTATTTTCTTAATGGATCTGTCTCCTGGAAACTTTAATGAGTAGATTGTGACTGTACTTCTTTTATTAAAATGGGGGCAGAGATGTCATCTTCCAGGTCCACAAGCAGAATAAGAATCTAAAGTTTTAAAATCAATACAGTGAGAAAACTTAGAACAAGGAAGCAAATCCACTGTCTGACTAGGTCTTGAGCTTTATTATTATGCTAACACTAAGTTCTGCTATTTAAACATGACAGATATAGATATGGATTAGACATACATATATATTAGATTATAGCTCATCTGGGGAGAAAAATCTCATTTTGGAGTAGAATATTTGCTACAGTAATAGCAACTAATTTTGATAGGTATAGTCCTTTCTTGTCTTACATCCCTTGGGTTTGAGACTGTTGTCCCTTTAGGTGTATTTTTCTCCTTATACTTACAGTTATTAGTTACCAGAAAAATACTCAAATTACATTACTAGCTATAGCATCAGTTAGTATAGAACTAGTGCTTCACAATTTGTCTTTTAATCCCCAAAACCAAATCAAACTCTCATTGTTAGATAAAACTTTTTCATGCCTTTATAAGGAATTAATATTTTAAAACAACCACAGAAAGAAAAAAAATGCATACTTCTTTTATCCTTACTTACATTCAGACATCACAAATGCAGTTGACAATGTCATCTAAACCTGCTTAATATATGGTATAAGTATAGCACAACACTTCAAATTTATTAGCTGATGTGCCAAGTGTGTTTTGTGGCAATGGAAATGCAACTAAACCATTGGCACTAAATTTTAATAGCTTTCCTCATTCTCTTGATATCATTATCAAAACACACATATTTGTCTGTTTGCTTCATCTACAGATAATGAGGCATCTGAATTTGCATTTGCAGCTTTTGAGAGTCCCTCTGCTCCTTCACAAGAAAAGGAGATAGCTGGATACAAGGGAAGACACTGACTTTTCCCGCTCTTGGGAAAAGTCCATTCCACCCCCACGTGCAAGACAAAAAAAATGTTTTTAGCCAAATGGATCATCTCTTTTTTCTTCCAGAATATTTCCTATATTTTGTTTTTAGTTTTCTGTCTCTCTTCTCCCTGCCCTTTATACTTTCTTCCCTGCTTATTCTCTCACTTTTCAGAACTGGATTTATTTTCATTCTGTACCCTTCACACAGGCTCTCCACTTTTTAACCCCGATGTTGCCTTCCTTTTCCCTACCCTACTTTTTCCTCTCTTCGCTGTCCCCCTTTATCATGTCCCAATTCCAGTTTCATTGGTTCTGTCCATATCATTTTCCCATTTTCCTCCTCCTCTCTACTCCTATTGTTCTTCATCCTTCTGTACAAAATCTCTTAACCAGTAATGGAAGTTTGGGTGCCTCTTCCCTATACTCATTTTCATTATTAATCATTAGAACCCATTAGCTAAGTACATAAGTAAAGCTAAGTAAAAGAACAGCTAAGTAAATAGGTAAAGTTTAAAAAAGTTAAAAAAGTAAATAAAATAAATAGATGTTGAAGTATATACATATATTTTCTTGAGTATTAAGTAAATTAAATACATATATAATACTCTCCAAAACAACTGTATTGCTGAAAGAATGGTTTTTCTATCCTAACAATACTTAGTTGTCTACAATTTAAAAGGTTAAAGGAAAAATTAATCAGAGGCCTTAGAGTTCTTAAGCTTCTTTCTATTGTTTCCTAAATCTGGGTCATACAGCCCTACATTTCCTTCACTACAGATAACAACAGTACTTAAATCTCTTCCACAGTTTACCTGCCTGCCTTGGAGAGGAGAGTGTGAGGAGGCTAATGCTGTCAAATCCATTACAGTATTAAATTATTCCCAACAGTGGGGACCCTTGTGTAATGATGTTACACTTCAGAGCTTACTCCCTTATGTTCCAATAGTAGCTGGAAATGGGGGCTTGTTCTGTGCAAAGCTTCTACCATATACTGTTAGATACCATGCTTTTCCTTCTAAGTCAAACTATAGGCTGATTAAGACATGTAATGAAATGGCAGAACTTTGTCTTGTAATACTTTGGAAAATACATATTGAAATGATCCATAGTCCAAGGTGGCTTTCCTCCCATTGCTGTTTATACTCTCACTCCACCTTTAATCCCCACCAGACAGTGATGTGAGAAATTCAACCACTGCAAACTCCAAGAAGGACAGCCTACTCATAGCTGCCAGCAGGGATTTGACTGGAACTGTACTGCAGAGATCTGCAGTCTGTTTCATCAAATATTCAGTAGAGCAAAGCTTTCAAAGCCAAATAAAGGTCTTATTTGCAGCTTTT
>NW_005841854.1:2619134-2650319 GCF_000455745.1 Alligator sinensis | reverse complement strand
CTACAACTCTCTCTGTTCCTATGGCTTTGTTGCCATTATAACAATATTTTGTTGCTTTATTTTTTGAAAATATTTTTTTATTACAAGGCTTAAAAAAAAAAAAAGGTCACCCATAGCCAAAATCTCATGTTACTTTATGCCATCTATAAACCCCAGTGACCAGTGATCTGCTTTTAAGGCACATAGTTTCTGACTTCTAGACTTCACTAATCTTTCTGCTGAGTGTCAGTAACTTAATGAGAATGTAATGAACTCTCTCTCCTCCCATCTCTGTGAACCAATAGAAGAAAAATGGAATTCTCTCAAGCTAGTGCCAATTTCTGCATTGCAGTTAAGTTCAAACTGGTACCAGAATTACCTATATAGCAAATAGACCCTTGGTGAAGATTTACTAGTCCAGACAAGATGTATATTACAGGAAGAAAAAAACCCCTCTTAGCTCTTGTTAACATTTTAGATTGTTAAAACTGAAAGCTATTAAAACTGCAGTGTTATTCACAATCGTGTTTACTCCTAAATTATGTTTAATGTTTTTAAATCAGACTGAAACAAATGAGGAACTAACATGTTCCATTCTAAGAAGGGTTATATATGCTGCTACCACAGAAGACGACTCCCTGTGGAACAGAGATTAGCCCAACTCAAAAAAGAAACTTCCATCTGATTAAATAGTAGCACTGCTACCAGAGTATTTGTTTTAGGGTAGGCAACCAAGGCAACTGCCCAAAGCCCACCAGGTTAAGTTAGGTTATCACAAGAGTAGCAGTACACCTACAGATTGAGGAAGGAGCCACAACTTAACTTATGCTCCAGGGCAGTGCTGAGCTCTGGGCAGTGGCTGCAGCACATAGGGCAGCAGCTGCAGTTGGGCTGCTAGCGGTGGCTGGGCCAGCAGCAAAAAACTGCTAATTTTGCATGCACACCTCAAAGAGGGACCCAGGGCCTGTGCTCCTGTTGCCCTCCCATTAGTTCTGCTGCTGACCCAGCCTGTGATGGTCCTGAGAGTGTAACAGTAGCTCTTACTGCTGAATTCAGATGCGCCCTGTCACCAGTCCTCTGATGTAGGATGAATAACACCATTTTTTTATTAAGACTGAGTATTGAGTTAGAGAGGTTGCAGCAGATCAGTTCAGAGCTACCTCTGTGCACATACGCACGCCACATAGCTGGACCATTTACTAGTTTCAAGATCCACTATGTCCCTGTTATATATTACAGGTATTGTTAGTTTTACCTGCGTGTCTCAAAATACTAAAGCAGATGCATTTCACACCAATGAGTAAAAATCTTTACCTGAAGCACTCTGGAAGGATGATGAATCATGCTCACTATGAGTAACAATAAAGAAAATCACTTGATATGCCAGGTCACTTTCCCAAGTGTATTTAACTTGAAATTTCCCCTTATTACACATGAGTCCCAATTTGTACGGTATAATCCAACTTGCTAAATAAAGAGGATCTGATACAGCGGCTCCAACTAGTCTGCCTTCTAAATCTATGGAAATCAGAGGCTGACGCAATGTAGTCCTACACCTTTAAACTAATGAACTCATGACAGCACTCTGAAAAATTACTATGGCCATTTTAACAATTTGACCTTTGTCCTTAGCCTTACCTGAATTCACCTGTCATTAATAAAGTAAAAACGTGGAAAAAAATATGTAATATTATTTCTAACAGCAACCCCCAAAAGATTGAACTGCTGTGCCTTCAACATTGCTTTAAAAATCTAAATCATATTTAGGGTGCCATTTTTTTTTTTTTTTTTTTTTTTAATAAAAGCAAGCCAAGAATTATGAAAATTTTCACTCACTTGTTCCACAGCATGATGGAAGAAGGTCTACTGATAGACAAGTAAAATTTTTAAAACTTCATTCCACTCTCTACACCAAGGGCAGAATTCTATTTATATGACCTAAGGGCATCTTAAGATTAGTTGGGTGATTTGTAATTAAAATGTAGGAGTATCCATAACAGAAATAGCATCTTGCTAGTCCTATAATAGAGGCACTTACACATCCAGAAGGAGTTAACAGAATTGTTAACCTGCATTGAGTAACTCAGAGTTAATCTGTTCTACAGCCATATTTTGGTCATCCACAAGATGAAAAAAAAAGAATTCTGTATAAATCTACAGCTACAAAGAAAACTTTATGTACCTGTCAGAACCCAGATCTCCTCATTTTATTTCTTCACTCTATAACCTGTCCTTAACATTCACCAGCTTCCTGGGCAAAGAAAAATAGGCTATATTTAGAATTTGTCAATACTCAATCCCAAGAGGAGGGTGGGGGCGCACATCGAGCTCCCGCAGGTGGTGGTGGGAGCATGGCAGCGGTAAGCGAGAAGTTCCCACAGGCAGCCACAGCACTGTCACTGGCGGGGGGGTGGCGAGCACCTACCAGCAATTGGCGACCACCCACAGACACCACCGGCAGTGTCACCAGTGGCCAGCAGTGTCTGTGGACCCCTGTTGCGGAGCCGGGGGGGGGGGGGGGGCGGGGCGGGGGGGGGGGGGGTGACTGCCTGCAAGCACCACTGGCAGTGCGTTTTGGCACTGGGTGCACCGCCATGCTCAGGGGGTTCATGTGCACTCGCATGCACCCCCTGTGCATCGCCAAAGCTCAATCCTCACCTAACATTGAGAGCCACTGTACACATTATGATTATATCTCCTCATAACTCCAACCCAAGGAACAAGAGACTAGACAAGAAAGTGAACCGTGATACTATATAAGTAAGTTCAGAACGTTTATCTTTTTACTGGCTAATCTTATAACTAGAAGCTTAAGAAAATATACATGGAATTGAATGGGGATTATGCCAATACCATATACAGAAAAATAGAGTTCTGTAGAAATTAAAAGCTCTAGAATGCAATATAGAAGAGATCTTTTATATAGGCTTTTTTTTAAACTATTACATACAAGCAGAATCTTTAATGGGGATATAGATCTATCTTAAGTTCTGCAGAATGTGTCAAATTTAATTAAAAGTTGAACAATCTTTGTTTGCTACGGGTTGTCTCAAGAGGAACCAGTCCACGACTGTCTAAAATACTTGCTATTTATTTTAAGGTTATTGTAGAGTTTTTCTGATTCAAAGGAATAGCCCCAAACACTGATTGCCTCATTACCAGCGATTGCAATTTTCTCTGCTTAAAACTGCAAATTCTTAGATTTAAAAAAATAAAAAATAAAAAAAAAAATAAAAAATCACAAATTATCCGATTAAAAAGCCCTAAATCCACGTTTTTCCATGATTAAAATGAAACACCACTATACATATAGATGTCAGCTGAACACAATGTTTTATTGATATGTTTACAATTTTAAAGCAATTTGGAAACATACCTGTGCCTCAATCATTATAATAAAATAAATTCTAAATATTAAGGGTGCACCGATAAAGATTTTTTGGGGGCTGATACCAATAGCCAATTTTTAAGGAGGCTTATTGGCCAATACCGATCCGATTTCCAACACACAGCCCAGCAGCATGGAAAGCTGCATGCAGCTGGTAAGTCTGCTGTGGTGGAAGGGGAGGGGGGAGAGAAGGGGCGTGGGGGAACAAATCAAGGCCCCCACAGTGAGGCAGGGAGTGGGGCTAGGGCAGGCACTGCCCAGTTGAGGCACAGTATGGTGCAGAGTGCAGCAGCAGTTCATCCGGGCACCATGGTGGGGGGCAGAGCTGCTCCCACCTCTGCACAAATCTTGGGAGGGTGTGGGGGGGCATGTGCCCCCAGATGTGCATGGGGCAGGGTGGGGCAGGGCAGGCTGGGGCCCCCTGTAATCACTCTCCCAATATTGCCACTGCCTACCCCAAGTGCAGCCCAACCAAGCCCTTCCACACACCAGGAAAAGCCCAGCACAGCCCCTGCCCCAGCCTGCAGTGGCAGCCTGCCTTGCCCCATGCAGATCTGGGAGCACATGCCCCCCATGCCTCTGGGGTGCATCTAGCAGCAGGAGCCACACACCCCAGATGAGCCACTCACCACTCAGTTCCACACCCTACCCCACAACACCCCACCAGTGCAGCGCCTGCCCCTCCCTCAGCCCCACTTCCTCCATCACAACTGCACACGCACCCCTCCCCACCCCTGCTGCAGCCTCCAGAAGCCTGCAGCAAGGCTGCCTTGCAGCCCTACCACTGCCCCATGTTTGGGGGGGGTATAAGTCCCATAAGCCCCACCCTTCCACCACCTATGCTAGGGCCTCTACAACCCAGCAGGCAGGACCCAGCAAGGGAGAGCAGAGCAGGACCAGGAGGCTTGCTGCCATTGCTGTTGGGAGCCCCATGGCACCAGCTGCACTGTCATGGTGACGTGTCCCCTGCAGCAGCAGGGGACACAAGTCGACACTGCCATCCCCACTGTTGCTGGGCGGGCAGGGGGAGCCTCGCCATGGTGGCACAGGGCTCCTGGTGGCAGCACCAAGCCTCCTGGCCCTGCTCCGCTGTCCCATGCCAGGTCCCACCCACTGGGCTGCAGAGGCCCTGGGCGGAGGCAGCAGAGTGGGGAATCCCTAGCCCACAACAGGCAGCCCACATCATCCTCTGCCCCACATACAAGTCTAGAGGGGGCATGTGCCCCACCATGTTCTCCTCCCCATGAGTGCACATAGCAGCAGAGAGCCAGCTCTTCCCCACACCCTGCACTGCCCACCAAATGAGCCACACATGGCTCTGTCCCATGCCACAGCCCCAGATCCACACACTGCCCCAGCTCAGCAGCACCCCCAGCCCCTAATAATCTTGTAATGAACAAGGATCCAAGTTTTCCATTCACCACAGAAAAATGCAGATTACATGGATTTTCTCCTTTAAATAAAAGCATACAACATCAGAGTTTCCCTATGTCTGAAGAAAGGTATTTGTACCTGAAAGCCTGCAAGAGCTTTGTCCCAACTACTCAGTTGGTCTAATAAAAGATATCACATCTACCCAAAGAACATTGCTTGTCTATTGAGGTAGTTTGCATTTCCCACTCATGTAAATGGAAGTTATTCATCCATTCATGGTGGATTAGACCCACCTATTTTAATAGGAAGTGTTGTATTTATGGAAAGTAGGCAGGTCTACTAACTTCAAAAAGTGGTGTATGTGCCAACACTGAAGGATCCATATCAATTTGGAAATCAAACCTATATTTTAAAAAAAGGGAGGAGGAAGTGGGGAGGGAGGAGATAATTTACAGACATTACTCTAGACAGGTTTTTCATTGACCTCAAAAATCCAGGACTGATTGACATTTTGGGCAAAAATAAAGAGTTGTTATTGGTATGTAATGTGCCCTTTTTAAAAGGGAAGTTCTGGGGACAAAAATATTGCCTACAGAATGCACACCTCCCACCAGTTTTCTAGCCTGCAGGTGAGGCGTTACCACTGACACACTGCTTCAGTGCTTCCAGCAAGCTTTCTGTAGCCCACCATCGCTCCTGATTTCTTTGGGCAAACTGATATACCAGGAAGCATACAGGAGGAACAGATGGGCTACAGCTGTCCCCCTTTGCAACAGTTGGGCACAAGGTGGGGTGCCATGCTGACTTAATGGTAAAACAAATGAATCCAGTACTGAATTGTCCTAGTGCTTCCTGTAGTAGTGTGTTCCATTTATTAAATATACTGATGCAGGAGTAGCCCAAGGATTTTTGCTGCCCTAGACAAATGAAATTTTGGTATCCTCCCTTGTAACATACCTGGGACATGGTAGGCACTGGACAGAGCCCCAGAGCAGTGGCTCAACAATGCCAGAGATACCCTGCTCACTTCTGCACATACCCAGGCTCCCAAGGCAGCCTGCAATAAATGCTTATTTAAGAGGTGTGTGCATACCATTTCTGCCACCACCTTCAATTTGTCACCCTACACAGCCACCTGTGTTGTTTGGCTAGCTACCCTAGCGCTGTACTGATCGATGTAAAAACTCCCAAGTATACATCCATATTTTGCTGTCCCTCTCCAATATTAGTTCATCCAAAACAATGGGGGAAAAGAGGGAAAAACCCACATCATAATCTGAAAACTCCTACATTGTTTTTCAGCAATTATGGTAAAGAGAAGCAAAAGTTATCTACCTAGATTCCTGTTGTTCGTGAATCACAGATATATTAAAATTCTTTGGACACATGCCAGGAAAAAAAAATAGTCAGTGAAACACAAGCTAGACTTCTACATTTGACAAATGTAACAAAAGATGAAATTGCAGCATTCCACATTATTAACATAATCTCCATACAATTTACTGACAAATGAGAAAAAAACATATTGTGAAAAAGTCTTGGGTTGACAATACTTAACCTTACCATCCTTTACTTCATAATGAAACGGACTCCCACTCAAATAGTCAGTACGATTTCTCACTTCCCAGGGCTTTTCGTGAAACCATTACTGCTTCTCAACATTTCAGCCCCAAATTTATTTGCAGTTATAAAGATTTTCAGAGTAAAGCTAATGAAATGTGCACATTTTTATAGATTGTGGTTTCCCAGAATCCACAGCTATTAACCAGACTATCATTGAAACTAATAACAAACTTTTAGAAATCAATAGATACATGAGTACATTGCATATGAATCATGAAAAGAAACATATTCATTGAACTACTCAAACTTTGGCATTTAAAAATGTACAGTACATTTATACTGGTTCAATAAGTTACGGTATTCAATAAGCATTTTGTGGCAGGAGCAAGTATAACTGCAATCATAAAAAGAAAGGTATTTTTAATTATTTGTAAACAAATGTTAATGATCTTTGTTGTCAGAGATGCTACGTTAGTTCTTTTAAGATTTGTATCATACACTTTTTAATGCATACTATTTGAAAGGATAGTTCTGGAAAGGATACTGCCTACAGAATGCAGAACTCCCAAAGTTTTCAAGCCTCCATAGGGAATATTCCCATGGATCCTCTGCTTCAGAGGGTGCAAAAAGCTCTCTATGACCCACCCTTGTTTCTGCTTAAAGAGTTGGGTTTAATGTTTAGGTAGGCAAAATCCCAAATCAATTTTAATGCATGTATAATCACATTCTGCATAACATTCATGCTGCAGATGAATCTGAGTAATCTGGTTCTGTGGCTATTCATTCCCATTCTGTCCTTGCAAAAAAGGCAGGCAAGCTGACATGCCAGTCATTCTTCAGTTCTTCAAGCAGAGATCCTCTCGTCTGAAAAACTTCCCAGTCAAGTGATAGCTTACGTCAAGTGCAAGTTCAAATAATAGCCCTAAAGAAAAAAATAACATGCAAAACAACTACTTCTGCTTAACAGAACTTCCAGTTCAGAATGAAAGGTTATAGGTAGCAGCAACCTATGACCCAATAATAGGAAGAAATAACCTGACCAATCACCATTATTATCACAATACTCTGTATCAATAAAAAGATGTCATCTGCTGCAGCTACTGTATCTAACCTGTAGTACTTAGTAAAGACATATAATGAAATCAAAGTGTCATCCCTCCAGATCTCAGTTACAAAAGCCAACTGTCTCCTGGCCCAGGAACTAGATCTGCCCCTATGTTCCTGAGCATTAATATCTCAGTACAGAGTGGCTGAAAAGAAAAATTATTTTTTCTTTCCACCATTCAGCAAAGGTGTTCCAGGTTTCATAACGCACAGTATGCTAAACCTCCTACAAGTCTAGCAGGAGTATCAATTACAGAATTTTTAGGTTGTATTAAGAGCCAAATTGCCTGGTACTTAAACAAACAAATCTTCAACTGAAATCAATGTGTTCTGCATAATTACAACCTATAGATTTTTTTTCCTTAAGCCTTTGGTTTCTGTGGGTATTTGTGGAGAAGATGATTTTGAAAGGATAGATTTCTATTCATAAATGCAAGATTAGGAGAGAGATGTCTCTCAATTCAAATTAGAGAGGCTAACGAACAGATATGGGATTTAACTGCTACCTACTATATAAATATTTATACCACCATTTTTAAGGAAAATAATCCATCTCTTTTTATGACATTTATTTTAGAGAAATTGTGCATCTAGTGACTAGAGTAAGTGATCAGAAACTATAATTCCTGGATTCTCTTCCCAGCTCTGGAAAACTTTCATTTCTCTGCCCTTATTTCCCCCCCAAATGACATGTAATCTTATACAAGTCTGTTTAAAAAGAACAAAAAAACAAAAACACTCTAGAATGGAAGAGATTGAATAAAAAATTAAAGGTACTGAGCATTGCAGTCAGTTGACACTGATATAGTTTTCTAAAATAAGAATTTTTTAATTCAATGTTGGCATAATAGATGAATAATATTTATATTCTTCATATTGAACAATAAACCAATAACTGTTGGTTGTCTGTAGTTTCCAAATTATCTCAAATGTCAATAATTTTCTTATATGTTCTCATATAAAATTGTTTTGGATGGTGGATTTATTTGGTGTTGCTACACAAGCCTAAAAAATATATGGAGGGAGAGCGGGAGGAGGGAAGTCACGTCTGCTGTGGCACCTCAGGTCAAGTGCAATGCATGCAAATGTCTATTAATAAATACTGTTACTATTAACCAATTTGCAAATTCTGACAGTATCTGCTTCAGGTCCCTGCACCCTCCTCCACTTCTGTACAAATCATTACTTCCTCAGCCAACAAGCATTTCCCACTCTTCAGTGTTGTGACACTCTCTTCTGTTAACACTAGCAGCAATATTTCATGCCTCTCTCACAAGTGGATAGTATTCTAAAACGCCCAGAATATTAACTAGGGGAGGGAGGAAAGTGGCATGATTTATAATACATTGGGTGCATCTACACAAGACGTTCACTGCAGAGCTGACTAAGTAGTTCCAAAGTAAAGTCTCAGTGCCTACACATGCAGCCCCAATAGACTGCAGCAAACTAATAAACACTGCCCTGGGATAGTACTTGTCAACACAAGTAGTATCCTCTGGGGGCGTTATTCAGTGCTGCACAACACACATGTAAACACCAACAGGGCTGGCTGGGGCACAAGGTCACTTCAATGCGAAGGCTGCCTGCAAGCTCCCAGCCAGCCCTTCCTTAGCACATTGAGCTGAGTTGGAGCAACAACAGGCTCGCAAGCCAACCCCCCGGGGCCTCGTCCCAGCTGGGGCTACTCTGACCTGGCTCAACATGCTACAGTCCCAGGCACACATGCAAACAGTGCCAGCAGCAATAAACTCCAGCTCTGAGTGCACCAGCACATTTCCTCAGCTCTAGAGTGAGGCTGCCATAAGTCCTCTTCTTTTCCCCTGCTGCTGAATTCTCCATTGGAGATGGAGGAGGGATGGAGGTGGGGAGAGAAGGGGAGGAAACGAAGGCAGCTGTAATCCCTTTGACTCAACAACTGTGGATATCCAAAGGTCAAAAAAACCTTCTGCGCTGCTCCCTTGCAGAGTGGAAAACAACTGAACTTGCGGGTCTGCGGTGCCACATACCACATGGCCACACTCATCTGGACATGACCATTGAGTCAATACTTTTTTCTCCAAGTTTCATAAAATAGGGTAAATAAATTGTATGCATGTGTTTGTGTGTGCACCTTACAGGTTGTTTAGTGCACCTGAAAGCAAGTCCTTTATTGGATGTAGGTTAGATATTTTAGAATAAGATTCATATATGAACACTGCTTGTTTGACTTGCAAGAGACAGTCACTATTTACTTTATCAATCTATTATCCAAAAATAAATTCAGTGTTGTATGTAAATAGATGCTAATTTACACAAAGCTGTTTGGGGGTGACAAATATACATAAACTATGCCTACTAAAGTTGGAGGAAAAAAAGTATTTCTCATGGCACTCTCCTACAGGAGAGAAACAGAAATGATGGATCTGGTAGAAAAGGTGCAGCCGAGATTCAGTCCTAAACACAGTTATTCATCTACACCTCACACAAAGAAGTGTACTTAAGCAACATTTTCCTGGAGACCAAAAGATTACATTGTCTGTTTTAACAAGTCTGCATAGAGGCCTCGTCAAATACATAGTTTAAAGAAGAAAAAAAAGCAGCAGCTCATCAAATGCTTTCAGTATTATGCAACTTCCAGCTAACTCAGGGATGCTGTAGATTTTCAGCAATCTCTGGTGGCCTGTGATAAAACAACAAATGGATTACAGCCATCCATATATTGGATATAGGTTTTCCCCACCCCCATCTGTAATTCACATAAAATTGATCATTTTGTTTTTGTACATGTAATGCCAATTACTATCCTGTGTTAGAACCACTGTTCATTTTATTTAACCATTTCATTATACCATACCTGAGGAAACACAGAAGGAATAAGGAATTAACTGAATAATATGCTTTTGACAAGAAAGCTATAACATAATTAGGTTGGTCCATAAAGATATGCATCTTTAGATACGCATAGATAAAAGCACACTTTTCGGCTGCAGGCTGCAATGACCCACCTCAGATCAGAAACAGCTAGGCAGGCAGTAAGACCCACTCACAGCCAGCATTTCTTAATGCAGCAGCACACGAATAGCACCCTCAGTCAAAGCCCCTTAGTGTCAAGTGCCAACAAAACCCCACGTCCATGGGCCAAAGAGAGAAACAAAGATCTAAGCCAACGACCAACTGATTTAGTAAAAGGGCTAGTCATTCTAGCCTCATGGACTAACTATAATTATTCAACAAAAGGATTCTTATAGTGTCCTCTGAAGCAGGCTTGTCACTGGTCTAATACAACACAGCAATACCTATATTCCTCCATACAATTTAGTATATGCCCATATGTTCCCTAAGAAATTAAGATAGACTGCCACTGTCACAGCAGCACATAACTTGATACTTAAATAAGACAGTGTCATTCCCCACTACTGTGCAGTCTTGAACCTGTCAATTATACCCATGCAAAACAAACAAAAACCCTGTCAAATCAGTGTTACACACTTAGTTCCCTTCAGGCAGGTGTGCACAACACTTTAAAGCGAGTTAAATGCTCTTGCACCGCTTTAATGGTGTTCGTGTTTTCACACGTTGGCGGCGTATTGCGCAGTAATTTCAGCCACTGTAGCAAATTTGGCGATGTAACGTGCCTTAACTGACTTGGGGCACAGCAAACAAACTCTGAGGAAGAGTTTTAGTCTGCTGCCCTATAGCCACAGAGCAAAGCACCAGGCTCCAAGCTGCTCAGGGGCTCTGCAGAAACCCCGTGCAGGCAACTTGGCAGCAGCCCGGGAAGGCAGGCATCCCCAAGATCTTTCCCCACCACCCAGAGCCTGCCTCAGCTGTGAGGAGGCCTAGTGCTTCCCTCTGTGGCTGCAGTGCCCCCTGGGACCACCTGAGCCGGGTGCCTACGGGCAGGTGCCACTGTCGTGGAGGGAAGCACCAGCCCACCCCCACCCCCCGCTGCAGCCCAGGGACCGCTCCACCCACTGGCAGCTCACCCTCCCCTCCCCACTGCCAGAGGCAAGTAGGTTCAGATGTGTGCATGACACAGGGGTTTAAAGCACCCTAAATTGAAGTGGCATTTTAAAAACCCACCACTTCAATTCAGGGCCCCCATTTTGTCTACACATGCCTGTAGGTGGTAATGATTACAGCCAGGTAAAAAGCAGTGAAGAATTAAGGCTATTTGCATTATCAAATGGATTTGAAAATGCAGTTTCATTACAAGACTGTATTTTTCACACAATGCTAAAAACTGTCTCTATGTAGTTAAGCAGCATTCACTCTAGAACCTAAGAAACATGTCTTCAGCTGAATAGGCAAAATAAGCCATATGGATGACAAAAATAGAGGCAGAGCCTGGCTATCCCAGAGAACAAAGAAGGGCAGGCCCCGATTCATTACTGCATCAATAATGGTACAACAGCAGGAAGAGAGGAAATTTGCTCCTTCCCTAATCTGGGATTGTAGAGGACAGCTCAGAAGACTTCCCAACATGGTGTCACATCTACACTTCAAGGACTGCTTGAACAGAAATGCCAGGGCATAAGAAGGTTCCATCCTTTTTTTCCTCTTCCACTATAAAACACTTACCCAGACCGCACATACTAGCAAGAAGTCAAGAACAAAAAATGCTGGAGTTGACTCTGTGGCTCCCCAGGTCTCCTGCCTGTCAGCATGCCCCCTCCCCACCCCACCTCCCTTTGTCTACTGTGGCACAGGTATATTTATGGATGGGGGAAAGGTCTACTGATCATGGTCGCATAAACTCAGATCACAGAACATACCTAATTCAACCCTTGTGCGCATGCACACACACCCTCTCCCTCTACCAAAAACAGATTTAGCAGTGTGCATTGTAAGTTGCTTTTCCAGTGCTCAGACACCATCTTTCCTGGCCACTGCTTTTCTCTAATTAATTGAATCCTTAAGGGGAGCTCAGCACAAGTCCACAAAAACAGTAATACGTATAATGTGCCTTCTTGATATTGCTGTTCATTTCCAACAGCTTCTTACAACTGCTCACATTATTCTTCTAGACAACACAACATTGTGTTTTACAATTATACTCCAAGCACTAGGTAGAACAGGGGCATCAAACTCATACATTCCTACAGTGGTGGCAGACTAGTCTCCCGACTCAACTGGACCCACAGACTGACCTCACATTTGAGCCTATTCCAGCTGTTGTGGGACTGTGCTACATGGCCCTGTAGCTGCTACCACCACCAGACGTGTCACATAGCCACAGAGCACCCATCATACACAGCACAGCCACAAAGCTGCATGTAGCTGCTTAAGGCTGTGCTGGACATGACGGTGGCTCCATCACTCCATGAGAGTTGTGCAGGGCCATCCAGCACCACCCACATGCTGCCTGCAAGTAACTCTGAGACCAATGCACAGCACCAGATGATATGGCTTCGCAGATTTTGGTACCCCTCACATAAAAGAATATTTCCTAACAAGTCTGAAAGATGAGTAATTGGTATCCATGCTAACACTATGCAGAGAAATATCAATATTTTGGGTGGACCAACCTTAATTTGATCTACTTGTACATGTACCATTATGATGCAATCTTTAATTACACGAGCAGTTCCTACTTTTTCCCCACAGGACCCATTCATCACGCAGTGCACAAGATGGGCCCCTATTCAGCGTTATGTATGACACACCATTCTACTGTTCTCTGCATTTGTAGTCTCATTTCAGGTCCCTGCCCTCCAGGTCATCCTGAATTTGGCAGTGAAAACACTCTGCTTTGAAGTCGAGCTACGTACAGACATTCAGTTTCTTCTGGGAGAAACCATGAGCACACAGATGTTCATGATTTTTTTCTTCCAGAATAAAAATGGCTATGCTAGCTGAAAAATAGCCTGGGTACAACCAATTTAAATCATTCCCAGGAAAGTTTCTCCTAGAAAAGCGAACATCTGTACACATTCTCTTCTGAGAAAAGCCACAGCACAGTCCTTTAGGACTCCAGGGTGCTCTGCTCCCATCTTCCAGAAAGATGGTGTGTGGCTAACTGGACTCTGCTGCACCAGAGCAAAACACATCCTCTTCACAATCCCATATTGTTCTAAAGAGAGACGCAAGCAGACTCAGCAATCTGGGGCAGCCAATTAAGGCTGCCCTGTACACTGTTGCTAGGTGGACTTGGGAGCCTGCAAGCATGCTGAGACATATGCACAGGGGCCCCCTGGCTGTGCAGCATTAACATTGCAAGCTCTCTTCAGGGGCTCAGCATTCAAATGTTTGTTCGGGCATCTCTGGGTAAGTATTCTGACCAAAAGAACAAACCCAGGAGAATTCTCCCAGGTCATGTGAACATGTGTACGCAACCTCATAAGCAGAACAGGGACTTGAATCTGGACACATCCACACATATATTCACTGAGCAGCAGCTATGCAAGACAGTTTAATTTGATGTCATTTATAAGGAAGATTAAATCTTAAAAGTTCTAGGCTAAAATTATAACAGTTCAAAGATTACTGTCTTTGCCAGAATGGGAAGAAATAGTTTAATTGGTCCAGTAAGCCAAAGTAGCCTTTCCAGTAAAATAAAAGACTGGATTATTGTTAATTCACACACAACGTTTGTTTTTGAGTTTTGAAGAACGGTGCCTTTCCTAATATCTTGTTACTATTATGCTGATGCAAATTTAACTATTGCTGTCAGAACTAAATAGTTTAATTTGTAAATCAATTACTAATTTAGACACCATTTTAAAAATATTTATATAAAAATATTTACAGGAACTTAATTGATTTTTTTAAGTCCTTAATTATGTATCCAACTATATTTAACCCTCACAGAATAAGATTTTTACAGAGAAACTTACAAAATCTCTTAAGGGAGATTCATGTATACAGAACGTCAAGCTTACTCTATTGTGTTTGCTGATGAGTCTACTGACAGTTCTATAACCAAGCTTTGGTACACTTCTGATTTGTGCAAGATGGGAAAACTGTATTGTTCTTGCTGATGTAGTAGATTTAGGATAAGGAACAGGTGACAGCTGACAACTAAGCATTAAAAGCAAGTTTAGAAGTTTTGAGAAGTCCATGGAAGAAAAGCTCTAATCAAAACTGACTGGCCAGACTTCAGACAATACTGAGGTCCTCAAAAGATATGGAGGCCAATTAAGGTAGATGCAGCATAGTAAATCAGCCATCACCCTAAACTTGAATTATGGCTATCAGTGAACATTTCCCCTTTGTTAAAAGAAATCATTTACTTGGCAAGATATGTGCACATTTTACTTTTCAAGTCATAAATGGCAACAGCAGGCTCATACTCTTGTCAATGCCCTTGAGATACCTGTCAGCTGTACAGCAGGAGTCTGCACCATGTTCAGCAGATTGCTAATCAGACAAGAGCAAGGAAGGCAATGATCATAAATTATCAGCTGGCTGCCATGCATTTGGACTACACTGTAGAAACTAAGGTAAAGACTAAGGTAGTTTAAGTTATGGAAATTTTTCAGGCGGTAAAGTCACATAAATACAATGTGTTACATTGCAACTCACAGCCATTTAAGTCAATCTATCCAAGAGCTTAGTCTAAAGGGGAAGCAACTGCACTAAAGGGGCTGTAAAGGCAAATTTAAGTACCTGAAACAGATGCTACAAAACATGAGCATAGCTGCTTTCCATTTACATCAGGCTAATTTTTATTGGTTTGAAGATCCACCAAAAAGAAAACATTTTAATGGAGTTGGTTAGCATTTGACAGGAACATCAAGCTGCCTTAGAAGAGCATTAGATTACTGGTGTTTTGTGTGATAGACTCCAAATTTCAAAGCAAAAGGACATTATCCATAATATCATTTATGGATTTCAATTGCCATTTGAATTTGAAATAAGCTATTATAATTTCCCAGTTAGGACTTGCAGTCTCTGAATAGAAGTGGCAGTGGCATTTTAATTTTTATTAAAGTGATTACGAAGCTAAGTAAGTGTCAACTATACTGATAAAGAGAGAGAATTAAAGTGAAAAATCTTGGCACAATAGTCTAAAATAAAAGAATTCAGAAAAACTGGTGTCCCGTCAAAAATTGAAACGACCATATTTTCTTGACAATTAAATTTGAATTCTTATCTGCCCGTAGATAAGCAATTAAAGTAATTAGATTGATACCTATTTCAGAGTTGATGAGAGCAAAACAAAAATTTATCTCTTCTGTTTATTGTGCTTCATGGGCCTAGAACCAGATAGTAACCAGCCAGAAAACTTAATATAGGTAATGATTTGTACTAAGAAAAGGAGCAGAGGCAGAGCAAATTTTTCAGTGTTGTCAGTGACATCCAAATTAATCTATACGTTTTCAGTTCTGATGCAGTGGTAGTATGGGACCACAATAACAGTGTTAGCTTGAAAGAGCTAAATGGACTCTTGTCAGAGTACATCTAAAAATGGCACTTCCTTCGCATTCAAACTTTAAAAATGCCAAATCTGATTTTGCATCCTCTTCCTCCCTATTTCAGTAGACATTCTAAAAGGGAAAATTCTACTTGAAAACAGAATATACTTCATTATCCTCCCTAAAAAATAAAACATGGTGGCAAAGGAAAGATACTCGGATATAAATAATTTGAAATAAACCCTGTGTTTACTGTATTTAACCAAATCCATGATGGCTTTGAATTTAAGAGTACCCGCCCAATAATTAGATTCTAGGCATGGAAAATTAGGTAGGTGTTAGAATTTTCCATGTCAGGAATCTAATTATCAGGGGGCTATCTTAAATTTGTTATCTCACCCCTGCCCCTTCCACTACTCAAGCACAAAATGGGGTAAAAACAGAAGCAAAGGGGAGATGGGGGGGGGAAAGTTGTGAGGGAAGCAGGAGTGGGCAGCCGGGGAAGAGTGGAAAGCAGGAGTAGGAGAAAGCAGGGGCAAGGGAGCAGGCATCCCGACTTTCATCCCTTGCCCCACTGGTGACTATCCCTCCACCACTTACACCCCCCCCGCTTCTGCTGCTTTCCTTGCTGATCAAGGCACAGGTAGAGTCCCAGAAGCACTGCTGTCCCCCACTGCAGGGAACTTAGCTCTGCAACACACAGCTTTCCCCTCCTCCACCGTGCTCCCCTCCCCCTTCCCTTTCTTCTCCCCCACTCCCATCTCCCCTGCTACCTAGAAGCAGGGGAGGAGGCAAGCAGCCAACTGTGGCAAAAGCACAGGTTAGGGTCTATTTAAAAAAGCTGGATGTGTACAAGAGTCCATGGGGCCAGACATGATGCACCTGAGGGTGCCAAGAGAGTTGGTCGATCTGATTGCAGAGCCACTAGCCATCATCTTTGAAAACACATGGCAGTCAGGAGAGGTCCAGGACAATTTGAAAAGGGCAAATATAGTGCCCATCTTTAAGAAAAGGGAAGAAAGAGGATCTGGGGAACTACAGACCAGTCAGCCTCACCTCAGTCCCTGGAAAAATCATGGAACAAGTACTCCAGGATCTATTTCTAAGCACTTGGAGGAGAAGGTGATTAGGAACAGTCAGCATGGATTCACCAAAGGCAAGTCATGCCTCACTGACCCGATTGCCTTCTATGGCAAGACGACTTGCTCTGTGAATGCGGGGAGAGCAGTGGACATGATATACCTTGACTTTAGCACAGCTTTTGATACAGTCTTCCAAAACATTCTTGCAAGCAAGGTAAGGAAGTATGAGCTGGATGAATGGACTGTAAGATGGGTAGAAAACTGGTGACAGAAAAGAACCTGGGGGTTATATTGGACAATAAGCTGAATACGATCTTACAATGTGCCCTTGTTACGAAGAAGGCTAATGGCATACTGGGCTGCATTAATAGGAATGTTGCAAGCAAACTGAGCTAAGTGATTATTGCCCTCTATTTGGCACAGGTGAGGCCACATCTGGAGCACTGTGTTCAGTTTTGGGTCCCCCACTACAGAAAGGATGTAGACCAGTGGTTTCCAATCTGTGATATGCATACCACCAGTGGAATGCAGACAACCTGTCAGTGGTTGATTTATTATCATGTATTTCTTATAATTACCATATTTTCATGCATACCCACGGGTATAAGCTGCACCCACGTATAACCGGCGGAAAATTGTATTTTTGTAAATAAGTCCGTGTATATGCCACACCCGTGTATTCCCCGTGGTGGCGTATACACAGGGAGGTGGCGCAGCCCGGCCCACCCCGGCAGCAGCAGCAGCACAGCCTGGCCTGCCCAGGCCTAGTGAGGAGGCTACGCAGCCCGGCCCACCCTGGCCCCAGCCCCCGCAGCGGTGGCGGTGCAGCCCAGCCTGCCCTGGCCCCGGCCCCCACAGTGGCGATGGTGCAGCCCGGCCTGCCCGGGCCCAGTGGGGAGGTGGCGCAGCTGGTCCTGGCCCCTGCGGCAGTGGTGGCACAGCCTGGCCTGCCCAGGCCCAGTGGGGAGGTGGCGCAGCTGGCCCTGGCCCCTGCGGCAGTGGTGGCACAGCCTGGCCTGCCCAGGCCTAGTGAGGAGGCTACGCAGCCCGGCCCACCCTGGCCCCAGCCCCAGCCCAGCAGGGAGACAGCGTAACCCGCCCCGGCCCCGGCCCCCCGCAAGGAAAAAAAAAAACGCCAATAGCCCACACCCCTGTATAGCCCACCCCCATCAACTCTTTTTTGGAAACTTGCGTATACCCCGTGGGATATATACGCAAAAATACGGTACTTTATATCAAAGGTTCCCAACCACCAGGCCGCAGCCCAGTACTGGGCTACGACATGAGCCCCTTGCGTTGACCCCTGTCTGTCTGCTTGTGTGACCAGCTTCCAGGCTAGCAGCAATCACGTGCTGGGCAGCAGGGCAGCTGTGGGAGGGAGGCAACCAGCTCCATAAACCCCAATGCTTCATATGACAAAAAATTGCTGGTGGTACTTGAGGTTGTATCATTTTAAATTGGTGGTGCGCAGTGTCAGAGCTTGGCAACCACTGATGTAGACAAACTGGAGAAAGTCTAGCTGAGGCCAAGCAAAATGGTGAGGGAACTGGGGAACATGACTTCTGAGGAAAGGCTGAGGGAACTGGGTTTATTTAGTCTACAGAAGAAAAGTTTTTGTGGGTTTTGGGTTTTTTTGAGGAGGGGGTTAATAGCAGCCTTCAACTACCTGAAGGGTGGTTCCAAAGAGGATGGAGCTAGACTGTTCTCACTGGTGACAGATGACAGAACAAGGAGCAATGATCTCAAGTCGCAGCAAGGGAAGTTTAGGTTAAATATGAAGAGAAACTCTCTCATGAGGTGGGTAGTAAAGCCACCCTGGAACAGGCTACTCAAAGAGGTTGCAGTATCTCCATCCTTAGAGGTTTTTTAAGACCCAGGTAGACAAACCCTTGGCTGGGATGAGATAGTTGGGGATGGTCCTGCTCTGAGCAGGAGGTTAGCTAAACCTCCTGAGGTCCCTTCCAACCCTAATTTACTATTATTCTATGACCCCGCCCAACACCATTGTAAGGTAGCTTTATGGCTTCATGAAGCACACAAAGAGAAGCTGAAGACATTTAACAATACTCCCAAACATACAGCATGAGGCAAACCCCTTCAGAATATCTTCCACATTTTCTATTTACTTCTCCAATAGTTAATGAATTGAAGCATCTTCAACATAACTAGCAGTGATCAATACCAAATGTTAATAGTGCAGATGGTACTTTTTGGCAATGATTTCTAAACAAGCATCTTTCAACTTCATTGACTTTTTTGTCCTACTCTATTGCAAAATCATAATATAAATGTGAACTGAAATTTATCTCAGTTATGCAAGTGAAATGAATTATAAATCAATACATTTTAACAGCAAAATAGTTTAAATGCACCATGTAACTCAAGCTTGTATGTCTAACCAGCTGCACATATACATACATTGGAAAGATGATGCAACATCAATTATCTAAATTGAAAAAAAAAAAAAAATCACCAATGTTGGATTGCATCCTAAATTAATAAAATACTACATTTAGCCATAGTTTAGCTACTTGAAATGACATTGGAACCCAACTAATATATATAAAATCACAACCTGGTATCACTATAGCATTCCTTCTGCCTGACTCAACGTAATGAGTCATCAGTAATATAACATTTGCTAGTAATTAAACCACCTTTATTGGAAATAAATTCACTGAAAGAACTTGCTCCCCTCCTTACCCCTCCACCCCGCTAAAAAAAAGTTGCCACTGCAAGATGACTAGTGACTAAACATAATAGACTCAGGGCATGTGCCCACAAACCAGGTACTATGAAGGGGAAAGGCCTCAGGGATTTGCCATACCTCAGTTACTGCCTGCAGTAACCTACCCCAGCTTCACAGGCTACCATGATCTAAGCTTCACCTAACCACAGGGTAAAAATGAGTATACACAATTATCATGGAGCAAATAGCATGCAATAAATCCCCTGTCAACAGACCGACTTCTCATTTTAGTGATCAGGAAATGAGATACAACAGCAGAAGGCATATGCAATTTTAGGTGTATGAGAGAGGCTATGGTCATGTATAGACAAAACAAGAGGCATGTGTGCATGACACTTTAAAGCAGACTAAATGCTTTTGCACAGCTTTAATGGTATCCATGTTGTCTCAGATGGCCAGAGCCGACTTGAGGTGATTTAGAAATTGCTCGTTCGTTAGGGCGGGCTGGTGAATGGAGAGGCAGACAAGGTTTAATGGTTGCAAAAACATTTACTTACGCCACTTGTAGTTGCGACGCAGATGGTCTGGTCATCTGAACAACTATGTGAGTTGTTCCAGCTGGCAAGGCCCAAGCCAGTTAATCCGTCCGCAAATTAAGCCGGCGGGAAAAGGGTACGTCTGGGATTGCGCTCGGCGATGGGAAGAAGGATCGATAGGTGATCAGTCTATCAATCAGCTAGCCGCAAGTCAGATCTTCTTTAGAGGCACTCTGCAGTGTGCTCAAAGTTCTTCGACTTGGGCGGAAGTCGCACGAAATTTTAAACGGCTAGCAAGTCAATTACTAGCCGCCACATAGGAATAATTTAGAACTAGCCAATAGCGGGACACAAATTTGCATTCGAATAGCGGGAACTCTTTGCACCGTGCATTTCTGTGCTGCAAAGAAGAAATGCACCCTGCAAATTGGCGGGAACTCTCTTGCACCGAGGTTCTTCTGTGCAGCAAAAACCCTCGCTGTACAAGAGGCTCTCATGTGGCAAGAAAATTCTAACGTGCCGAGGCACCAAAATCACTGGGTTGTGACACGTTTGCACACCTCGCAGCGTATTGCACATTAATTCCAGTTGCTGTAGAAAATTGAGTGGCATAATGCACCTTAAATGACTTGGGGCTCAGCAAACTAAAACTCATTCAAAGAGTTTTAGTTTGCTGCCCTACAGCCATGGAGTGAAGCAGCTCTGCCCAAGAAAAGCAACAAGCCTAATCTTTCCTCCTCCACCCCACCAGAGCCTGCCTGCCTGAGCTGTGCGGGGGTCCAGTGCTTCCCTCCATGGCTGCAGTGCCCCCTGGGACCACCTGAGCTGGTTGCCTGTAGGAGGGGGCTGCCTGGGGCCACTGCTGCTGCGGAGGGAAGGACCAAGCAGCCCAGGGACCACTCCACCCTCTGGCAGTTCACCTGCCTCTCTGGTGGGAAGGGGAGGGCAAGTCAGTGGGGTGTGTGCACAACACAGGGGTTTAATCATCCCTGAACTTAAGCGGTGTTATTTAAATCCACCACTTCAGTTTAGGGCCCCCATTTCGTCTAGACACGACCTATGAATTTAGGGTCCAATCCTGCAAGGTGCTTAAATCAATCAATCAATGAGAGTTCTTGATGTCAAAGGGCATGTGTACACATGCGCTACGGCAACAGTGTCCGCAGGTGTCTACATGTGACCAGCAGCTATTTGGCCATAGTGATGCGCTCCCCCCAGCATAGTGTGCCACTACAGTGAAGTAGCTTCTAAAAATAACTGTGAGCTACACATACAGGGCAGTACAAGCTGTTACTGTGCCATGATTTAGTGCTTCCAAAAGTACTCTTCACCACCTAGGAGACTTGTGTCCTTAGAATTTAAGAGCTTTTTATCAACATTGCAACTGGTGAACTGTGTTTATACTTGAATAAATGTGTGTATTAATGTACATCTGGTACTGTGTTCAATTCAGAACATTATATTAATGTAATATAATAGCTTGGGTAGATATGGTAATTGTAACAGGGAGCCCATGACCCTGTTACAGAGAAAGACCGTACAAGAAATCTTACCGAGCACTGTGATCGGCTGGGGAGATGTCGTCATTTCTGCCTGAGCCGGGAGCATCCGTGGCACCAGAGAGTAGCATTTTTTTTAAAGTATCAATTGACTGAGTTCCTATAAGAGGAGCTGTACTTGTTCAGTGTTTCCCCTGGATGGGGAGAGGAGCCAGACCCCGAAGGAATCTTCAGCAACGGAGCCATTTCATGCAGAGGCATGAAAGCAGAGAGGCAGTGTGCCTGAAGAAAGCCATTATCAGGTAGTGTGCTGCACTGAAAGAGAAGTTTGGTAGAGACCCTGAGGAGCAGAAGCCCACAGCTAATTAGAGACTTTTGTTGACACTTACTAGGTATGGACATTTTCTTTAGAACAGATTATGAAATTTTGCCTGGCTGTAAGTCAGATCTCTCTGGACTGAGAGAAAAAGTAAATAAAAAGCCAGCAGCTTTCCAATTAATAGTTTGATTTACAATTCTTTTCTTTTATAAGAGAGAGAGAAAGAGATGAGAGGAGAAACAGAGTGTGTGGGCAAGAACCCCTAGTTTTCCCTGAGAGTTGCATCCAAATGCACAGGGGTGTTGTCCAGATAGAGGGAGGTTTTGCCAGTCTTACCCAGTGGCAGTGCTCCCAAGGAAAAAGAGCCACTTGGGTATCAGTTAAGATCAGAAGCTACCCTCCTGGGTACTAATTTTAACTCCCATCAAAGTCATGGCAGGAGAGAACAAACAATACGATGAAAATCTCTGCCAAAGTATGTTATCTCCGATTGATCCAGGACACCCATTCACAGTAATGTTCACTGAAACATTAATATCCATCATCACTAGATACCACTAGGGGATAGGCACACCACAAAACACAAAAATTAGATTGCTAAAGAATGCCGTTTCAGCATTTTTAATGCGAGTGGGTAGCTCATCACTGGAAGTCAGAGCATATTCTTCCCATTGGCCCTGAAAACCATGACTAGCAATACCTTGTACTATGTACTACACAGTTTCTTGCATTAATATTCTAAAAAGTTGGAAGCAATAGAATTTATGATCACTTCATCAAAGGTGTCCTTTACATGAGCAATAATATGGAGAAAGGCAGGAAGATTTTCATGCACAAAGCAAACAGGTAGGCAGGATAATATGATTACCAGAGCAGATAATACTCTGGGGCCCCACAGTAATGAGAGCTTCTAAGAAGAAAACAAACAGTGACTGGGTTTCTACTAGAATCTGAATTTAATCTATTAAATGATTCACTATTTATTTTACCAACAGTATTGAAAAGGTTTCACACTGGTAATGATATTAATACCTTTATTATTAAAAAGCTACATCCTGAAACTGAAAAGACTAACCCTACTAGGCAGTCATTTTGCTCCCTGGTCAAATGGTAGAGCTCATTAGTTTCCACAGAACCAGCAGCAGTTTCATACGGGCCATGTGTAGATGAAAAAGAGGCGTTTGTGCACGACACTTTAAAGCTGGCTAAATGGTTTTGCACCGCTTTAACGATATCAATGTTTGCACACCTCAGCAGTGTATTGCAGCCACTGTAAGAAATTCAGCAATGTAACGAGTCTTAAATGACTTGCAGGACAGCAAACCAAAACTCTGAGGAGGAGTTTTAGTTTGCTGCCCCTACAGCCACGGAGCAAAGCACCAGGCGCCATAGCTCTGCAGGAAGCCCTGCAGGCTGCCTGGCAGCAGCCCGGGGAAGCAGGCTCTGCCCAAGGAAAGCAGCAAGCCTGATCCCCCCTCCACTCCACCAAACCTGCCTGCCTGCCTGAGCTGCATGGGGGGCCTGGTGCTTCCCTCTGCAGCTACGGTACCCCCTTGGACTGCCTGAGCCAGGTGCCTGAGGAAGGTGGCCACCTGAGGGGGAGGGGGTGCTGCTGCCACAGAGGGAAGCACCAGCCCCCTCCTCCCTGCAGCCCAGGAACTGCTCCACCCACCAGCAGTTCCCCCTCCCTACCAGAGAGGCAGGTAAGTCAGCAGGGTGTGTGCACAACACAGGGGTTTAATCAGCCCTAAATTGAAGCAGTGTTTTTTAAAACCCAATTCAAATTAGGGCCCCCGTTTCATCTACATACGCCTATCGAATTCACGTCCTTCTCTTGAAAAATTAAACCTTTTAAATACCAAATACATTATTTAGGATTGAAGTATCTATTTTTTACCATCATTTATTGTTCAAATGTAGTAGTAATGTAAATGTATCATCTTCCATATTAACCTGACACAAAAGACATCTAGCAAAAAAATGGGAAAAAAAAAGTTTGCATGACCCTTCAATATACATGTATCCCATTTAAAGGTAATTAATAACAACTTAAAATGTACAGCTCAGTGGCTTAAAGAAAGGGAAGCAACAGAAGAATTTATGTAAGAACACTGAATGCCAAACTGACAATACTTCCCCAGTCAGGGAAGAAATAACTATGATAAGCAATACTATAAACACACTGCAATGAATGTGTATTGTGTGTACATTTCTAGCTAAGTATTTCAAAATGCTTTTCAAATTTCAGTTAACTTAGCCATGCAGCCACCATGTAAAATGTGCATTATTATTCTCATTTTGCAGTCACAGAAATAACCCAAAGTTGTTGCTATCTGAAATCCTGTAATTTTTCAAGCAATTTTGTGATTTTTCAAGCTTAACCCATGTTTACTCAATGGGTAATGGCAACAATACTGAAAAAATAAACATTTTCCTGGACCCTTGAACACTTCTGAACACAGCCTTCAATGAAAAGTAAGATACAAGGCCTTTGTCTCAGATCCCACAAAGTTCAAAGCTGTCCACTACTCATTTCCATATAGTATATCCCTCTGTCTAATAAAGACCCTTGTTTACAGTGTACCACTCCCCCAAAAATAGATAGAGGTACACCAATACATTGGTCCCATGTCAGATCAGCACCAATATAGGGAAATTACCAGCATAAGAAATTGGCTTTTTTTTGCCTGATGTAGCCAATAACATGGCCAATAAATGCCCCGTGCATGCACGCAGTTGCAGCATGCATGTGGCTAGGAGCGCAGCCTGGTGGCTTGGACAGCAGCATTGGCTGGTAAGTCGGTTGTGGGGGAAGGGTGTGGGGAGGGAAGGAGAGTGGTGGGGCAGATCAAGGGAAGGGAAGAAGTAGGGCAGGGGCAGACACTGCTCAGCCAGGGCAGGACAGACAAAAGACAGAGATGCAAGTGGCTTTTCCCGGGGGGGGGGGGGGCCCCCTGCCACTGCACACTCCCCAGGAGACATGGGGAGCATCTACCCCCGGATCTGTGCACGGGATGCACGTAGCAACAAGAGCTGTGCCCGCCCCCCACCCCACACCAACTGACAGTTCCCTCCGCAGCTGGTGTTGGCTGTTCCCAGGGCCGCAATGCAGCTTGCCTGCACTTACCCCAGCCCCTGCTGCAGTGGCCCCAGGAGCAGCTGATGCCAGCTGCCTGTACCATGGAACGGTACAGCCCAGGGGCTAGGGTGAGTGGGGATAAGCGGAGCCCTGGGGGATTTGAGGCGTGGAGCAGCCCAGTGGCTGCAGGCAGCTGGCACTGGCCACTCCTAGACCATCTGCAGCAGGGGCTGGGTTGAGTGGGGCACCAGCCCCACGGCCTTTTCTTCCCCCCACAGACTGACCTGGTTGGGGGAGGGAGGAGCATGCCTATGACAATTGCATGAGTGAATTTACCTCACGTATAATGAATTTTGGGTATAAAAAGGGTCATATACAGAACCTGCATAAAGCAAGAGAAACCTGTACACTAAATTAGAGCTGTGTAACTGACAGCCTGAGGGTCCCCAGGCTCTCACCTGGCATCTGCAAGAGCAGCCAGAGTTCTTGGGCTCCCCATCCATCCTCCAGAGGTGCTTCCTGCTTCTGCCATACATTTGGGGAGGAGGGGTGGCAAGCGATATGGAGAGCAGAGGGCAAGTACAAGGCTGCACACAGGGGGGTTCAGCAATGCAACAGGGAGGAGGGAGGGTGAAGGGGGTGGGGAGAAAGATGCTTGCACACCTGCATAGCGCAGTCTCCACAGAGCCTGGTGCATGTGGCTCACTTCATGCTGTCCCCACTAGTGAGGTCCCAAGAAGCACATGGTCATGAGGGGCTTAGAAGCTGGACAGCCCTATATTAAAATTATCTAATTATCTCACTACCCTGCCAAAGATAATTCTGAGATAAGTACCTTATCTCCTTCTAAGACAGGATTACCAAAACCACACTTTTAAAATGTGTGCTTTTAAAACTCCATGGGATTTTCTCAGCTGTATTTCAAACTCCCCACCTCTTTTGAGAGAATAATGAAAGTAACATTATTGAAGGGGCAAAGAACAGGCGCTTGTGGTACATATATAGACTAGAAAATTATAAGTAAGCTTGAATCTGGCAACATGCATTTCCAATCAGAACTCCTTATAAGCTCTTTGCATGTACACCTGCTTCTACTGGCTGCAGCATCCTTTCTTGGGGCAACTTGCCAGAAGCTTTGCCACCTATGATCCATTTGCTGCCTAAACTCTTATCTCAAAAAAATCTTTTTCCAATGTACCTTCTAACTAGGTGCATCAGACAGCACAAAAATACAACTATAAACACAGGAATTTCGTCTTTTGTTTGAAGTTGGATATTTCTCTTCAGTGTTTGCAGCAACCCACAGACTGAATCATAGTATGAAAAGCAAAGTAAAACTGACCAGGCCCCAAATTACTTGTCCAATTACTTTCATGTCATACAAAAAGCAAACTAAGACAAATACTAGAGAAATAAACTACCATTTTAAATTTGCCCCTTGTAAATAAGCCAATGTTATTATTAGAAATATTTTACAGTAAATTGCTTTTTACAAATAGATACTATTTTTAAACTTGATGTTCCTGAAATTGCTTTCCAGAAATAAAAATAGTTTTTGATGAGAAATACACTCACATTGAGATGACCTATTAGGAGTCACATTTAATAAACAAAAAGGATGTCAGTGTGGTAAGAAAGGGGCAATGTGCACCAGTAATGCTTTCCATCTAACTTAAGTAGATAAAAAGTTTATTTACTAGTAACTTTAGTCTTCCAAAAACTTTTCCTGCTCAGTTAAAGTTAAACATATGCAGCCTGGTGGTGCTGCAGAAGCTTCAGATACCTCCTGGACACTGTGCTTCTTGAAGCTACACTTATAGATCCAAATGTCTAGACAACTCTAGGAGTGAGCCAGATCTCCCCAACTGCCCCAAAGCCTTCTGCAAAAGCCAACATTTCTGATAGAACTTTCCCCCAGACGTGAAACAAGATGGATAGGGAATATAAAACTGAAGAACAGAAGCTACTAGCAAGCAATCTCTTCTTATTCTGTGAAATTTGTTTCTGTATACTGTTTTACAAATATAAAAAAGGGGTTTTTTTCTGAAAAATTGTACTGTTCTATAACAGCTTTTTGTGAAAAATACTTTCTACTTTTAATAAAATGTTGATTTTTTTTAAGTTTATTCTCCTTTCCAAGTGGTCCAGTGGAAAACAAAAAAAGAGTGAATGAAAAAAAGAGGGCTGAAACAAGAGAAGGGAAGAATTGGGAGGGTGGGGAACAAAAGGAGAAATGAAAAATGTAATGGAATTCTTTGATAAAAACTCATTTCAAAAGCCGGGGAACAAAGAACGACTGCAAAAAAAAAAAAAGTAATGTTCTTAACGAATTCTACTGGATGGAGATGGCAAAAAGTAAATGTTAAATATTCAGTTTCTGCAGCTGACAAGAAATTGTGAAAGAACCACAATTCAAGGATAAATTAAATTCTAAGTTACCTTACCAGAGATATTGATGATGGAGTACAGTAGAAGCTTTAATTATTTGAAGATACTCTATGAGTGAATACCTATGCTGCCTTAACAAGAAAGAAAGTCTGAAAGTGATCATCCTTTTAAAACTGAGACAACAGCCCCAGACTGCTACTTGTTCATGCATCCACCAAGAAAGCGATGCATCTGCTGAAATAAAGCTTGGGGTTAATCAGAAGTTAAGCTCCTATTTAGATGCTCTACAGCTATAATTTAATCCTTTTTTGGCCCATTAAATGTGCACTCTCTTAGGGCAGCAGGAAAAGATATCTTTATAGTATCAGGAAAACAAACCTCTAATAATAGCAAGCTGATTAATTCTACACAAGCTCCACATATAGTAATATATACATTATACCGACATCAACAAAGCCAATAAACCAATTATTGAATCTGGATGCCATGCCATTTTTTGTTACTGTTTTAATGGGTCTTTACACCCCCACCTCAGAGTGAACTACTCTGATAACCTTACATAATGCATTTTACCTGGGAGTCACCTGCCCAAAAGAGTTCTCACATACTAAGCCTTCCAGAAGTGATTTGTACTTCAGGCTGAGTGACATCCCCATTTGGCTTAAATATATTCAGGTTCTACCTTTGTATATTTTTCCTCATGTAAAAAATACTGAAAAAGAAAAAATGTAAGCCTAAGGTTTTGCTGGCAACATCCCTCTTGGTGCTTCTGTCTACACACACAAACGTTCAGTAACTACTTCAAATTTCAACTTTATCAGAAACAGCTGCTAATAATGTTTATTTTACATGGTAACCAAAGCTAACTATTACAAACCCTTTCATTTTTCTTCCAACATAGTAAAATCTAAGTTTCTGGGTACTGCATAAGCTAGGAAAAGAAATAAAGGAGAGAGCTGACTTTTAGAAAAGCATACTCTCACTTTATCAAGAAAATTACAAAAATCCTGCTTCATATGAAACTTAGTGATGGTGACCTCCAAGTGGCAAGGAGAAATTCAACTGTTTTCAGCCCACAGGAATGTCTTGGTTGTTGACATTTAAAAATAAATAGGATCAACTATAATTACCAGGAAGTACTGTAAAAGTTAATTCCTCAGGCTGATATTTCATATTTTTCACTATCTAAACATAAAAAACTACAAACTCAAATTCAGTTGCTACTGTTTCTTAGGCTACATACTCCTAACAAACTGATCACATTTTAGAAATTAATTATCACCACTTGAAATATTTTATCTAAAAATTATCCAATTTAAAAAAATACATTAAGGAAGTTACTGGTCCTGAGACCCAAAAGCAATTTAGTATTCGATTTCTGACTTTGAGTGAAAATCCAGATTGAATTGTGTCATCATGAAATATCCTGCATTTTGTTTGCCTCCTGTCACGGTGCGGTGTCCCCAGGAATGGTCATGATGTCCCTAGGGCTCTGTAACCGTGCCAGTTCTGCCCTGTGGGCACCTTCTTTTCTCGCCTGGCACATCTTGTTGGTGTAAATAATAAATAGGGAGGCTACCCATGAGTTTCTGTGTGGTCACAGTCCTGTTGGACCCCCTTAAGCCCTGTGGGTTCTTGACCCCTTGCTAGGTCCCGCTCTAAGTTGGTGGGGGTCCCACCCTGAGCTTTATGAGCTAGATGCATGGCTCCAAAACCTCCCCTTTGCCCCACACGCCATGTCTCTCAGGCAGTATATAGATATTACCTCCCTAATAAGGTCTAGGCCTAACTCAGCCTCTTGTGGTCACTGGGCTCTGATGCCTGTCACTGCACCCCTCTGGCACTGGGGCTCTATACAATAGTGTACTCCAATGAGGCCTCTTCCTCCCCCATTAGCCTCATCCCAGTCCACCCATGCAAATAACAACATAAATACAGCCCCTGGGCTACAACGTAACAATAACACTGGAGGCTACACTCTGCCCCTCTAAGGCGGCAAGCTTCTCCCTCAGTATTGTGTGCCTCCTAGCCCTGGGTACCTTAGGAGCCCCCAGAGACCCAGTAGTCTTACAAGCAGCAGATCAGGCAGCCAAACATCTCTGAGTAGTTCTTTCCTGCAAGAGCTCCTTTCCCTGGCGCCTGCCAGAGGACTAATCCCCCTGCCAGCCCCTGCCCTGGGGCTTATATGTACCCAGGGCCCTGCCTCCTTCCTGTCAGCTGACCATGTGCAGGTGCCAGCTAATTCCCTCATTAGCCTGCTGCCACGACAACCTGCAGCCGTAGAAGTCTGCCTAAGCTGCTGCTGCCCGAAAAGGAGCAGGCACACTTTAGTGCCCTGCATCCCCTACTTTTTCAGGGCTAAAATTATTGCTAATTTTTTCAAAGGCTCCCATGGTTTATCTATCTGATGTGGTACGAGTACATTTTTTTCATGCAAACATATTAGGACTTTGGTCTCCTACATACTGAATGCCCTAACTCCTCATGTCTTGGCCATGTTCAAGTGTATAAGTGAGCACACAAATGTGTGCATGGGTTGGTTCATGTATGTGTGGACACATATATGCCTGGACATATAGGTGCATACATATCAGCTTACATTAGTAAATGAATGCCATTCTAAGATAAATGTACAAGATAGCAGATGACAGTTATCCAGGTTCAGTGTTTGTGTAGTAGTATAGATAACTTGGTCACTGAGGCCTGAATCTGCATGCATCTAAATTGGCCTCAAAGCTCCTACTATGTACCACAGGATTTGGCCCCTTGTAAAAATGTAGCTGGCTATTATCCTTTAGTTTTATAAGTAATATGTCAGTATGTATTTATGTAAAAGTTTAATTTCTATGTATAACTTTTATCATATTCACATTTTGATCATGAAAATGTTTATGTTGCAAATAATTTTGTTCCCTTAGCATGTTTCTAAAAAGCATAATAGTATCAACTGGACTGTGTTGCCTCAAGGGAAGCGATTCTTCCACTCTATTCAGTACTGGTGAGAACTCATCTAGAGTATAGTCAGTTTTGGGTACCTCACTTCAAAAAAAGATGTGGACAAGTTAAAAAAAGAGTTGAGAGCAACAAAAATGACCTGAGGTCTAGGAAACATGACATTCATAGATTCATAGATGTAGGGTCGGAAGGGACCTTGTAGATCTTCTAGTCTGACTTCCTGCCATGGGCAGGAGAGAAAACTGGGCTCAAATGACCCTAGCCAGGTAAATGTTGAGCCTCCTCTTAAAGACCCCCAGGGTAGGAGCCATCACCACTTCCCTTGGAAGTTGGTTCCAGATCCTAGCCACCCTGACTGTGAAGTAGCACCTTCTAATGTCTAGTCTAAACCTACTCTCTAGCAACTTATGGCCGTTATTCCTCGTTACTCCAGGAGGCGCTTGGGGGAACAAAGTCTCTCCCAAACCCAGCTGGTCCACCCTAGTAAGTTTATAGATGGCCACCAGGTCCCCCCTCAGCCTTCTCTTGTGAAGGCTGAACAGATTAAGGTCCCGTAGCCTCTCCTCATAAGGTCTGCCCTGCTGTCCCCGGATCATGCGAGTGGCCCTCCTTTGGAACCTCTCAATGCTGTCCACATCCCTCCTGAAGCACAGTGCCCAGAACTGGACACAGTACCCCAACTGCAGCCTGACCAGTGTTGCAGAGGGGGAGGATCACCTCCTTGGACCTGCTTGTGATGCATCTGTGGATGCATGACAAGGTACGGTTAGCCCTACTGACCGTGTTCTCACATTGCTGGCCCATGTTCATCTTGGAGTCAATAATGACTCCAAGATCTCTTTCTGCCACCATGCTTTTGAGAAGGGAGTTCCCCAGCCTATAGGTATGCTGCTG
>NW_005841854.1:2597882-2619047 GCF_000455745.1 Alligator sinensis | reverse complement strand
TGATGATGATGATGATGATGATGATGATGATGATGATGATGATGATGATGATGATGATGATGATGATGATGATGATGATGATGATGATGATGATGATGATGATGATGATGATGATGATGATGATGATGATGATGATGATGATGATGATGATGATGATGATGATGATGATGATGATGATGATGATGATGATGATGATGATGATGATGATGATGATGATGATGATGATGATGATGATGATGATGATGATGATGATGATGATGATGATGATGATGATGATGATGATGATGATGATGATGATGATGATGATGATGATGATGATGATGATGATGATGATGATGATGATGATGATGATGATGATGATGATGATGATGATGATGATGATGATGATGATGATGATGATGATGATGATGATGATGATGATGATGATGATGATGATGATGATGATGATGATGATCATCATCATCATCATCATCATCAGTCTTAAGAGCTGAGATTATTTTTCTGCAGAAATGAAGACGGAGGCTGGATTTGATAACAGTCTTCAAACACTTGGTTATAGAAAGGATGGGTGAGTCTTCTATGGCCACTCGTAACATGGCAAATATTAAATGTGATAGGATAAGTAATAACATTCTTCAACTTGCAACAAGGGAAATATAGGTTTGGTATTAGGAAGAAATTTCTCCCTATTGAGTGGCTATTGAAATAGGCTATCCGGAGAGGTCGTGGAATCTCCATCCTGGGAAGTTTTAAAAAGCAGATGCGTCAAACGTTTCTCTAGGATGCTTTTAGACAGGGACAATCATGCCTTGAGCAGGGGGTGGACGAGATCTCCTGGGTTCCCTTCCAGCTCTGTTTTTCTAAGATAAAATAGAACAAGTGCAGTAAAACACACAAACACCATTTGGATGTAGGAAGAGGAAAAGTTTTCATGTCTTGCAGAATCAGAAAGGATATTCTAGAGAGCAATGTAAGAAAAAGAGTTATAGTGGAAGATGCTTTGGGGAGTTTTGCTGTATGTTGAACTGGCAGAGCAAAAAGTACAATGGGAAAGCAGTAGAAAACAAGGGAGTTGTTTAATTATTAATATTGATTGCTTGTATTACAGTGCTGCCTGGAGGCTTTAGATGTGATCAGAGAATTGCACTACTGCACAAGAGAGTGAGTGACAGTTCCTGCCCAGAGGAGCTTACAATCTCAGCTAACAAGATATGCAATGGCTATGAGGGGAAACTGAAGTACAGAGAAATGAAATGGGTAGGTCAAGGACACACAAAGATATTGGACTGAAGTCCACTGAACACGACACCAGGCTGTGTTGCCACAAGATAAAAAATTCAACTGATTGTAAAGATGAGAATGTGGTATTTGAACATGATACGAAGAGACTGGAAGGTAGAACAAGGGTCTATGGATACACGGACAGAAGACGACAAAAAAAACCCACAAATAAAAACAAGAAGTTTAGCTACAGCATACTTATGAAAATCCACAATACAAGCATTACTATTAATAATAAAGATGGCTAGAGAGGAGATTATAGTTACTGAGGCAGGATTCCCAAGTGTTTGATGTATTGGTATAAATTGTTCCCTGGTCTTTATCTGTAATATTTAGTTTATATAATTTAAAAAGTGCATTGCTATCTTGTATTCATGATGTACTGAATAAAACAAAAAAAGCTGTGAAGCAAAAAATTATCTTCCGGAAGCCACTATTTAACAGAGAAACAAAGAAATTATAAATAAGCATATGGAAAAGAAAAAAACCCAAAACTGCTCTGAAAGGGAAACTAGAGTCATATAATGGCTATGAAATTTAAAGCTCCAATAGAGAAAAAAAGCTAGCAGAATCTGGGAGCTGACATATTCATAATCTAGTTCCATGCATTGGTGGGTGGAAAGTCAAAGGGCTCTAACCAAATGCTGGAAAATCTGAAAAGACATCTGGATGGCATCTCCATAACAATATATAGATGCATAAGGCATTCATTACTTATTTAGATACTAACTGCTCCTAAGTGTCAATTTTGAGCTGGAAGCCAATTAAAAAGGTGCTCTGGTTCTCTGAGCTGTTAAAATACTGTTAAGACAGTATTCTCAGTTAAATACTGAAAAGACAGCAGTTCTCAACCTTTTTAGACTCAAGGCACCCCCTCAGAAAATGTCAGCTCTTAGTTTTAACTCCTATTTTTCATTACCAAAGTATAGAGCAATTTTCCAGTTGCAAAGAACTCACAAAGCACAACAGGTTGGAATGTTTTTAACACTATGGATTACTTTTTGAAATCTCTTGGGTTTATCAAATTGCACACCTAACAGTGCTAAAACTGTGTGGCACCCTCTGGCACCTTTGAGAGGTTTTCAAGGAACCCTGGGTGCCACGGGACCATGGTTGAGAATCACTGGTTTAAGATACGGTATTCTACCTAATAGAAGTTGGACTCATTAAGAGAACACCCAAGGGAATTCCTCTGTTTTTTGCCATGCTAATGCAAGATGATTTTTGTTAATAAATTAAATTTTGAAGTGATTTTCTTGCATACGTCTACAAAGTGTTTTCCTGTTTTGTAATAGGCTAGCTACTGTTTTATTATTCCCTGCCTTTTCCATAGGTGCATTCCAGATAGTCTACATTTTTCATGTTAAACTAAAGGTTGAAATTGTTCGATCTTTCATTCTTACCTTGTTTCTACCCATTTTCTTGCATACAACATGCATCTTCTTTCGAAAAAAGGGGCTGGAAATTTCAATGCATAATATATGTGAGAAATACGGCAACAGCAGTTTTTGTCACTCCAGATAAAAATAGAGGTAAAATCTGTCTGGGAGGAGACCAACGACCAGGCATGGCTCCCTAGCTGCAACTCAGTTAGTTACTACAAGGAAAGATTTTTCTACTGCATTCAGTCCTTCAAAAACAAGGTTCAAGGTGGGTGCGTTATATGTGAAAAAAATAAAGATATATTCTATAACTATAAGGGATAATAATTAAGGGAAGTAGTTTGCCCTGACTACCTTCCAGATGTATACAGTAAACTGTGTAACAGAGGGAGATCAAAAGGACAAAACTTTAAGCAGACTTTCAGCATGCTATCATAAACTCCAATAGTTCCAATATACGTAGCCATTTTGAATTTCAAAAGATTTCAAGTATGCACAATTAAGGCAAATTCTTCTCGTTGATTTAATGCATACCGCACTCATGAGATCCCATCCTCATGGCTAGTTTTCTTTTTTTTATTTATCCAAGAGCATTCAGAAATAAAATGACTCCAGTCACAACTGTAGGTAAAAGTTCTGTCAGGCTGGTCAACAGAGAATATATTGTGAATATAAAGTTAATTATGCATTAATTATCAGCAGATTTAACAAAATGTAAGCTTAGATTCTCATGTGCATATTCCATACATTCACATCTCTCAAAAACATTTTCAAATATGCATGATTTTGTCACATCCTAAATAATTTTCTCTGGAACAAGGAAAGTAGCCCAACAGTGTGTATTGTCATGCCAAATTTCATTTTTTAGTCCATGGCCATTTTGACTGTAAAGTTAGTCTAAAAAAAAAACTGGGGTGGAGATTAGCAGTAGGAAGAAAATGGGGGGGGCCAGGGGGAAGGATTTTTTAGTCTACCTATGCCAAAAAACAAAATATCACTGAACTATTTTCCTTCTATCTTTCCAAAAGAAAAATATTCGTCTTTAGAAGGGAACTAAACAGAAAATATTGAGAGGCAGGGAGCTTAATATGTGGTTATACAGCTTTACGTACAGCTATCACAACTGCTCCCATTATAATAATACACATACACACAAAATTCTTCATTTGTTTTATATTCTGTGATCCTAGCTAAGCATTGTTTCCAAAAGAAGCAAAATGTCATCAGATAGTAATAATACTCCATATTTGTTCTGACTGTATTTACAGCTTGGTGACTCAACCCTTGATCAAGAAAAATTAACATGGATTTTAGTGGGAGTTTTGTTTCAGTTTGGAGTGCAATGCTTCTCCCACCAAACTGAAAACTGTTTACTTATAAATAGTTAGGTTAGAAGTCAGTCTGCTATGTCTCACAATATAAAGCACAATATTCATTACTAGGGAAGATTTTACCCAGTGGAAGAAAATTCAGCTCTGCAAATGTAGCATATCACTTCACCATACTCTAGAGCACCTAAGGACCCCAGTTACTTCTTAGTCAAAGACATTGCTACATTTCTTCATTTTGTCTTAAATCAAAGCTGACTTTCAGTCTTCCAAGTTGTCTAACTTTGTATTTACAGAGTTTTTCAGAAATTAACCTTCTCCTTCAATGGTAACCACCATATTCATTGCCTTTCCAGTACAAAAAACAAAGTTACAAGTGTTTTTACACACACAGTTGAAAGTTTACTATTAAATAAATGCCATTGCTTTGACCTTTCTTTCATTATACCCTCAAGTAGTAGCCACTCATACCTATTAATTTATTCTCTTTGAAATGAAAATAATGAACAAAATTATTATAATTTATATACTCTGGTAAGATGAAGCAATGCCCAAAAAAAGACAAATATTAAACATTATTGAAAAAAAAAAATCAAGTTTTTCTTTATGCTTGTTACTGCTCCACAAACATACCATTCTAATTGTTACACAATCTGTTTTAATTTCTTATACTATTGTTTCTATATTATGCAAAAGCACAATATGGGCGTGTCCAGACAAGCCCATATGTGCCATTTGCAATATCTCAAAGCAGTTTGGGACACTGGGAACAAAAAAAAAGTTCCCCATACTGCATATTTGCAGTGCTGACTCTAAATTTGATACCTGGAAATCCAGGTATCAAAACAACGGCTTTATAGGTTTCCATGCTTGTTGCCTCTCAGTGGCTCCAGGTCAGAGGTGACCATTATACAACTAGATATGGTTTTTGTTTTCCACTAACTACCATCCCTGAAAACTCAACATGAAATTCAAAACTCAAATTGAGTGCTTTCCTTCTTCATGCATCAACCATAAAAATGTCTGCTTTCATTATAGTCCACTGTCTTCATCATATGCTCTCAATGGGTGCATCTAAACCTGCAATTAATGGGCCTGAATATAACCTGGGTCAATTTAAGCCAGAATAAATTAATCCTGACATCACCATCTACACATGTTTAAGTGCAGTAATTTACTGTGGAGTAGGATAGTACCTGTGTCTGATGGGACTACCTTAACCTGGACTAAATTAATCTGCTACTCAATAATGGTGGAGCATGTGTAGATGGTGATGCTTTACTATGCATTTAATTAATCTAAGGAGCAGTAAAGTACACATGTAAATGTGCCCACTGACACCTAATAGAACAATTCTTCTCCTGCAAAGAGCTCAGGAAGACCACAAGTCGTAATGTTTCTGAAACTATTCATTCTTTTTTGAATTCTCTGGGTTTATCTTGCTGCAGCATCCTTGTTGAGAATAACTGGCCTATTGTATAATAAACATTTTTTTAAATGCAACTTTTTAAATGCAATTTTTTTTAAATACCTTAAGGTTTTTGAGGGGGGGGGGTTAATACTTTAAGGTATTTTTTTAATAATGTATTTTAAATAATATTTAATTTTTTTAAAATACTTTAAAGGCATTCTTCAAAGAAGAATCCTATTTCATTTTCATTCTTGGAGGAATCATGACCCTTTTTTCTCTCTGCCACATTCTCACAGATTATAAAAATCTAAAATGCTAAATATTTCATCATTATGTCTCTCCTTTCCAGTCATCTCAGTTTTTCCTGCTTGACTAGATGGAAAGGGGTGCTACTTTTGTAGGAAGTAAATGTCCCACTCCCAGTAAAGTGGTTCCCTGTGATTCAGTTATTACTCAGAATAGCTTCCTCCCATTCAGTCTAGCACTGATGCCAGTTATCAGGGAATTTCAAGCTGCAATGTCAAGGAAGGAGAAAGCAAGACAGACAACACTTTACACACACTTGAACAGTCAACTAAAACTTATCAGAGCTTCTGCCACACAATAAAACTTAAGAAGTTTGCCCAAAAGATTTAAAATTATTGCCTGAAATCATTCTGAAACAAATTTAAATGGCTGGCCTTTCTTTGATTGGCCTTGCAAGAGTTCGTGTACAGGAGATGAACGTAAATCTGCCTCAAAGGGAATCTAGTTCTGTTTAGCCTTTGCACAACAGATGGCTTTTCTCTTTGTTCAGATGTTTTCCAAGTGTACTATAGAAGTGTGCTTAATTTGTCTCTCCATAATGTACAGCAGATATATTCAATTAATAAGGTAATTAGCAAATACTTTTCTTCATGACTGCAAATGTAAGTTTCATCTCAAGAGGCAGACAGTACACAATACAATACCAATTATGGGTGTCTACTATATCATGGACAAAGAAGAAGCAGTAGACATTTATTCAGACTTCAAAAGAGGTCATTGGAAAAAGGCAAAAGGTAAATAAGGGACCTAAGCAACATAGGATGGAAAATTCTGTCGAATTTTAAAAACCAGAGGGGAAAAAAGAAGGACTGAGAATAAGTAGTCAGTTATTATCATGGTATGTGTAAGAGGATGGCTTCCTCATCAGGTCTCTGCCCTGCTCCTGGGGTAACTGCCCGCTTTGCTCTCCTGCCACGCCTTGATGGAAAAGTATGAGAATTGTTACTAAGGCGGGAGGCTACCTATTACTCACCCTGCTGACAATACCCACCTAATAACTGCTCCAGCCTCCCCTCCATGGATCCCATGCCTCGCACATGTTACTCTGATGTTACTTCTCCAGCCTATGGCCAGAGCAAAGTGGGCACATGGTTGTAGCTCTTCTCTACAGCCCTGGAGGGCCACTCACATGCCACCCCTCTCTAACCAGGGTTCCATTTACTCTGCTGGCTCTCACCCACCCTCTTTCATACTGCCCTCTCTCAGGGCCACACTCATCCTGCCCGGCCTCACCCAGCTTCGGGCTTAGCTCTCCTTGTCTTAGTCAGCCCTGGTGCAGTCTGTTGGGTGTCTCCTGCTACCCTCACCTGAGCATTGACTGAGCGATTCTACAACTATATGCCCCTTTCGCTCCTGGCCTCCCACTGAGCCACTATGCCTCCACTGGGCCTCCTCACCTGCCCACACTCACGGGGCCACTCTAAATCATTGCCCCTCTCTCAGAGTCTCACTCGTGCCCCCAGTCTTTACTCTGCCACCTGGGCAATGGCCCCAGGTCCCTCCTCCAGCCTGAGCTCTGCCTCAGGGCTCCTTAATGAGCCTGGGCTCCCCCTGCTCATTAGAACACCATAAGGGATGTGGGGCTGGGGTTATAAGGTGCCCCAAACCACCTTTCACCGGGGAGGTAACTGGCCTGGCATTTCCTGGGGGCTCCCACACCACTAGGAGCCCCACCAGACCACCCTTCCCCAGCACGGTGCAGTTTTACATGTTACCCAAGACAAGGGGTCACCTCCACCCCATAGCCCCTGCCCTTACCTTCTGATATTCCCAGAGCAGCCTCTCAGCCTGATGTTACCTCCTTCCTTCCTGCAACAAACTGCAGCCCAGCTTATATCACTGGGCCAAAATGGCTACCCTAATAAGGCACCTGGCTGCTACCTGTTTTCTGCCCTTAAAGTGGAAGCACTAAAGGTGCCCCACTACAGTATGATATAGTAGATGTGAACAGTAACTTATTATGCAAGTGCAATCACGATAAAATTTATTTAGGTACTTATGTTAGTCAAGGTTAGGAAAACTTTTGAATAATTACAGAAAGACATGCTCAACCAAATAAGGTAACTGTAACAATACAACAGAAGAAATTCAATATAGATGTATACAAAATGTTTCACAATGGAAGGAATAATTTGAACTATTCCTACTTGAAAGATAGTTAATCAATTAATCGTAGATAGAAAAAAAAAAAAAAAACCTGGCTTCACTGCAGGCAAATCAATTAAATCAGTCCACTCAATGCACAGCATAGATCACAACACCACAGGAAAAAATACTAAATAGCAATAGTAGATACTATAGACAGTAGCAATAGTAATACTTACTCCTTATTCGGTATATTTTAATCTATCAAGCTCCAAACAACATAAGTAAGTTTACACTTATTTTACAGGTGGAAAAACAGAGTGCAAAGGTCTGCAGGATTTTGCATTGGGTTACACTGTATTTGTGTGGCAGAGATGTAGATGGTTCTGGCTGAGACTTCATAGTTAAGTTTGTGTTTCTTTAAGCATCTAAAGTAGGGACCCACTTTTTAATGGTATATTACATGTACAATATTACCTCCCCAAATATATTCTTTGAATGGAGAATGATATTTCCTGACTTAGTACTGCCTTCCTCACAAGCACAGTAGGGCCTCTACATCTATTCCCACACATATATGCATCCAAACAGCCATTCTACTCAGGGAAACAAATGAGTAAAAGAGCTTCCTACAATAATTCTAACTGGGCACATCACCACATGTGTAATAAATGTGCCTGAATTCTCTGTGCAGAAAGTTCAGGCAGATTAAACTGTACCTGGGCACATGTCTGCACATGCACCTGCATCAGAAGCAAACAGCCTGACAGAAGCAGCAGCATCCAGGGCTGCTCCTACCCTGCTCTGGCCCCCTGCAGCAGCCAGGGGAAGCTTCAGGCTCCCCTGGGTGCTACTCCCCAGACTGGTAGGAGGCACAGGGGGGTGGAGGGGGAACAGCCACAAACTCCAGTGGGTGGGGGAGGAGCTGTGCCTGGCTCCAGGGGCAGTAGAAAGCTGAGCCAGGCAGGCAGAGCAGGAAAGTTACAGCCCAGTATCTTGGGCTGATAGATCAGTGGGCATGGTTCCCCCCTGGGCCTCTGGGGGGCTTGCCCTCACACTGCCCCAAGTGCCTTGGAGCATCATGGCAGGAGGAAAAGTTGTTGGGGGCAGTCAGTTCAAAGGGAGGACAAAATTTGCTTGGCTTTCCTCGCTTGATCCCTAGGAGCTGGGCAGTTGCAGCTGCCTCCACCTCTGCCCAACTGTTTCCTCCCACTCTGCATCCCTGAGGGCCAAGGGGTCCCTGTTGGGTGGGTGATGCACATCTCACAGCAGGAGGAGGAAAAGGGAAAGGACAGAGGATCCCAGGGGAGGTGCAGCTAGTGAAAGCAATCACAGCTCCTGACAGGCTGAGATGGGAGTGCATCCCATGGAATAAAGTTAGTTTTGGGGAAAGGGTGCATCCCTCACCCCAGCCTATCAGAAGCTGTGGTCACCTTCACTAGCTGCACCTTCTCTGAGATTCTCTTGCCTTCCCAACCTGCCCTCCCTCCTCCTCCAGCTGTGGGACAAGTAGCCCCCCCTGGTATGGACCCCTTGCCTCCCAGGGGCACAAAGCCAGAGGAAACAGTTGAACAGAGGTGGAGGCAGGCCCCTGGCAGCTGCTCCTGCTCAGCTCCTAGACACTGAGTAATGGAAGTCAGGCAAAAAGCTCCAAGGCACCCAGAGCAGCATGAGGGCAAGCACCATAAAGGCACAGAGCAAGGGGCACAGCTCCCCACCACCAGCCCAGGACACCAGGCTGTCACTGCCCTGCCCTGCCAGCCCAAAGCTCTCCACTACTCAGAGCTGCTCCCAGAGCTGGGGACAACTCCAAGTAACAATTGTGGCCCCCTGCTGGCTGGGCTGACCAGGAGCAATTTGCTCCCAAGTCAGCATCTACATGTGCTTCTGGGTGCATTAATGTAAAGCACTGTTTGCTAGTACCTGTATCTGTTGGTACTAGCAAACAGTGCTTTACATTAATCTACTGCAAAAGTAATTCATAGATTCATAGAGGCTGGAAGGGACCTCGTGGATCATCAATTCCAGTCCCCCTGCACTAGGCAGGAAAAGACAACTGGGGTCAAGTGACCCCAGCAAGGTGACTGTCCAGTCTCCTTTTGAAGATTTCCCACCACCACTGGAGGGAATTTATTCCACAGCTTGGATACCCTGACTGAAGGAGTTTTTCCTGGAACTGAGCCTGAAGCAGCCTTCCAGGAGTTTGTATCCTGGTCTTCCTCAGGGGTGCTCTGGTGAACAGCCATTCACTGAGTTCTTGACTACTCCCCTGATGTAGCGGTAAGCCACTACCAAGTCCCCTCTCAGCCTTCTCTTCTGTAGGCTGAAGAGGTCCAAGTCCTGCAGCCTCTCCTCGTATGGCTGGTCTTGCAAGTCCCTGATCATACAGGTGGCTCTTCTCTGGACCCTCTCAAGTTTTTCCACATCCTTGTTGAAGTGCAGCACCCAGAATTGGACACAGTACTCCAGTTGCAGTCTCACCAGTGCGGAGAACAGTGGGAGTATCACTTCCTTAGTTTTGCATGAGGTGCAACGTTTAATGTATGCCAGCATATTGTTTGCCCTGTTGTCCACAGCATGGCACTGCCGGCTCATGTTCATGAGATGTTCGCTACCCTTTGTGCATGTGTAATTGCTGTGCATGTTTAGACAGTGATGCTTTACTGCACATTAGGTTAATCTAATGCACAATGAAATGCATCTGCAGGTGCACCCACTGCAGCATTGGCCAGAAAAGTCAGGAGAGTTCGCAACGGTCGCAACTTTCTTAAACATCCTGATTGTTCTGCTTTCTTTTCATGATTTGCTGATGGCCTATTGGGGAGGAATTAATTTCTCAGAACTATCTAAGTTCCATTGTCATCTAAGACCTCACATTCACAGTTGGTCATTTCAGTCCTCCCTCTAAGCCAGGAGTATCAAAGATGCGACTTATGGGCCAGATCTGGCCTGTGGAGCCCCATCATTTGAACCCCAGTCTTGCCCATGAGTCCAGAGTTGACCTAAATAAACAGTGCACATGAAGCCCACCAGGCCAGCCCTGCATGCAGGGTCCAGGACAAGTGCTATATGCAGTGCCCACTCCAGCTGGCTTCGGACCTACACTGCACACAGCATCTATGCAGTGCTGGTCCGGGATGTAAGTTGAACATGGAGCCTACTCCAGGTGGTTCAGGACGTATGCTGTGGTATGTTATGTCACAGGCGGAAGGAGTCTTGGTTAGTTGCTAATTCCTTGTGTGGAGGGAAAGGAAGAGAATAAGCAGCATGCACAGAACAGAAAGAACCAATGCTGAGCTCAAGATAGCGTAGAAAAAGGAAAGGAAACAACATTCTGAGGGGCATAAACTAGGTTTAATTTCAGAACCTGGAAACTAGATGAAAACACTGCTACAGCTGCAGGTCTCAAAAAAGACCCTATTTGAGAATATTTTCAAGAAATTTGTGCCATGGAGTAAAAAAAGGAACACATGCCAAATGTAAACAGTGCAACAAAGATGCAAGGCCTGGTAGCACAAATGAACTGACATTATGAAAAATGCTTCCCAGAAGCCAAGATTCCCAGAAGGCAATGAACTTGAAAATGTTGATGTGGATATCTCTGAACCATCAGGAAAAATTGGTTAGTAAACTTATTATATTGAACTATTCTTATGGATTGCTGACCACATATTACATGGCTAGTAAACAATACATTTATGACAATGTTAGATATTTAGGGTGAATTACTTATGAATTTCAAAATAATTGAGTTCAAAATCTAATGGATGTGCCAGTTTGTATTTGTGAATTATAAATTATTAATGTTCCTCCTGCACTTCTGGAATGAGTTTTATTGCTCAGTGTAAGCAAGTCTACAAGCCCTAGGTTCCTGCACAGAATAAAGTTTTAATACAAATTAATGAAATTTTAAAATAAAAATTTTAAAGGGTGGTAAAGTAGACGGTGCCAGGCGGGCAGGGTGTTGGTCTGGGAAGACTCTGAGGGGAGTTAACAGAGAACCAGCCTGGGGCTGGGTGGGTGATAAACTCAGGGTTGTTTCAGTTATCAGCTAAAGGGGCCATTGTCTGGGAATTGGAGAAAGGTGTTTTTGGGGAGAGGAGACAGTGTGCGTTTCTTTGCAGATACCACAGACAGCTGGAGCAACAGAGAGCTTCTCTTCCCCAGGCAGGCTCTAGCAGACAGCAGGACTTTCTGAAGCAGCAGCACCAGCCATGGTTATTGTGCTGCCAGTGTGAAGGAGAGCTGATGTCTTGTTAACCCTTTGTACGCCTGCTGAAATTGACTGGAGTCTCAAGGTTTAAGCTGGGGAGTTGCACTGAGGATGTCTTTGATTCAATTTGTACAGAGTGTTTTAGTTCACTGATACCCGTCTTCAACAATTAGATTATTGATATCCTGTTCTGCTATTAACCTCATTCATATGTTGCCTGTTTTGTAAACAGTTAGACTGTATGTACTCCAGTGTGTGGGGAAACCACAAGAAAGCACTCCATGGAGAGGTGGCCCCAACCTGAGGGGCTGGGAGGTTGGCCAAGGCTATTTGACACCACAGGACCCTGAATCTGGAAGTGGCCATGGGTAGCACTGTGGCTAGGGTTACATGATGATTTATTGAATATTTTCCTTATAAAACTGGCTTCGGAAAAGTTATATAAATTTAAACACCAGTTAAAACTTCTGCTGCAGGCTAGGCAACATTTAAAGTAATGCACTGAGTACTCAGCATGAGTGACTTGTTTCAGGGTCCAGCTTAAACATAAGAAAATTATGAACAGTCATCATCTGCAATGTCTGCAACTTCAGAATCATCTACTGGTAACACGAGCAGTACTGCAACTAAACATACCCGAGACAGGGAATGAACTATATCCAAAAGAGACTTTCTTCATTATTAAGTAAACTATGAATGAGTTCCAAATCAGGACCAGCAAAGTCTAGCAATACAACACAGATGAAAAGACTGCTTAGTTCATTCATGCGGCAAATTCTCCCTTTCATCTTGACCAGAAAAAAATATTTCACTGACATGGTTCAATCATTATGGCCATGTTTCACGCCACCAGAAGAAAAGAGTGGTGGAAGGCTTCTAGATATAGTGTACAAGAAAGAACTGTGTGGGGCAGAGCTGTACTGCTACCCAGCATGTCCACAGGTGGTGAATAGGGGAATGACCTTCAGGAAGGTTCGCTGTGAAATAAGCAGGGGTAACTCTGATGAATAAGCAGTCACAGACCAAGCAGCAGCACCACCAGGATGTGGCGAAGATGGCAATCGTTTCCCACCTGAAAAGTCACATATATCCTTTGAGAGTGCAGTGACATGACGAGTGCAGGTTACCACTATAGTAAGCCCGCCCAGCCCCCAGCTATGGGTCTACAAGTCCTCAGCAGAGCAAGTGGAAGAAGGTATTAGAATCCCAATGGCTGTGAAGGCAGATGAAAGCTGCAGCAGAATGATATCCCCAGTTGTTTTGATCTCCTTGCCATTGAATCAAGGTCCCATTCTGTCAAGTGCCGTGTGGAAGCTGATGTGTAGTAGCTTCTCCACAATAAAATAAGTCACACACAGGCATCTTTCATGCCCTTTGGTGTCCAGATGGTCTGGAAGCTCCCGGTCATGAACTGGCACGAGGGCAGTAGCTACAAAAAGGTCATCTGGCACACAGATGAGACAGGAGTGCAATTTGGCAGATGTTACTGTGACTGAGGAGCCCCCCTCAGGACCTATGAGGTCCCTACCAGCCCCTAACTTCTGTGAATCTATGAATCCACTTTGCTTACCCCACATGGAGAGGGGCTAGAAAAGGTGCCCTAAACATAGCCTGTCTAATACAGTAGTCTGTATTTCTTCCCAAATGGATATCCACATCAGGTTTACCGAAGTCAAAAATACCAGTGAAGATGCACCATTATTTTCAGGACCTGGAACTTCAGGACCCGCATGGACAACCCTAATAGTGAACACCCAGAGTAACGCACTGCAATGGTGGCCCAAGAACTGAGGTGACAACATCGATATAGCTGCACTGAGCAAGACCTGGCAAGTGGGATATGGGCAGCTCAAAGAACATGGAGGCAGCTATATCTTCTTCTGGAAGGGTAGACAGGAAGGAGAACACCAACTTCACAGAGTTGGTTTTGCCATTAAGAATGAACTCATAAGCCAACTCAATGAGCTCCCTATCAGAATTAATAAACGCCTCATGACTCTCCATCTTAAACTGGCAGGGATTCAATATGCCACTGTCATCAGTGCACATGCCCCAACTCTTGATGCCACTGATGAAATCAAGGAGGAATTCTATGCCAACCCTGACCAAGTCCTTTCTAACATTCCATGCATCTTGGTGATTTCAATGCCAGAGTTGGAAGGGACTCCAACCACTGGCAAGGGAGGACTAGAAAAGGTCAACTACAATGGCATTCTCCTCTTGACCAAATGAATGGAACGTGGACTCACCATCACCAATACCCTGTTCCACCAAAAAAACAGGCACAAGACATCATGGCAACACCCATGATCTAAGCATTGGCACCCAACTGACTGTCATCATCATCTGTGCCTGGGATCACAAACATGTCCGCATCACCCGACCTATGCCAAACCTATGCTGGACTGATCACCAACTCATCTGCTTGGTTATATAACTCAAGCTGGCTCCCAAATGATGGCTGCAGCAGAAGCAATCCCGACAGAAGATCAATGCTGAAGGACTCAAGGATCCAAGCAAGCGAAACCTCTTCCACCAGTGCCTCTATGAAAAACTGGTGAATTCCAATCAACAATAGGAGAATGTCAGCAGCATTTTGGGTGCCCTAAAAGCTACTGATATCAGTGCCTATGAAGAGATACTTGGATTCTCTACCAGGAAACATCAAGGCGGGTTTGATGAGAAAGACTGGGAGGTGAAAATGTTGATTGACCACCAGTACAAGGCCTTTTGTGCTTGGCAAAATGACACCAACTCCAGGCAAAAGAAACAATCTCCAACAAGCCCAGGCAGAGGTCCAAAGAACAAATGATGGGAAGACAAGGCTAAGGAGATTAAACATCTAGCTGGCATCCATGATATGTGTGGCTTCTTCAATGCCACCAAAGCCATCTACTGTCCGAGAACTCAATGACCATCTCCCTTGAGACCTGATCAAGGAAAGGGGAGACCATCAACATCCATTGAAAGAAGCATTTTGAAGACCTCAATCAAGACACAGCTGTTGACAAGAGTGTTCTCAACTCCATCCCACAACACCCAGTCAGAGAACCTCAGAATTCCTGCAACCCTTGATGAGGTGAAGAAAGCCATGAAAGCAAATGAAGAACAACAAGCCACCCAGAAAGGATGGAATCCCCACTGCAATCTTCAAACAGGGAGGAGAGGAGCTCATATCATAGCTTCATGCCCTCATGTTAAGGATCCAGAATGATGAGGAAATCCCAGATGACCTCAGGGATGCCATGACAATCTTCAAGGAAGGGGACAAGTCTGACTGTGAAAACTATAGAGGGATTGCCTTGCTGTCCACCACGAGAATCATTGTGAGATCTCTTCTGAACTGTCTCCTTCCACTTGCCGAAGAGCTCCTCCAAGAATCTCAGTGTGGGTTTACGGTATTAAGAGGCACAACTGACATAATCTTCACAGCTCACCACCTGCAGGAGAAGTGTCAGGAACAACATAAGCCTCTCTACATGGCTTTGACCTCATGAATACTTTCAACTCTGTACGCTGAGAAGTGTTTTGGAGGATCCTTCTGAAGTATGGATTCCCACCAAAATTTGTCACCATTCTCTGCCTGCTCCATGACAGTATGCAAGCAGTGGTTCTCAGTAACAGATCCCATTGAGGATAAAGTGGGAGTTCAGTAAGACGGCGTCATTGCTCCAACACTTCTCAATATTCCTTGCCGGGATGTTACATCCTACCACCAACAAGCTTCCAGCCAGAGTGGAGATAAACTACTGAATGGATGGTAATCTGTTTAACCTCAGCCAACCCCAAGCCAAAACCAAGACCACATTGACCTCCAGTACACTGATGATGCTGTAGTGCACGCTCACTTGAAAACAGACCTTCAGGCAATCATCAATATCTTTACCAAGGCAGACAAGGAAATGGGATTGATGCTTAACATCCAGAAGACTAAGGTCCTTGTAGAAAGGACTCAACCAAGCCCTGTACTCACTGGGAAGATGACTGCCAGTGTGATCCCCAGGCAGTGGATCCCCAGATGGGCTCGCAGAAATACAGTGAGCCGACAGCATGTTCTGCTGTGTCATCTCCTGGACCAGACAGGCAGCCAGCAAGCAGCATGCTCTCCCCGGCACAATGCCCAGGCCAGGGTGAGACCCAGAACCCCAGCTCCAAGTGGACATGGGCCCCAACCCAAGAAAAGAGCAGGAAACTGGCACAGAAAGCACCACCTAGGGCCTGGAAGCCACAGGTGCAGGAGCTCATGAGCCCCTCTGGGGCTCTTAGCACCTGTCAGCAGCTCCAGGACATGTGGGAGTCAGCAGGGGTCCAGGTTGACCCAGACCAACCTAGAAATCCTCAAATAAGGTTGCATCACCTGTGTGAAGGGGTGTGTGTGGGTGGGGGAGGGGGGACCAGCATAGGTACTGGTTAATGCCATATTCCTCCACTGGAGCTGAAGACCTGGGACCATGGACCAGGACTACTCTGGCTTTCTCAACGGAACCCTGACTGCAGCTCTACCACAGGAGATCAGGTGCCTTTAGGGGCTGCATGGGCATTTGTGATACCGTGGCTCCCGATTGCCCAAAGGGTTTGACTCAGGATGGATCAGCCTGTTTGTGCTGGGCTCACATCAAGGGCAAGTCCTGAGGAGCCCCGGCTACCTGGAGACAGGTGGCTGAGATATCCTACTGGGCCAAAGGAAAGCCTGAAGCAGGCATAGATGTGGTTATTTAAGTTATATTGGTTTATTCCCTTATGTGGGCCAGACGCTGCAGACAGAAGAACTTTATCAAGACTAGAGGGCTCCGCCAAGGTGCGTGGACCACCGGCGATGCAGTTTCCTTCCATCACTGACTCTTATGCCTAAACAATGAGGCCAGATGCCTGGTACAGCCAAGTGTCTATTCTGAGCACCAACAAGAATACCTGAGTGGAAAGGGTTGGGGAAGGTGAAGCCCCACAGAAGACTCTCAGATGTCTAATGTCTATGAAATGTCATGACCCACACCAGTCTCACCCAACCCTCTCCAGCCAAGTACCACCTCCTGGTACCTTTTTTTAGTTACACCAAGTCATGGCAGGTGAAATATGAAAGCAGGAGAGTGAGACACCCACTGAGCATGCAGCACTCAGGCCCTACCCCAATGTAGCTGCTCGGCCTGGGTCCCTCTACAGTCCTCCCCCAACAAGTTCCTAATGAACAGATCCCAGCTCCATCAATCCATGATCCATGGTGAGACTCTGGAGAACGCTATTTCCCATACCTCAGAAGCTCTCTCTCACAGAAGGCTGACATCAACAAAGAAATCCAACACTGCCTCAAATGTGCAAGTACAGCCTTTGGACACCTGAATAAACGGGTGTTCAAAGTGCACAACATCAGATCTGAAACGAAATTTGTGGTTTATCAAGCAGTTGTGATCCCCACCTTCCTGTACAAAGCTGAGACATAGACTATGTAAGGACACATCTAAAGTTGTTGGAGAAATATCATCAACACGGCCTGTGGAAGATCCTCCAAATCCAGTGGGAAGAGAGAGAGACACCAACATTAGCATCCTCCTGCAAGCAACCACCACAAGTACTAAGGAAATGATCATCTGGATGTCTGACTGCAGACTCCCAAAGCAATTTATGTTCTCCCAGCTCAGCTAAAACATACGTTCAAGAAGAAGGCAGAAAAAGCACTTCAGGAATGTCCTAAAGGCCAACTTTAAAAAATGCAACATCAATGGCAACTCATGGGAGACTATCACCCAGGACCGCCCCAAATGGAGGAAGAGTCTGCTGCATGGATCTCAGTACTTTGAAACAACATGACAACAACAGGAGATGGAAAAGCAGGAGTGGCAGAAACAGCATGTCACATACCAAATACAAAATCCAGTGCCACCTACCTCACATGGAAACACGTGTCCAAGTTGTAGCATTGTCTGTTGATCCTCGATAGGCCTCATCAGCCATCTACGGACACACTGATAAGGCAGTCATGGAAGACAATCATCCTTGTCTGCAAGGAATTGCCAAAGATGAGAAGAGTTGAACATTTTGTAACAATGTTGAAAGGAAAAGTGTTAATTTGAGTCTCAATGGATGGAGCAATATACACAACTATCCAGTAAAATATGCTTGTGTGACAACAGAAGACAGGATTATTTATCCCACAGAAGCAAGGGATACACCAGGAAATGCCCATACTGCAGGATATTGAAAAGAACTAGCAGTAAAAACTATAACAGACTGCAAGCAAAAGTTCATGTGACATATGCAGCCTTGTCACAGAAAATGTTGCCAATGTAGCAAAGATAAGGATCTTAGAAGATGATAATGAAGCAAACCTGAAACATATAATATGTGGATGCAGTGCTCATTTGAAGCGTCTTCTACCCAGAGATTTACAACTCCAGGAATAAAGAAAAATATTGTTGAAATCACCAAGTACTTCCATAGCAACCAGTTTACTTCAGCTTCACTGAAGAGAACGGGGGATCCAAGCTATTTCTCCCTCAAGATGTACACTAATTCAGTGGTTGACTGCTTTCAGGTATTTATTAAGAACTGGCCTATTCTGATGACCATCTGTGAAGAAAATGGTGTTGAAATTTGGAAAGAACTTTAAAGAATAAACATTAAAGCAAGAAAAACACAACAGCAAAGTTAAATTGCAGGCAGTTAAGAAGTGGATAGATCAAGCACTTACTCCACCACATTTTTTTTGCAAATTTCTTAACACAAAATATCAGGTAGATACCTAACTGCTGAAGAGAAAACGCTTTTATTTCATGAGCATTTACTCATCGCCCTTCAGTCATGCCAACCATAATACATTTCAAAGTTAGGAGGTGAAGCATTCAAGCAGTACATGGTTGTTGACAAAGTCATGCCACTGAATTGGTGGAAGTCACTACTAAAGCACCCGAAAGCAGTTTGCTGAAGTGCTAAACCAGCTTTTACCAGCAGTAGCTTCTTCTGAAGGTGCAAAAAGAATATTGTCTTCATTTGTACTCATTCACCCAAAGCTGAGAAATGGATTGGGAGCTGAAAAATCAGGAAAGCTTATTTTTCTGTTTCAGTCTATGAATAAAAAGGAGGAGGAAGAGGAGGAGGAGATTTATAAGTGTAGCAGATTTTGCCGTTTTGATTGGTGGAGCCCATCCACCAATGAGGAGGCAGCAAGAGGAGTTGAGTCGCACCCCTTTCCTGAGAGGAGGGAGAGAGGAGATCTCCCAGACCTGACTGTAGACTGCAACACTGTCAAGTCCAGAAGACTTCAGGGGCGGAGCCCTGGAGCATATAAAATGAGCCGCATGCCCAGCATGAGGGAGACGCATCTGGGACAGAGAAGAGAGAAGAGCAGGGCTTAGAAGAGCTGAGGAGAGCTGCACAGCACAGTGAAGCAGTAGCCCGGAAGCACCCCTGAAGACTTACATCAGCAAGGAACAGCGGACGACTCCAGTGGCTAGGCTCTCAGTGCACAGCATGGCACACGGTGTCCAGACCCTAGGAGCTGCGTGAGGCGGCTCGGTCTGCAACCTCTGGTGTGCGGCCAGACGTGGTGCACAGGCCAGGGCACAGAGCAAGATCTTTGGAGCTCTTGGGCGGCTCAGGTCCCCAACCCCCGGCATGAGACTGGGAGCTCAGTGCAGGAGGCGCTGCATGGAGGGTCCAGGAACAGACCGAGCCTAGTGCTGCAGAGGCAGCCTGGGCCTCCAACCCATAGCAAAAAGTTGAGTCCAGGGAGCCAGACGATGATCAGGCTACTGAGCCAGTAGACAGGGCCGAGCCAGAGGCCCCAGAAGCCCTGTATAGCAGAGACCCATTTCAGGGGACAGCAACCCCCCCACCCCCACCCCCAAAGCCCACCGCAGGTGAGAGAGCAGTTTGGTATAGAGGACAAGGGCCACCTTCTAGGCCTGGGAGGCTTGAGTTGCAGGGAAAAAAGGATTCCCAAAGGAGATGGGGAGTCCCCTCTGGTTAGTTAAGGGCTCCTGAAAGTGGAAGTCCCACTGGGAGGGCTCCCCTTAAGTTACCAGCTTCCTTGATGGGCTTGGGAAAAGCCATAGAGCACTGGGGTTTCCCCTTGGGATTCAGTTCCTTGAGCCATAAGTGGTGTGATGTCATGTCTTATATTTTGTGAACTCTCATGTTGTAAATTAGTAAATGAGTAGAGACCTAGGGCTCTGCTGGGACCCCCTGTTGCCATCATTTCATTTGTTGTTTATTTGTATTTATTTGTGGCTTATTTATTGGTCACCTATACTTATCTATCATTTATCTGTTGGCTATCTAGGTTTATTTTGGGGTTTATCTGTGACTTGCTTGTATCTGGAGCACTGATGTAAGGTTTTATAGCATTTACCCAGAGGGTATTGTTTATGTTATTAGTTTAGATATTATACACACACATATATGTATATGTATATACACCCATGTTTCTTTCCCTTGTGAAAAGTTAATGTAAATAAATTCGTACATAGTTAAGTCCCCTGACTGTCCTGGCCTGGTTCTATAGGGACAGAGGGAAACAGAATTCTGCAGTTCCCCCACAGCACACCTGCCAGCTAACAATTGCCTTCAACTGGAGAAGGGGAGTATATACCCGAGTACACCTGGGCTACATGAGTTTTTAAAGTTTAAAAAAAAGGGAATAAAACATTTTAGAACAAATTAGGCAAGTTGGAACTTAAGCTCAAATGACTTGCACCTAGACATTCTAGAAATTTTTCTACAGTGACCTGATATAATTGGTTTAATTTACTAACCACAGTTAGTGGTGGGATTATTCCACATCTGTGGTTGGATTCTTCCCACGACTGGGCAGTACATATTGAGGGTTATAGGCTGTACTGAAAGGACAGGGTGGGGAAGAAAGGGGGAGGGGTTGCGCTCTATGTCAATGAGCAATATACATCGACCCTCATCAAGACGGAATCGAAGGAGGAGAAAGTAGAAGAATTGTGGGTTAAGTTACATGTGGGGCAAGGAGAAAGGGATTTGGTGGTAGGGGTCTGCTACAGACCCCCACACCAAGGGGAAGAACTAGATTCGGGGCTCCTGAGGCAGCTCCCAGAGACCATAAAAACTAAGGAGGCGGTAGTCATGGGGGACCTAAACTACCCAGACATCTGCTGGGAGACACAGACAGCAAAGTCCCACCGTTCATGCACATTCCTA
>NW_005841854.1:2597552-2597872 GCF_000455745.1 Alligator sinensis | reverse complement strand
CCTCCACCTGATGCAGGAGGTACATGGTCCCACTAGGAAGAATGCCTTACTGGACCTGGTATTGGCAATGGGGGATGACATGGTTGGGGACCTACAGATCGGTGGTCACCTGGGGGACAATGATCATCAAATAATAGAATTCATCATAAGACGTCGAGTGTAACTAGTAGGGTGAAAGTGCTAGACTTTAGGAAAGCTGATTTCAATGAACTCAGGCGATTAGTCAAGGACGCACTGCAGAGTAGGAGTTTTGAAGAGATGGGAGCCCAGGAAGGGTGGCTGTGCCTTAAGGAAATGATCCTTCGGGCACGGAGGGAGAC
>NW_005841854.1:2595623-2595982 GCF_000455745.1 Alligator sinensis | reverse complement strand
CCGACCTTGTGGCTGCCTATAAGTTCATCACGGGGGCACAGAAGGGAATTGGTGAGGTTTTATTCACCAAGGCACCCCCGGGGGTTATAAGAAATAGTGGCCACAAGCTAGCAGAGAGCAGATTTAGACTAGACATTAGGAAGAACTTCTTCACAGTTATGTAAGGAGTGACCTAGAAGCCTCTACTCAAAGACGAAGCAGAAGAGAATGTTATGTGAAAAATGCCCATCTGCAATGATAAGGAGGAGACAGTCCTAGATAAAGGAGGCTTGAAAACAAAAGAAGAAAGAGTACTGGGTTAAAGGGCTCATTAAAATACTAAAAATCATGACCCTAGGTGGGGCAGAAGTATGCTAATG
>NW_005841854.1:2567904-2595196 GCF_000455745.1 Alligator sinensis | reverse complement strand
ACTCTTTCCTGCCTATGCAGGGGGTCGGACTCGATGATCTATTGAGGTCCCTTCCGACCCTAGCATCTATGAATCTATGAGTTCACAGTTCTGATACTGTGACAGTTAATACCAGTGGGTGCATCTACATGTGGGCTTTCCGGCGGAGTAGACCAATTAGCTCCTCAGTAAAGCGCCACCATCTACACGGTGAAGAAATCAACTGCACTGAAATGCAAATGTAGACATTGACTGGAGGCATAAATTGTGTCTAGTCAGCCTGGCCGACTAGGGGCCTGCTCCACTCCAGCTCAAATTGCTGCTTTCCAGGGCACATATGTAGACTTGCACCCAGGAACAGTTTATTCCAGTCTGAACTGCTCCAAAGTTTATTTCACATATAGATGCATCCAGTGTTTAATAAGATATTTGGCTGGAAATGTGTACCATATTTGATTTTAGAAAAATTTGTATTCAAAGTTTTATTGAATAAAATTTGAAATGCTATTGTGTGTGTTTAATTAAATTAAATTTTCTATCTTAATGCATCTTGATACAAATATGAACAAAAAGTTACTCATCTAATGAATAAGAAATATATATTTCAACATTTTACAACATATTAAAACGCAGGATTCCCAACAATAGAAATATGTTAAGCTATATATTTTAAAAGAGAGAGAGTACACACCTAGAAAATATATGTACCAAGCCTAATGTAAAAACTGTATTTAGTTGTAAATCAACATGTTTTGTTATATGAACCACTGAAAATACACCCTTTAAAAATATATATAAAATGGGAAAGTTGATAAAAATCAATTATTTAAATCAGGCTTTGAGCTTGCTGATTTAAATTGACTTGAGTTACATCAATCCACCCTGGGAATACATAACAGAAATTTCCCTTAATATCCAAGGAGTCTATGAACATCTAATTGTATAGGTCAATTTAAATAGAAGTGCATTGACCCCTATATCTGAGGGCTGATTTTTAAATGCAGGTTGCAACGTACTGTGCCCCAAACTGGTAAACTGCAAAGAAAAGTTGTGTATTCATTTCCACATTTAACCCATAATGATTCATTTTGCTTAGCATTAAAATATTCATGTTGTATTTATTATTTGTAATCTGGTAACGGCCAGTCAAATAGACCTTTTCAGATGTTGGGCACATCTGTGCGAGATGCTTTGTGCCAAAATGACTAATTAGCTCACAGTAAATTTCCAGTGTCTACACATGTGCCCCGATTAGGGCACAGTAAACTAATAAATGCTGCCATAAGATAATATTTGTAAACACAAATAGTATCCTACAGTGTAGAGGTGCACCAATACATCAGTCCCATATCGGATCGGCACCGATATGGGGAAAATTGACATTATCGGCAATCGGCTTTTTTGTCAGATGTAGCTAATAATGTGGCTGATAAATGCCCTGTGCGTGCATGCAGCCGCAGTATGCACATGGCCAGAAACCCAGCCAGGGGCTTGGAGACCAGCATCGGGTTGGTAAGTCTGTTGTCAGGGAAGGGGGGGGTAGGAAAGGGGTGTGGGAAGGAGTACACCGAGGCCCGCGTGACGAGAAATGGAGTAGGGGTGGGGCAAAGCGAGGGGTAGGCACTGCTCAATTGAGGCAGGACAGGGCACAGGACGGAGCCACAAGCAGCTTATCTGGAGGGCAGGCTGGGGCTGCACCAAGCTCTTCCTGGTGGGGGACTGTGCTGGGCTGTGCTCGGGGCAGGCAGAAGTGGTGCTGGGAGGGGGCCTACAGGGGAACTACAGCAAATTTTGGGGTGGCTACAGCCCCCCCTGTAGTCACTGCCCAGTGCCGCACACACCCCCCCCATGCCCTCCCAGGGTGCACACAGTGGCAGAAGCCACACACCCCCTGAATGAGCCACTCATGGCTTATTCCCATACCCCATTCCCAGCTGTGCAGCACCTGCCCCAACCTAGCCCCGCTCCCTCCCTCACTGTGGGGGCCTCGGTCTGCCTCCCCCTTGCCCGTTCCTTCCCCCCCCACCCCTTCCCCCACAACAGACTTACCAGCCGAACACTGCTTTCCAAGGTGCCAGGCTGCATATTGGTAATCGGATTGGTATCGGCCAATATGGCTCATTAAAAATTGGCCATCGGTATTGGCCCAAGAAATCTTTATCGGTACACCCCTACTACAGTGCATTATTTAGTGCACCACTATTTAGTGCAGCATACATGTAGATATTGACAGGGATGGATGGGGTACAAGGGTGCTTCAGTGCAGGGGCTGCCTGCCAGCCAGCCCCTCACTGAAGCACCCTCATGCCCCCACCAGTCCCTCTGCAGCACACTCAACCAGGCTGGCGCAGCCCTGGACTGGCAGGCTGACCACCAGAGCCTCCTGCCAGCCAGGGCAACTCTGATCCAGCTCAATGTGCTGCAGTACTGGGCACACATTCAAATGGCATGCCCGGGAGCAATTTATTCACTCACATTAATTGTGTAGACACGCCCAGTCTGAAGGACAAGCCCAGCTCTTCCAGCCAATGACAAATTTACATTTTGAAGGGATAAACCTGCAAGAATCACACCTGGCTATTCAGAGAAGGTCTGACCCTGGGGTAAAATTTGTTCCTAACATCTTAATCTGCACAAATAAAGCAGAAGTGACCCTGGTGGCCAATGTGCTGCTGCAATGGCTGTTGAAATATACTCCAGATTCATCAATGGTTCCATGTCTAGTTGGGAGAAGGTATCAAGGGGACTTCCTAGGAGTCTGTCCTTGGTCTGGTATTGTTTAATATCTTCATTAATGATGTGGATAATGATGTGGAATTCAAGTGCACACTCCAAAAATTTGCAGATGACACCAGGTTGGGTGGAGCTGCAAATACTCCAGAGAGTAGGGCTAAGATCCAGAATGACCTGCACAGGCTGGAGATATGGTCTGCAATCAACCAGGTGAAATTCTTCAAGAACAAGTTCAGAGTTCTGCATGTGGAACAGAAAATGTGCATGCACAAAGACAGACTGGAGAATGAGTGGCTAGGCTACAGTACTGCAGAGACGAACATAGGGGTGACAGTAGAACAAAACTGAATATGAGCCAACCATGTGCTTTTATTGCAAAAAAGGCAACAGCAAATTGGGTTGTAGTAACTGGAGTTCACTTGCCAATCAAGGGAAGTGATCCTTATGCTCTGTTCAGCACTGGTGAGGCCTCCTTTAGAGCACTGTGTCCATTTTTGGGCCCCACACTTCAAGGATGTGGACAGTTTGGAAAGAGTCCAGTGCATAGCAACCATAATGATTAGGGTTCTGGGAGGCACGATTTATAAGGACAGGCTGAAAAAACTATGATATGGAGAAGAGAAGTCTCCTTTGCTAAGTCTCCAAGTACCTGAAGGGTGATTGTAGAGAGGATAGAGATGGGCTTTTTTCTGTGGCCATAGCAAACAGAACTAGGAGCAATGGACTAAAGCTGCTGCAGAAAAAATTTAAGCTGGCTATTAAGAGGAATTTTCTATGAGGGAGGTCAAGCATTGGAACAAGCACTTAGAGAAACTATGAAATCTTCATCCTTAAAAGTTTTCAAAAGCAGGTTATAGAGACACTTGGCTGGCATGGTTTAGTCAGAGATGTTCCTGACTTGAGCATGGGGGCTGGACTAGACCTTATGAGGTCCCTTCCAACCCTACTTTCCTATTATCCTAGAATATTTTAGCATAGAGCTAATATTTCCTATAGAACTTGAGACGATAAACTGTTGGGGTTTTTTTAATATTTTACCATATAAAACATGCCCCCCAAATTTAATACACACCTTGTTTTTAAAAAGACAGAATTAAGAAAAAAAAAAGGAGTAATCCCACTCTGGTGCCCACCTCTGGTCACCTCCCAGCCTACCCCTGAAGCATGTTCAGAATTCTGGCTATACAGAGTATGGATAGAGCCTAATCTTCAGCTGACTCACCCTCCCCTTCCTGCTTAACTAACAGTGAAACCCTAACTGCTGCTGAGGAACTGATCTCCAGGGGTGAATCCATGGTTTAGCTAAAGAGTCTCCAAAACTGTGAAATGGGAGAAAGGTGAGACCAGGAGCAGCTATCAGATAGCAAAACTGCCCTAAGAAAGGTTAGCTTGACCAATGGAACAGTGGAACAGCAAGAGCCTTTAAAAAAGAAATACAATGATTAATACCTCTGGAGTGAAGAACGATGAACCATTAAATCAACTGATTCCCTCCACACAACAGCTGATGCATTGTGGAGCAGGAATCAAAGCAAGGTGCTTTTATCCCAGTCAGAAAAAGGAAAAATACTCCTTGAATTCAAGGATACTTCCACTATGGAATATCAAAAGATTGGCTTGTTTAAACAATGTATATGAGTGCTACTCAGAAAGAAAAAAATAGTCACAAGAATCTTTAATAAACGTAAAGCTCTGGAAAATGAAATATCAACCAAAATGTAAGAGTCACTACCAACCCTCCATAATTTATTAAACATTTCAAATTAAATTGCACCTGATGCAGATGCCAACAATCATGACACCACCAGTAAAGAAAAAAATGCATCTGTTCCTAATAAAACATTTTAATTTCATTAGTGTGAACTGTTAGTTGTTTTTTTAGCATTATAAATAGTATTCTGAGCCCTGTTTTTTTAATTTCTTATCATAGAAGAGAGATTATATTTTTTAAACTCTAGTCTAAACTCCCACTATAATATAAATTAATACAATCACCTTAACTTCAGCAATAAAAAGAAAATGGTGTATATTAGGAGATCAGTATTAAAAAAAAGTGAGAGAGGCTGAATAGCCCCATTCCACATTCCTTTCCTCTCTGTGGCATTGCTTCTTTCTTGGAAGGAGCAGTACTACCACCCATTCTAAATCAACTATCTTTATAAGCAACAATGCAACTCTCCACAAAAGTGAAGGAAATAAGCTACATAGCAACTTTGAAGGAAAAAAAGAAATTCAGTTCTATAGGCATGCAAGACTGCTCGAAAAAGAGGACCAAGTAATATGCATCCCTGAAAGATTTTGAAGGAAACCCAAATGCAGTGTGATGAATATTTTAAAAGTAAAACATATGCAGAACTAAGCCTTTATAGTACACTTGCATAAGGACAGATCTATAAATATGTGGCACAACACACGAACTGTATTGACAGGATGTGAGCTAGAACAGGACTTTTATCATGCAACATTAAGGGCGCAATGTGTAACCAGCCATTGGCTCAACACTGTGACATTAGAGGAGGTCATAGCACTACTGTTAGCAATCTGTCAAGACATCAGACATTAGCCAGGGTGGGGGAAAATGGAATCAGGATGCAAAGAGTTGAATATTGCTATGCTTACAGATTTTTTCGTGGCAAGTTCTGTGTACATTATAAACAACTCATCTAATAATTAATAATTCCCAGAATTTACTTCACAGCTAATCTGTTATCTAAAAAGTGCATAATATCCAATAATTTGTTGTTGCTATTGCTGTTACAGTTAACAGTTGTCATTTATACACATACTTTTTCATCCTGCAACATGCCGGAAATCCACCGATTTATCAAATCTGCTGCACATACAAGCTGATGTGCACAACTGCACACAGTGCAGCGTGGTATAAGCAACGAAATGCGTGTCAGCATGCGGAGAATGGCAACAGTGCGCTTCTGAACTAAACAACCTATATGTGTTTTACTTCAAAAGCACACCGCTGCCATTTTCTCAGCAGTGACAGGCACTTTGCCGCTTAAACAACTGCAAGCATTGCAGCGCCCGGCGCTGTGGCACTTACATGTGTAAAAATGCCCCAAGTGTGCAATAACGTGTTTCAAGTTGTAGGCACAATCTTGTAAAGGGATGAAAATCTTCAACTGGCATTGACGTGAATGAAAATTAAAAACGTCTAATACATCAGCACTACTCCTCAGAAGTCATGTGCCCTGCCCCCCTAACCATTTTCATTGCCCTCAGCTGGACTCTTTCCAATGTGTCCACATCCATTCTGTACTGGGGGGCCCAAAACTGAACACAGTACTCCAGATGTGGTCTCGCCAATACTTAAGAGGAGAACAATTACTTCCCTTGATCTGCTGGCAGTATTTCTACCAATGCAGCCCAGTATGCTGTTAGCCTTCTTGGCAATAAGGGCATACTGTTGACTCATATCCAGCTTCTTGTCCACTGTCAGGCCCCCAGCCTGTACCAGCAAATGGCATTCTTCTGTCCAAAGTATAGGATTTTGCACTTGTCCTTGCTGACCCTCATTTCTTTTGGCCCAATCCTCCATTTTGTCTAGGTCACTCTGAATCCTTGCCCTACCCTCCAGCATATCTACTACTCCCCAAACTTGGTGTCATCTGCAAACTTACTGAGGGTGCACTCTATGCCATCTTCCAGGTCATTAACGAAGACACTGAACAAAACCAGCCTCGTTCATCCAAACCAGACTTCCTTAGCTTGCCTGTGATAATGTGGGAGACCGTATCAAAAGCCTTGCTAAAAATCAAGGTATACCACATCCGCAGAGCCAGTCATCTCATCACAGAAGGCAATCAGGTTGGTGAGGCATGACTTGGCCTTGGTGAATCCATGCTGACTGTTCTTAATCACCTTCTCCTCCGCTTAGAAATGGATTCCTTGAGGACCTGCTCCACGATTTTTCCAGGGACTGAGGTAAGGCCGACTGGTCTGTAGTTCCCCAAACTCCCCTTTTTTCCTTTCATAAATATGGGCACTGTATGTGCCCTTTTCCAGCCTGTCCCAGGGGACAGGGGTTACAGGAGGACCCCAGGCCAAAGTGAAAAGAAAGCCACACTTACCTTCTGCACAGTCCGAAAAGCATGGAGAAATGCGCGCGGCGAAACCACCCACATGGTTCATCAGCTGCACTTATATTCAGCTGGGGCCAGGTGATGTCAGCTGGAGACGCCACCCGGCGGAGATAAAAAGCTGCCCCGAGGGCACAGGAGGGCGGCAGGTGAGCAGAGGCTTGAGAGGGAAGCCCACACCCCGAGGGGCACAACTGCTGTGTCGGGCAGCGCGGGAAGCCAGGGGCAGAGCCTGGGGAGGCTCCGACAGCAAAGCCGGCAGAGGAGGGAGCCAGCAGAGGCACCAGCAGCAGCACCTGCAGCAAAGCTGGCAGCTGCACCAGCAGAGGGGCCAGTTACAGAACCGGCAGAGGCAGCGACGGGCAAGCCAACGGAGGCGTCAACTGGCGAGCCGGCAGGGAAGTCCCGGAGAGGAGGTAACAAGGGCGTGGCCAATGGGAACCCCAACAGGGATCGCGGTGGGGTGCAGCAGAAGACCCCAAGCAGGGACGGATCAAGCGGCAGACGGGCCCCACGACATCCCAAGGATAATCGACCGAGACTCCATACCCAAGTGGGGCAAGCAACCAGGGCTGGGCACCTAGGCACAGGGGAACCATGGGGCCCATAGGTTACGGGCACTCTTCGTGGCCTCCTGGCCCACTGGCCACATCGCTTCAGCTGTCACAGTGGTGGGAATTGCACGCTACGTCACAGGGTGGTTGGGATAGGGCGCTAGGGATCCGGGTTAGTCGGATCCAGGTCCGAGGGCCTCAAAGTCTTCACGTCAAGTCACAACCTGGAGACACTGAGATGCATGGCTGGAGGGCCACAGGAAGAAGTGGGGTGGAGCCAAGGACGCCAAAGGGCCAGAAGACCTGTGACCCAAGGTGGCAAGTGGCCGGGGTGTAGGGGAGGTCAGAGCCCCGTGAGTGCCCGCCGGGAGGTGTGACGACCCTGGAGGCTGCCTCGAAGGGGAACCCCTCCACTGAGGTACCATTCAAAGTCGTGGCAGGAAAATTAAGGGGATCCCCTGACATCAGCCAGGGTAGTCTTTCGGGCCCACTCAAGGCCAGGACAGGCTCGATCGATAGTCCGGGCTAAGTCCACACGGGAGCACCTAGTAGAGCAGAGGCGGGCACACAGCCCTCTCCCAAATGCTGTGACTTTTAAAAAATAATGGCCAGTGGCTCTGCAATCACATCAGCCAACTCATTCAACACTTTTGGGCGCATCCCATCCAGCCCAATGGATTTGTATATGTCCGGCTTTTCTAAACAGTCATTAACCTGTTCTTTAGCCATGGTTGGCTGCTCACCTCCTCCCTAAACTGTGCTGCCAGGTGCAGTAGTCTGGGAGCTGACCTTGCCTGTGAAGAGTGAAATGAAAAAGGCATTGAGTACTTCAGCCTTTTCTGCATCCTTTGTCACTAATTTGCCTCTCCCGTTCAGCAAGGAACCCACACTTTTCCTCATCCTCCTCTTATTACTAACAAACTTGTAGAAACCCTTCTTCTTACCCTTCACCATCCTTTGCTAGCTGCAACTCCAACTGCCTTTTGGCCTTCCTGATTTAATCTCTACATGCCTGAGCAATGCTCTTATATTCTTCCCTAGTTGTTTGTCCAAGTTTCCACTTCTTATAAGCTTCCTTTCTGTGATTTAGCTTACTAAAAAGTTTCCTGCTAAGCCAAGCTGGTCTTCTGCCATACTTGCTAGTCTTTCTGCACATCAGGATCGTTTGTTCCTGCACTCTCCGTAAGACTTCTTTCAAGTACAGCCAGATCTCCTGGACACTTCTCCCCCTCAGACTGGCTTCCCAAGGGATCCTGCCCATGAGTTCCCTGAGTCAAAGTCTGCTTTTCTGAAGTGCAAGGTCCTCACTATGCTACTCTCCTTCCTTCTTTTTCTCAGGATCCTGAACTCAGTCATTTCATGGTTGCTACTGGCCAAGTTGCCATCTACTATTACCACTAAATCCTCCCTGTTTGTGAGCAGCAGGTCAAGGGCAGGGCAGTGTAGCAGGAGGTGGCCAGGGTGCCCAAGCAGGGTGCACAGCAGGAGGTGCCAGGGTGTCTGCGCTGTGCAAGAAGGTAGGTGCCAGGCTGCCTGCACTGCAGGTGGGCTGCCCGTGCAGCCAGGAGGGGAGTGGGGAGCCAAGTTGCCCACGCAGCATATAAAGCATGGGGGAGGGTGCACACTGGGCTGCCTGTGTGACAGGGTCAAGTTGGGGAAGGAAGGAGGCCACCCTTGCGATGAGTGGCTCCTGAGGCTGCAGTTTGCGCCTCATGCATCCCCCTGGAACCTGGAAGTTGGATAGCCCTGCTGTAGATGATATCACTAACATGATACAGATTATGTGGACTATTTTAAAAATATTCTTAAAATGCCTGTTCTTTTACAAGAAGAGTATTTTGCACATGATTCAAGAAAATGCAGTACTCCAGGAGACCTCCAAGACCATAAAGAGGTCCCATTATTAAAAGAGGCATGTTATACATTCTTCCACTACACTGATAGTTAGAATTGACTCTAGGGATGCTCTTGAGCCCACCACTGCCAAATGTCCACCCTGAGAAAACCCTAAAACTTAACCCCTGGCAGCAATCAAAACTATTTCTAGAAGCTCAGTAATCCCACTCTAATACCCACCTCTGGTCACTTCCTAGCCTACCTCTGCAGCATGTTCCGAATTCACCTGGGCACTGTAGGCCACAAGCACAGAAAGGCCAAGAGCAGCAATCAAATGCTCCTGACTCCTAGAGTTTCTGTATCATATTTCAAGTTTTTGCAGCCCATACAGAGCCAAGGCAGAAGAAGAGACTAGACCGATTCCCAGAAGGATGCTGCTCAAGGAACAATAAGCTTAAGGTGCATGGATGTTATGGGGTTCATAAGGTAAGACAGAGGGAGCAGTAGCTCACATTATTTGGAGGGTATTATTATCTAGGGTTGGAACTAAATATCAGAATAACCAGTTTAGAAACGTCTATTATTACACTCAAAACCCTGAGTGACAAATTAATTTAAGCATCCAGGACGTAATTTAGAGTTCAATTTTAAAAAGACATTGTGTACTGCTATACAGTACTAACTGTGCCAAGATGCAGAATGTCTTTAAAGGTACCCACTAAAGGCAAATGTTTATGGATAAGTAGCACATAAATGGACTTCGATATTATGCATTCAAGCCAAGTACAAATGTACAACAATACAGTTTTTTGTGCTCTGCACTTTCAAGGCATGCCTCTGCTTTTATTAAAGTCAACGGGAGCTTTGCCATCAACTTCAATATGTGCAGGATCAGACCCATTAAGACTATGGTCTGTCCTGGATAGTATGTAATTTACCAACATCAAGGAATATTGTATATAATAATCAAGGTCAGATAATGGCCTTTAAACTCCTCCTTTGAAAGAGCAACTTAAAAGTTGTTAAGTAAATAAAAAAGTAATTGATAAAGACTATCCAACTGGGTCATAGAGTTCTGTGGATGCTGAGTAGTTCATTCTATTAAATAAAATCAATTCATTTCAATAAGGGTTGCTGGCAGAATTGCTGGCATGGGGTGAAAAGTCAGCATGTTATTCATAGCCACTGTGTGTTAAGCTTTTATAACACAGAAAGTTGTTATAGTGCCAACTATCACATGATATCATCATGGGTGTTTTCCTAGCCTTTTGCTAATGGAATATTCTCTTACAGTGAAGTTAAAAACACGCTACAAAAATTTGCCTTTCTACATTTTTAGTTAGGTTATCCATTTCTCAGTCATTAGAAAACATATCCAACTAGAAATTTCTAGAGGAGTTTGACAATTTTCTTTGATCCTAAAGGTGAACAATGTTGTTACAAGCCCCTTTTTACCATAAAAATATTAGTTTCCCCACCACCTACAGTAAAATAAGTTACTGTGAAACAAGATGGCCACTAATATCCGTGGCTATATAACTGCAACAAAACCCTAGGATGTCAGGGTGCTCCCAGAGATACATGCTGGGTTTGTGTAAGTTTATTGGTCCCCCACTGTGCTGAATGGGTATGCCCAGGCTATTAATCTGCCAAGAAATCACAATTTACCACAAGCACTTCAGGAAAGTAACAGAAAAACAAAAGGGTTAATTACAAGGAAGAATAAATGGTATAAAAAAAGAAAAAGCGGCCAAGTGCTTTGACAACAGAGTATGGTAAAACAAATCTGACAAAAATCTTTACTACTGTATGTTCAAACTTTCACATTGCCCCTGTAATAATCCCTCAGTCTCAGCAGCTGCTTGAACCAGAGACCACCATTCCCTCTCTCCTCACAGGGAGCCCCTAATGGTCAATGCCTAAAAAACATTCCTCCCAGCCTCGGCACACCACCTACCTTTAGGGAAGCCAGAGAATCCTCTAGAGTTTCTGCCTGCAGATCTGTTGCAATGACCTTCAACTAAGAATTTAACTACAAGATGTAGCTCCAACTATAATTCTGTAACAGACAGAAATTGTCATAAAAACCATTCACCAATAAAGTAAGTCACACATGTACATTGAGCAGATATCATTTTATAATGTTCAAGCCACCACATTTTTTGTTATCTAAACAAACTCATTTATTGATTGAATTGATCCACGCTTACTTATTTTGTGAATTAAGTAAAAAAAAAATGCAGCACAGCTTTCCTACTTAAACAACGTGAATGCCATATAGAGAAAACAAGTCTTCCTCTATTAAGTTCTGAAGCTTGAGCCCTCCCAATGTACAGTATTAATTGGACTGCCTTAAAGGATTAGAGATTTAGAAACACCAAGAATTCTAGCCCAAGCAATTCTCAGATTGGGGAAGAACGCATCTCTGTGCCACTAGTTATTGCAACCAATTAACCTGGCCACGTGACGCTATTCTAGAAATGGGTGAATTTCATCCAGCATGAAGAACAATTCTTGAACACAGCTCTTGGTTTGAGTGAAATTCTTTGTTACTGTTGTTCTTGGAAGTTCTAAACATTTATATTAACATGTGGAAAAGAATATCATATACTACAAAGCATAAACAATGCTGAAAAGAAAAAAACCCCAGTATCTCCCATTTTGCTTCACTAATGGACACACAAGGAATTCACAGGAAAAGAGGAAATCATACTTGTTACTCTCAACTACGTGTACTTCTAGATAGACATATTAATATTGCATAGGAAGTGCTATACTGAGTCTGATCACCAGCCATCTAACCCACGATTCTGTATCCCACAAAGGTACAGAAAACCTGCTGATGGGAAGAGTGTTTATACAGAGCCACTCAGATTGATCAGTCCCCTGCCTGTGTTCCCTTACAGTTAACAGCATTCAAAGGCCTAATAAATCCTACTTCATAAATTGCACCCCAATCTACAATGTTTAATACCCGCTAATTGATAAAACCCCCATTAATTTGTCCCAATCTTCTTTTGAACCTGGTTCCCTTCCACAACATGCTGTGGCAATGAATTCACAAGTTAATTACATGCTGTGCGAAAAAGAACTTCCTTTTGTTTCTTTTAAATTGCTTCCTAATAATTTCATTGTTATGTCCCCTAGTTCTAGTATTGTGAGACCGGGAACATGGGCAGATGTTCATTTGTGCTGCTACAAATGTCTCAGCACTTTGGGTGCAGCAGGGTCTGGCGAGAGCCCCTGCTTTCACGCAGCTTCAGAGCACAGGGTTTGAGAACTGTGTTGTTTACCCTTCCCCTCCTTCCCCCACCCTGCTGAATTCAGCACCACAAGAAAAGAAAGGGCAAGCAGCCATGTCAGCAAATTTCACCCAGCTCTGGAGCCCAGGAGCTGAGTGCTACTAGTACTCATCCCCTCTTTTCCCCAGCTGCTGACTTCAGATGGAGAGTGAAGAGGTGTTCACTACCAAACCCCTTGGCTCTACCCTTGTTTCCAACCCTGTGGCAGAGAGGCTCTCTCTAGCTGATGTGACATAGGCAACAGCAGAGGATAGCTTCGGGGAAAGAAGCAGTCCCCAGCTGCCTCCAGGGGTGACACAGCATGCTCTCCTCACCTCTACCACCACCCCTCTGGGTGAACTGGGGCTGTACCTGACAGTGTCAATTGCTGCCAAAGACCAGAACCAGTATGGGGCAACAGCAGAAACAAATATTCCCCTGGCCAGCCACAGGGCCCAAACCATATACAGGCAACTCTTAATCAGTTCCCAAAAAAACAAGTATTAAGCAGAATAGCATTAAGCAAAACTCATTTTCCCATAAGAATTAATGTAAATAAATATAATTCATTAGCCAGGCACCCAGCAGCAGCAACATGAGCATCTGGTAGCTCAGGGACAGCTTGGCCAGCACTATGCAGTTGCCGCCCACCTGGGCTGCACAGGCAGTGCTGCTGGTCTCCCCTATCCTGGGTGGTAGTGGAGGGAAGTCACGGCCACAACTGTGGTCACTCCGGGTGATGGGAGCAGGATGCAGTGTCCAGGGCTCCTCCAGCATGAGTCACAGCGTGAGTCACAGCCCTGTCACGCCTGGCCCAGGTGCAGGCAGGCTAAACTGCACAACGAGGCTGCATGCCGCCAATGCGCTGTGGCGCTAATATACGCTCCCTGCTCAATGCCCATGAGTCTTATAACAAAACTTGCTGAGCGCTAAGTGGAATCAGGTATGAATATAAAATGAGCATTATAGTGAAATAGCGGTAAGTAAAATACCATTAAGCGGGGGTTGCCTGTACCAGATTTCAACTAGAACCTGAGACAAAATTCCTAACTTCTGATATAAATCAGAGTCCCATATATATTGTGCTCACTAAAATATGCCAGCACTGCAGGTTGATACAGTATCTAGAGATGACATTCTAAAAATCTAATCCACTAATACTTTTATGTTAAAATTTACAAAATAGTCCTATGCCAGTAAACATTCCTGAATTCAGACTTGGGTACATTCAATAAAGTGTCATCTCTTTTAATTACTAGATAGGTAGAACGTGAACTGAATATGAATCATGTAAATTCCCCACATGCTAGTTACTCATTTTTCTCTGTCTCCCCATCCCCAAGAAAAAAGCATTTTACCTCCTTCTACTTGCAATTAAACTTCCAATGAGGTCTTCACCCCTTTTCACCACAAACCAGTATATTTCTGCTGCATAGTTAAATCTAAGATGACCCTGAATTTAAGACAATCCCCCCTAATAATTAGGTTCTATTTAGGTAAAATTTATAAATTCTATACCTGGAAAATTATAACAAATTTAAGTATTGGAGGGTTGTCTTGAATTTGTCCACCCCCCACAAAGCTAAAACAGGGAAAGCAGTAGCTGGGTAAGTCAGGTAGGTGCGGATGTCAGGCGACCTGCCCCCTTCTTCCCACTATAGCCTGCCTGAGCCCCGACCACCTCTCCACAGCCTCTGTCCCTGCTCACTACTCCACAGTATCTGCCCAACCCCACTCCCCCAACCCTCTGCCTCATCCAACCCCTTACTATCAGACACAGCTCAGCCTCTGTTCCCTCCTAGAGCACAGCACATGGAAGCACAACTCTTGCCATTCATGAAATAGTGGCTGCACTGCCGAGGTAGGCCAATCAGTTTCCATGTGCTCCATAACTAGGAAGGGATCCAGCATGAGCCAGAGCCAAGCTGAGCCTGACAGTAAGCAGGGGGAAAGGGGGGGGGGGCAAGGCAGAAAACTCCTGTGGGTCTGACTCTGGCCCCAACTCAGGCTCAGGGACAGAGTCAGCCACCTGCCCCTGCCTGCCTCTCCCCCCACCCCGGCCATTCCACTTTGTATGCAAATCTAAGAAGAGAGGTTTTTTCCCTTATGCTGATTGGGGTGAGGGGGGGCTCATCTTAGATTCAAGTAAATACAGTAATAACCACTGAAATAAGATGGCTTGACCAGGAATGACACACCCCAGCATGCAGTTCATGCCTACTATATTTTCTAGATGTGATGAGCAAGAGAAGGAGGAAGAAAACGTGAGAAAATGCAAGGCTGGAAAAAAAATCTACCTAAAATTTACTAGGTAAATGCCAATACAAACCACAATGAAGACTTGATTTTTAGGGAAGAATTAGAATAATCTATCCCTACTGTAGTTAACTGGTTGTATACTTGTTATCTCCTGGATTTATAGTTATAAAGCCATTGTTTAAGACAGTAGTATGGGTCTTTTTCCTGCGGGTGATGGTAGTGTTTTTGTTCTTTTCTTGTTCTCTTCATTTCCTGTCTAAATTTTACAAAGGGAAGAGAGATTCACCACACTGCCTAAAATGATTAAATCCATTTCCAATGATAAATGTAGGTTTGAGTTCATTCATACTGTTAATTCATACTTTTCAAATGCTTCCTCAAATTATTTATTCTATGTATAATTATTATGAAATATGCATTTGTTTTTAATTTCTTATGACTGATTCCAATAGGAATTGCATTTTCCCCAAAATGTTTGATGTCTGAATCAATCTTATATAGCTGATTGCTCTGTTAAGCTTTTAAGGTTTGAATACCACATTCCACAGAAGACTGTTTCCACATTTCTAGTTTTCTTGCATCTCAGAAGCACTCCTTACTTGAGTGAATCATTTTTATTCATGCAATTATTCTGAAGGTTTTAAGTCTGTCACCTACCAATGTTCCAGATGCCTACACACAACAGAAATGCTAAAAAACCTAAATCTTACAAAATAAGCCAATAAGACTTTAGAGATGCTTTGTCATACAGTTAGTCTATAAGGGTCATCTGTCAACATTAACAAATATCATCCCTTTAAACCAGTGTTTTCCAAATCTTTGATATCTGGGGGCCCACTTTTTTCTGGATTAAAACTGGTGGCACACTTCACTTATACACATAAATGGGGAGGGAGTGAGGTAATTTTTTCTTCCTCAAAACATATAGCATATTCCATTCCCGTCAGAGGCAAATTGTAGCAATGCTGAGATGTACTGTTAAACACACACACACACACACACACACACACACACACACACACACACCCCCCAAACACATTTTTTAAGCAAATGATTAGTCTTTATGCCAATGCTCCCAATCTTTTTAGCCTCAAGGCCCACCTCTGTGAACTTTTCTGAGTTTTGCAGCACCCCAGTTGAAAAATCGCTGAGATAGACCTAAATTCAGAAGAGACATGGAGCAGGGCCTTGAAACTAAAAAAGTTGAGGATCGCTGATCTGGATGATGCCACTGAAGTACAGCAGAGGTAGGACCTCACCCTGCTGTGCCATGCTCTTTCCATGGACTGCCAGCTGCCAACCCCTGGTCTGCTCCTCATAGGGCAAGTGCAGCCGCCACTGATGAAGCTGCTCCTGCAGAGCTTCACACACCACCCCACAGCCCCTCCTACCAGCACTGGGAGCATGAGAGGAGTGAAGGGGACAAACTGGGCTGTAAAACTCAGCTTTGTCTGCCCACCCACCCACTCTCAGCAGGATGTCCTGTTGGGAGCATGGAAGAGGTCAGCACAGCAGCTGGCTGTGGTGAGCAACAGCAGCAGCAACAGTCCCCAGAGGAACAGCCACAGGTACCACTGGAGTAGATGAGGAAGGTGCAGGGTGCCTGATGAGGAGGAGAGCATTTACCTCCTTACATTTGGGGAGCCCGCAAGATATTTCCATGGCACACAAGTGTGCTGCAACCCATCCTTTGGGAATCACTGCCTTAAAACTTCATCTACTATGCCTCTTCAAAAAAAGCCTGGGAGAATTGATCAGCCTCGTGGCATGCCCTTCTGACTCAAAATTATCTCAGACCTGCAGAGAGACAATAGGAAAAAAGGAGTTCCAGTTTAAGTGCTCCATCTCTGCCAGCCTCCTCCCATTTAAGGGCTTGATCCTGTGCCACTGAAAATATTATATATTTGTTTACACTGAATAAAACAAAAGAAGCAAACTCTAAAGCAAAGGGCTGCAAGATGAGCATCTCAGCTTTTTGCAGTGACATTTGCAGCACACAGAAAGGAGACTCTCTCAGATAGCCAAGAACCAATGCTTTTAAGGTTCAACAAATTGAAATCAACATTTTGAAAAGTAACTGGAAATGAACTGGAAGATGGTGCAGATCTCAGAAGAAAGGGCATTTCTAATCTTGTGGGTGGCTGAATTAGGCCTGGCAGTCTAGTTCCATGAAGAATACCAGGCTCATCTACACAAGACTTTTAATGCCCATTGGACTAATTCTACTGTGCATTAGCATGGCTGGCAAAAGCCAAGCTAATATGCAGTAGATTAGTCCAATGGGCATTAAGTGTCACCCAAAAAGTATGCACCTGTACTAATGTGCAGTAGTGCCAATTAGAGAGCAAAGTCAGTACCTGTTATTACCTAAATACTGTGGTAGTACTTCCATGAGTAATGATTTTCAGCATCACTCTCGCATTAAAAGAAAAATTATGAGATACTTATATCAGCAATACATAAAAAGGAAAGGTTTTTGATCTAAAAGGCTTGCCTGTTTTATGTCATATCTAAATATTAATTGCAAATAGTTCAACAATTTTTTAAGCTAAAAAACCTGTCTCCGCAATGAACATGAAGAGAGCAATTCTTCATTGGCTATTTTATTTACTGGCTTTTTTTTTTTTTTTAAGCCTTTATGGTGATTTTTCTTATTTATCAAATAGTCAGAAATAGCTCTGCTTGCAGTATGAAATGACTTTTTAAAAATGCTTAATCATCATTGGTTTGGATTTTAAATAGTGATAGAGAATTAGTAAAAGCTGGATTCCTAACACAATGGAAGGTCCAACATGCTGAGATCTACTCAGAGGCATTTTAGTTAGTGAACCATTTAACAGAAAACCTTTCACACCTACTACACTGTAGTAGGTGAATGCACAACGTATCTGGGGAATTTTCCATTTCAGTCAAAACAGCCATCATTTATGTGCAATATATCCAACTGGTAAATGTCACAAAACATTATCCCCATTTACAGACATTTATAATCAGTGTGTTGTTCCTAAACATTTCAAGGACTAAGCATACTAAATAAAGCCAGAAAAACATGGAAAGAAATCGTAAAGACTTCCACGTGCCATTCTATAAATGTACCTTCTCATTAGCATATATACTCATGCTCTTCTGTGATCATGTTGTACTATAGATCTTGCATGCTTAATGAAGCACTCACTGTGAATGCCACTATATGCCATTTTTCATTCGCTGGCAGAGAGACTTTTGGTGTTTCTTTCAGATTTTCTCCTCCATCAACCATTACCTCTAACTGAACTGTACACTACACATCTTAATGTCGGATCTATCTTGGAATGCTACAGTTATGCAATGTCTCTCTTAACTAGCCAGCAAACTGACCTCTGAATGTCTAGTCACCAGTGACATCTTTGCAGTAAATAAACGTCATAGGAAAGTAAAGCTAAAAGGGACCTCACAAGGTCATCTAGTCCAGCACTCTGCTCAAGGCAGGAGCATTCCTGATAAAACCATCCCAACCAAGTGTCTGTCTAACTTGCTCTTGAAAGCTTCCAAGGATAAAGATTTCAAAATACTCTAAGTGCTTGTTCCAATGCTTGACCACCTTCATAGTCAAAAAAGTCCTCCTAATAGCCAACCTAAATTTCCCCTGAAACAGGTTGAGACTATTGCTCCTAGTCCCTATGGCCACAGATTGCACATCTCCATACTTTCTATAATCACTCTTCATGCACTTGAAGACTGTAATCAATTCCTCCCTACATCTTCTCTTCTCCAAACTAAATAACTCCAGCTCTTTCAGCCTGTCCTCATAAGTTTTGCCTGAATTTTGGCTGCTCTGCAATAGAAACTTTCCAATATATCCATATCCTTCTTGAAGTGTGGGGTCCAGAACTGGACAGAGTACTCACCACTGTTGAATGGAGTGGAATTGCTTCCCTTGGTTTACAAGTGACACTCCTGCTAACATAACCCAGTATACTGTTGCTTTTTTTGCAATAAAAGAGCACACTGTTGGCTCATGTTCAGTTCATGGTCTACTGGTACCCAGGTCCTTCTCTGTAGCACGGCATTCTAGCGAGTCATTCCCCATTCTGTATTTGTGCATGCAATTATTCCATCCCAAGTGAAAGATTCTGTACTTGTCCTTGTTGAATCTCATCTGATTGATTGCAGACCATTTCTCCAATCTATCCAGGTCACTCTGGATCCTAGCCCTAACTCTCCAAAGTATCTGAAGTTCTACCTAACCTGGCATCAACACACCTGGATCTGGTATTTTCTTGGGACTGTTAAGGAAAAAATTAAACTATCATTTTTGTGTGACCTCAAGAAGCTTTGAATTTCAATTTCTAGAGATGATGAAGAGTTGTTGCATTGCCTGCAACGCTAACAGAACCACTTTCTGTGTTTCCAAATTACCCCTATTTCACACTTAGGCCTCAATCAGATACTGTAAATTATAGCAAGCATCTGCTGCTCAGATAGAGGAGAGCACATTTAGTCTTTCTGATACACTCTTCAAGATTATCTCATGAGTAAATGTGTGTAGGCTTAAAATCCTTGCATAACTAACACCAAGTTAACTGTTTAATAGCTATCTATATATTAAAATATACTCGCACAATAAATATTAAGTCAAATTATTTGCATGCATCTTTATCCCTCTACCAGTAAATAAGTAAGTGCTTCAAACAAACAAAAAAAATACAGAATATTCTCAAGGTTACTGTAAGACCAAGATAGCTAATGGGCCCTTAACCATCTCTGCAAGTATTTAAATAGCCCCATCACTACAGTCACTGAACACCTTATCAGGGAGTGCTTCAGAGATGAATTCTTCCTGCCCATATAAAGAGGTTTAATTATCTAGCTTGTGTTCAGGCTGCTCCTAGCAGTTGCAATGTTAAATTATGCTGATTATCAGATATAATGAGTATGAACCATAGAATTCTCTTAAGGAGTTTCAATTCTATACTAATGTTTACTGGAATTTCTACAACATTGATAGATATTGAGAATCAATAATCAATCCAGCCATCCAATATTTACCTCATAAATTAAATAATCCATCCATAGTTTGGGTTGACTTTGTACCCCTTATGTTTTTTCAGTACCTCCAGATTGAATTGGTATTTAATGGCTTTGGCCAAATCACACGTTTATAATAATGGAGTACAACGGGGATGGCAGATGCACCAGCACCTAGAATAATAATCTGGCCCACATATAAACAGAAGAAGGGGAGGGGAGAGAGAGAGAGAATCTCTTCCTCTGACAAATCCCTCCATACAAAAACCACTAATCTACTGCTCTGTAGGTTTGGTTGCAGGGAGGGAAGACACATGGCTAGAGTAAATAATGGAGCCAAGTCAGAAATGCCAAATATATCTTTACTGTCCGCACGGGAAGATTCACAAAGGAGTTAATGCAGATCTTCTGTTCCTTTTAGGAATTCTCCAAGAGAACAGTCTGGCGCAGGCATTGATAGCCTCTTAATCCACCAAGATGTCCCACTGTGCTCTCTAATCACAATATTTTTCCCAGTCTTGAATGTGAATAAGTAAAATATAAAAACACTATGAAAGGAACATAACATTAAGCTCTCCCAGCATAGCAACATATTTGCAAAAAAAAAAAATCCATGTGTTTTATTAAACAAGGAATTATAAATACAACTATAGATCAGTGAGAAAATGACAAAATGAGGAAAAGCAAGAGAGTTCAAAAAATAATATAATGATCTATTTAATATTGTTCTATTTAACCATTGATTAATCTGAACTTTATATATAACGTTATGTTACAACCAAAAGTTGCTTTGAGTCACTGTTGGTCTACCTTACTTCTTTTTGAGGGGTCATTTTTTTTCTTCTGAAGAAAACAAACATTGTTTAAAATGTTCAATAGCGTGGTATTAACAACAGGGAGATAATACTGCGACAGGTCTAGTTATTTGTAATGGCAATTTTTGACATTTTAAAGGCAATCAATCTAAACTACCATTCAGTTTTCAGTTTGACCAGGTAGGCCTTTCCCACTGATTCTTTGATCCATTAGTATGATGCATATGGCTCATCAGGCAACTAACAAACTCTCCAAGAGGTGTTCCACTTTGAAAGCACAAGAATACTACCATCATAGTAAGCAAATTGGAAGACTCAGACATGATTTAAACACTTACATTTATAGATCTCATAATAAATGGCAGAATACAAGCCAGAGACAGCAACAATGGAAAGAAAACCACATATACCCAAGTCTGGTCTTACATTACTAATGAGAGAATTTTCCAAGAAGAGTTAGCTTTGGTAGGTAGCACACGTGCTGTTTTCTTCTTCTCAGGCAACAACAGAGATTTAGGAAAGGGTTTTTTCAGGCTATTGAAATAATGGAAAAAACTAACCTCACAGTTTAAAATTGATTTGTAGCCCTATACCATCACCAAAATAAAACGAACCTTTCGACACTTTATTAATTTTTTGCTCTAGCTTGACACAGGATTTTTTTTTAAGTTTTGACAAAATCAGAACATGGACTTGCAAGACACCATGCCTGAAAATCTGAAATGGTTTTACTTTTCTCCAAACATTACCAACTGTTGTTTTAGCTAGTTATATATTTCAGGAATGGTCTTAACTTAGAACACCACATTCACCATATTCTTCTCTTCACAATCAGGAGGGGGCTTTTTTAATATTACGTCAGGGATCCTCACAGTGCACGCAGATATCTGCATGATTTCTACAGACAACATACACCACTGAAATCTGTAGTACATACATGTACGGCTTAGGGAAGGGTGGCATGTGCGACTGCCAAGGACACCATGATCAGGTGGGCGCCATGTGTGCACATGCCCTGCCCTGCCCAACCACTCATGCCTCAAACCAGGCAAAAGCCGTTGAGGCTCTTTGGTGGCAACTAAACCTGGAAGCTGGGGAGCAGAGCCCACCGCCCCCCCACCCCAGCCATGCCCAGAGTTGATTGAAGCCAGCCAGCTGGGGCAGAAGGAAAAAACAAAACAAAACGGGTGCTGGTAGCAGTGGTGGCAGGTGCTGCCAGATAACATGACAGATTGGGAGAAGGGTGCAGAGGGCTGGGCTGGGCCAAGGCAAGAAGGTGGCATGGCTAGGCGGCTGACTTGTGCGCTAAAGGCTTCCCCATCACCAACCTACTGGGGCTGGAGGCCAAGCTGCAGCCTCACCCAGCCACTGCTACCACTGCCAGGGTGAAGACACAGGCATGGGTGGCCAGGCAGCACTGGGTTGCAACACCTTGCCACTGGGGTTGGGCTTCATGTGCGGGCAGCCCTTCCTACTGCCCTGTGCCAAGCCCCCATCATCCTGCACCAGGCCAGCATCTTGGGTAGGCAGACACACACTGCCTCATGATAGCCCATGGGGTCCTCTGCTACATACAGCTGCTGGGGCATGTGTACCTCTCATGCACCACCCCCACCACATACACACCCCTATGCACACAGCACCGGTGGCTTGGAGGAGGACACCAACATACAAGTTTGCCCACAGTGCCATTTTCCCTAAAGTCGGTTCTCTACATGTATTGTTTGAAAAGGCTATGTACTAATCAGGGCCCCTGGGTCACCTTGCCATCTCCCTCTTCCTCGTACTGCTCTATGGGGCAACCTGGCAGTCCAGTTACCTGGAGCATACTTAAAAAGCTCAGCCATTTACTCATTTCTTTATATGTGACCACCCTGCAAAAAAATGAATATCAGTACCTTTGTTTCTACCCCTTTTTTCCAATCTCTATTAATTTTAACTTTTTTCATGATACAAGGAAAACAGCTCCTGGCTGAACAACTCCAACACATCAGATGCGTTTTTCTTTGACTTCTACTTCACTTGGAAAAAAAAAAATGAATGCACCATTTCCCTCATGCTTAAAAGAAAAAATCACCTTTAGCCAGAAAGGAGGCATGGGAAAATACTTCCCTGAAAAAGTTTTAAAATTCCTATCCACTCTGATTGTGCAAGATCAAGCCCTTAACTTGTTCAAAAGAGAGAGATCTCTACTCTGATTTTACTTCCACACTACTGGAATAAAAAGAACAGCCATCTCATCTATGGGGCTTAACTTCCCCAGAACTGCTGCACTAAGGGATTCACCAGATAAGTTAGTAATGAAATCTCTTCAACAGTGACATAGCTAGAGGCAATCCATACTGGCATATTGAGGATCTTTCCATGGATTTCTGTAGTACTTTTCAGAACTAAGCTTGCATTTGGAGAATAACAAGTATGGAGAGTACATTCCTAAACACACTGCCTGTAAACAAAAATGAGGGCTGAAATCCTGGCTTCAGTGAAGTCAATGGGAGTTTGCTATTGATTTCAATGGGACCAGGATTTTGCTCTGAAGTTATATAAGAGAACTTAATTAATTCATGCTGATTGTGAGACCCATTCCACATTTATGTATTTTACAAATTAGTAGGCAAAACAACCACTTAAACAAGCAAACTATATTGTAAGATATATCCGGTTGATTTGACAAGAGCAGTATAGTTTTAATTATTTGTGCCAATACCTCATAACGTAATAGTAAATAAACTGTGGTATATTTTTGTGAAAGTTAATGAGGTCTTAGTAATGATACCTCATTTCACATATGCTATTAAATATTTGCAGAGAAGTGGACAGAAACTGTTGCTTGTGTGTGCAAATCAGCTAAGCAAGATTGAGAGGCACACACTGTACCCAAGATAGGTACATCACTGAATTGTTTTATTAATAAACACTTTAAAAAAAAAAAAAAAAAAAATCAGGAAAAATGTGAATCCCTCCAACTAAAAATCAAATTAATTTTAAAATTTAGCAGTTTGTTTATATGCAAGAAGACTGGACAAAAAAAAACACCCTGCAGTTTGTCACGTGAGTTTTATTAGGAAATTCAATGAAAGTCCAGCTTTGAATGATTACAAAGATGCACAAACATATATAACACTATTTTTCTTAGCCAGGTCAGGGAACTTGGAAATATTTTAGGTGTGATTTTTAAAGATCATCATAAACTAATTTTTATTTCCCTGCTTTACTCTGAAACAAGCTCTGTCCAACTCTATTTCAAATAAAAATCTGAGCTCATAATCAGAGTTGGTACTGCAGTGCAGTGCTTAGGAGGAGGAAGGGGAAGATGCTGCAACGTTAGCAATGCCATCCTTCATATGTGCTGCTTAACAGTGGTCCTTTGTGCTCACCTCTTCAGGATATTTGAGAGTCCTATATTAAGAGCCACAAGTGCTTTTCTAAAAATGAGCAGAGGCTAACTAAAGTGTTTTGCAGTGCCCACTCCCCTTCCATAAACCTGATTCTAACATTTAAAGAGTCTTCTGATGCATTTTGTTCAGTACATATTAATAGCTGTGTTTTAAGAGATGGCCAACATAGCTCCTAAAATCTAAACTTATGACAAGCTACTTCACGATGGCTGGTGTATGGAAAGCACTACAAAAAAAATACCGTAATTCACTTGTAGTCCCTTCCACTACAGTATATACTTAGAAACAATTCTGCTTATATTTATTTTCCTTTCTATTACCTGGAACAACTTACATAAAGACGTCTTCTAATCTCAAGTGTCCCTACTGTTCATTTCCACTGTTATTTCCAAAATAGTTACTGTGAAAGGCCCCAGTACAAGGCAGTGCTTAAACACATGACTTCAATGGGATTTAAAAATAGGGTGAAACTCTCATGAAACATAAGTCTTTTCTGAATCAGGGCAAGAAGATATTTTGACATCACAGAGCAGCACACCTCATGTTATTGGGCAAGCTTTGTATATTAAATTCAAATCTAAATTTCCTACCGCACAAAACTTGGGGCTCTCTTTCTATCTTGATGTCACAAGTTGACTCCCCGGGCTGAGGTGACAGAACTTTATACTTGAAAAGTGAATCCCGCATTATTGTTAGCGCTGCATTGAAATATTTTTTCCACCATGCCCCACAGTTTACATCTGTCATACATATTAAGAACCTCTGTCACATTTTAACAGGTTGAGAGCTATGCAGAAGGATCATGACTTCAGGTGGGAAATGAGATGGAACACATTACTTAAAAAATAAATAAAAACCTATTTCATTACTAGTTACACTTTAAACAACATTTTAAAAAGAGTACAGGGCAGAATGTTAGAATTTCATTCTCAAGAGAGAGAAACTTCATTACCCTAAGAGAAAGACTGGTTGTTATATTTTCCACCCATTTCAGGCATATTGACCTTTGGCAATTTGCAGGCTGTTGGAAGGGGCTGCAGCTCTGTTGGTTTCATAGCCATATATCATGGTTGAACCCACAGGTACATCCATCTGAGAAGAGAGCCTGGCTCATTTTTAAGAAATGCTACAAAACTAGGCATCTACCCAAAGCTGTCCCAACTGCTTTCCAAAAGGATCCTCAGATTCAAAGGTTAAATTGCAACAACATTATCACTGACTCATAAACATACAATTGCACTCAAATTTAGTTTATATCATAGGCTCACACCAATTCTGGAGGTGCCAGAAAGTCTGAGAGCATCTTTATCCGATAAAAAGCATAAAATTACCTAGTGTCTCTTGAAAGTTTGAGACTGATTTAAGTCCACTGTCAGGTAACAGACATGGTCCACACAAAGGTCTTTCCTATGAGGGGTTTCCCAAGGAAAATAAGACTTTCCATATATCTATTATGGAAATAATCTGCCTAAAGGATTTTCTGTTCTCCCTCCCTGAAAGCCTGAATTGATTTTGCTGCAGCCAAATGATATGTCCAAGTAAAAGAAAATCATGTCATTCATATAGGAATTATAACCAATTTATAGTCTTGCTTGCAGATGTTTTAATTTGTACACTACATTCTCTTTTCTTTCTTAATATAAAAAATGCACCAAGAAGGTACTTGCATTTGCAGGGAGGAGCTACAAGAGCCTCCTAGTCACTTCCACCCCCGTGCCTGCATTTCTGGGGGAAGCCAGTACATGGCATCTGGTGCTTGGCACAAAAATGATATCTCTTGTATAAGAGTATTTCCAAATGGAATATTCAGCAACGTAATGAGTCTGAATTCTGTCCATACTAAGGTGCAAAATTTATAGGACTCTTGAACATTTCCTTTGGGCTAGCCTAATGGGATAGAAACAGCATTCCAGCCAACATTGCAAGAATATTTGGAAAAGAAAAAAAAAAAAGGCCTGCTGCTTCCAAAGACCTAAAGAAACAAGAAGTTACAGCTACCTCTTCAAAGGTGATTTATCAGAATCAGCTAGTTGCCAAAAGAAACACAAAATCCACAAGAGAAGCAGATTTGCAGGAGGGCTTGCATTCAGCCATCTTGCCCAAAAAAGGCACCAAACAAGCGAGAGAGAGAAAGCTAGACACAGCAGGGTGTAGAAAGGCACACATGCTAAAAATAGACTGTATATAAACTGCTTAATAGTTAAATGTAAATAAATATTAAAATTTTAATGTGAAAAATTACTTGCACATAATAAATTCCCATGCTACAATAAATATATCTTTCCAACCCCAGATGAAAAAACAGCCTTTCCCATGAGTTTAGTAGAACCTATAGAGAACAGCATGTGCAAAGATTGGCAGTTTAAATGTAGTAGTTCTCACAGTTAGCCCCAAATGAACATCATAAAACATTTTTCCCCCCAATATCACAGATTGGGGTCCTTAAGTGAAAGAATGTTTTATCTGCCAAAGCGTTAGAGTATCCCTCTGTCCCTAATGACTAATAGTCTTTAAAAAATGCGCACACATCCATTATCAGGTAATAATCAGTTTGTATTTTATCAATGCTGCATAAGCAGTTACATGTATAAAAGACCCCGGGGGAGATTAGTCCACAAATTCAAACAATGAACACAAAGGAAAAAACTGCATTCAAAGTTTTATAAAACAAGTGATTTTCCATCTCTCTTCAGTGAAATATTCCCAATTCAGTTAAACTAAAATGTAGAGGGTAGTGGGAAGACCGACGAACTATTAAGGCAAATCACCCCACAAAAACAATTTTAGATGGGAAATTCCAAACTTCACAGGAAACTGGAAATATATCTTAGGCCCTTTATATTTCAAGTCTGAACCCCAACACCAAAAATTTCCCACTGCTCCAGTTTACCACCTTCTTCAAGGTCATTTTTATTATCAGCGAAACATTCTAAGGATTCTTACATGATAATCCAATGCTGAGATTGCCAGACCTCTATTACCAGCCTGACACGTTATCAGAAGTGCTGTTTTACGTAACGTGCTGCTGCTGTCAAGTGCTGGAGTTTAACATTACTCTATATGTGCAGCCTGCTATTAGTATGCACACTGCTTCTGTTTCCCTATTAAGTATTCAGATAACAACATCTCCATGAGCTACGCTTAACATTTAAACCTGCAGTAAGCCTGTAAATACACAAGTCTTCCAAATATTTAGATCAAATTTTAACAGCAGGAAACAACAACCAAACTCACACACATTGTGAAGCCATATCTTCTTTCTGAGAAAGATTTAAGGGGTGGGGGAAGAGGGGAGGACTTTTTTTTTTTTTTTTTTAAAGATATTTGCTGGTACTACAC
>NW_005841854.1:2567176-2567894 GCF_000455745.1 Alligator sinensis | reverse complement strand
TTTCCTGTAAATTCAGCTATATTTAAGGAACAGCTTTATTCTTGAAGGTTTCCGGCTGGAAGTAAACAGGGTACATCCAAACCAGCCTCCACAATACCGCAAAAAAAAAAAAACCCACCCCAATCCGAACATGCACCAGCTACACGGCTTCCTTTTTCCTTTCTTGCTTTGCTACACAAGCAAGCCACGAAACATTTTGAAAACCGGACTGGGCTTGGAAGAAAAAAGAAACGTGGTCTAAGCAGTGTCAGTGTGGATGCATGTCTCATGGAGACAGATTCCCCCCCCGCGCTTCAAACTGTGTGGGTCTTGTGTGGGGCAACTGGTTAGAGAAAAACTTGCCAGGCTTGGCCATGGGCACAGCACTAGCAAGAGGGGTCAGGAGAGTGGAGAAAAGCAGCACTCAAAAATAAGACTGAACCTGCGGTCCTGATCCAGGCTTACCCGGGTTTTAAAAGCCAAAAGGAGAAGTGTGCGTATGTGTGTGCGCGTGTGTGTGGGGGGGATATAGGGAGATGGAGGGTGGGGGGATGCCTTGCACCAGCCCCTCCCCTGGGAGGACAACACCTGCAGTTGGGGGGGATCGCATGATCGTATGCCGGTTTGGCGAGCAGCCCCAGGCTGGCAGGGAGAGGCGCGGGGCTGGCTCTGCGGGGCCGGGCGGAGGTGGGTGCCCTGCCCGGGGGCGGCAGGAGCCGGCGCGCACATGGCTCTACCA
>NW_005841854.1:2561557-2566734 GCF_000455745.1 Alligator sinensis | reverse complement strand
GGCTCCGCGCTGGGCGCAGGGGCGGCTGCCCAGCTCCCCCGGGGCCCGCACGAGCCCGGCTCCCTCGGGCTGTCCTGCCTCTTCAGCCCCAAACCCCGGTTTCCTCGGGCTGTTCCGCCTCTTGAGCCCTAACCTGGGCTCTCTCAGAGGTTGTCCTGTAGCTTCGGCCCCACACCCAGGTTCCCTCAGGGGCTGTCACGGTTCCTGAGCCCCAATCCCAGCTCCCTCAGGGACTGTCTCACCTCTTCAGCCCCCAACCTGGGCTCCCTCAGAGGTTGTCCTGTAGCTTCAGCCCCAAACCCAGGTTCGCTCAGAGACTGTCACGGCTCCTAAGCCCCAAGTCCAGTTCCCTTAAGTTGTCCCACCTCTTCAGCCCCTGAACCCAGGTTCCCTCAGAGGCTAACATGGCTCTTCAGCCCCAAACCCAGGTTCCCTCGGAGGCTAACACGGCTCTTCAGCCCCAAACCCAGGTTCCCTCGGAGGCTAACACGGCTCTTCAGCCCCAAGCCCTGTTCCCTTAGGCTGTCCCACCTCTTGAGCCCCAAGCCTGGCTCCCCTCAGAGGCTGGCCCAGCTCTTCAGGCCTTGGCTGTGTAGCACTTGCTTCTAGGAGTGGGATCTAGGCTCCTAAGTCCCCCAGGCCCTTTTTTTTTTAAACACATCTAGCAGGAGCCGGTGGGGGCAGATGATAGACAGATGGGATGATGTGTGGGTGGCAGGGTGGGGAGCAGGTGGCCACCACAATCCCAGCTGCTCTCCCTGTGCCTTCACCTGCCCGGCTCTGACCTGGGCGAGCTTGCAGGCTGTTGTTAGAGGGTCTTGTTATACTTTAGGCTACGAGCTGCAAAAATGTTGATGGTATTGGTGCTGGCTTGGAGTTTGGAGCAGTCACACCCTTAATCTACACCAGTGGTTTTTCAACTTCTGGTCCTGGGTGGTCCACAGACTATGTCTAAGAGGTCTGCAAAAGATGACTATGATACCCAATACCCACACTTACAATGCAGTGTGGTGAATACCCATACTCACCATGCAAATGGGTTCATACCTCCATTTGAAATATTTTAGGGGTCCTGCTTTATGAACAGGGAAGGTGCGAGAGATCCTGGGATACTGCAGGACTCAACTTGGGCAGCACATCCGTGAGGAGTGGCCACACCTTAATGGAACAGGAGCTGGGTAGTGCGGATCGGAGATAATCCTGCTCTGGTTTGGCGTAACTTTGAGCCACATAACGAGTGCTTATAACCACTTTAAGGTGTTAACATGCAGACAGTCCAGGGGTTAAGAGCTCCAGGAGCAACCAAAATTAGTGTGTAACCCCTTAGTATTTCAGGGGTTTTGTGCCTTGTGGTCCTGCATCAGAGTCTAAAGTAGTGGTTCTGGGCAAGCAATAGCCCCCAGATACAGAATGCAAAGGCCCAGGAGGCTCCTCCCAGCCTCATGCCCCTAAGTAACCCCCCTTTCTGGGTGCTTCTAATTTATTTTTAAACATAATTACAGCATAAATGTGTGCATTTATATTGCACAACCTTCTCTGTTTCGGGTGAACTTTAATCGCCAGAATCAACTGAGGGATGCGGTGAAGTTTGGCTAGTGTAGGAGAAACTGAAGGCAGCATCTGAAGGAGGTTTGGAGACATGAAGGAAGCAGAAAGAAAATGGAACTCAAGCTCACCGAAAAGTAGAAGCCTAGAGATGGCTGCAAGCTGACCTGAATAATAGACTATTTTATGTAGCGGTGCAGTTGATAATAAAAAATATGTATCAATAAATTAAGCAATTTAAATATGAAGGAGCATTACTTACTAATAATTTGGTGAGGAGGTGGGGAAATTAAGACATGAATATGGAGTGGCAATGCCTCCCACTTTTCTTAGCAGAGCTTTTGGTTCCAAAAAAAACTCCTGAGAAAAACCAAGCTTCAGATATATGAGGCAGTTACAAAGCTGATTGTTTAAAGTGGCTGTGGAACCTGGCTGTTTAATCATCTTTTTTTCCTTGTTAGCAAACACCTTTGACAATACAATATCAACGTGAATATTTGGGCAAGGGAAGAAGAACAATGTGTGTGAACAGATGATCCAGTCAGGAAATGCCAATGGCTTCACTGGGCAGACCATGTGGTTAGGGTGACAGAAGACAGACCAGCTAAATGTATCTTGGAAAGCCATTTCTATCGTGTTTGACCTTGCAGAAAACCAAGGGGAAAATGAAGGGATAACATTGAGCAAAACATCAGACTTTCAATGGTTTACCAGCAATAAGGAAAATATACCTCTGACAGAAGAATGTGGAGGCAAAATGTGAGAAGAGCAAAGGACCTCTGGGGGTTTATAGGGAATGCCATGGAGTTATACGAATGACCTCAACAGTTAACACAGCTTAACAGTTTCTATTCTAACCTCCTATTTTAAGTAGCAGCTAACTATTCAAAAGATTTTCACCTTTGAGACAGATATTCTTCAGGCTTAATCTCTGACTGACAATGATATTTTTAATAAGTATTATAAAAATGGTTTATTTCTTTCACTATCCTCCTACTCTAATGAATACATTTTCTCAATTGTTATAACAATTGCTTCAAAATATCTAGGTATTGCAATCTGCCATAGAAACAGTCAGTTTTTGGCAGAATTGCCTTTTGACTTTGAGTTTTGAGACATTAGAAAGAAATCCTACTGTATGTATGTGCATTCAACACATATACTTTTTAAATGCATTCTAGGCCAACAGCAGCATTATAGTGAGTGAGTAGGGCCCCCCGTCTCATAAATGCACGCATTAATAACTGCACTGAATTCATTAGGACTGTTTGGGGTTGTAAATTTCCTCCCATGTGTAACAGGACTGGGACCTTGCTTAAATCATAGTACATACAGAACATTCCCTTTCACCTTTGAAGTTGAGCAGCAAATGAGGCAAGTACCCCACTTCCTGCAACTCTGGTATGGTACTATACCATTTACAAAAAATAGAAGAATAGAAAACCGTTCACAATGTCATCAACAGAATGAAATGTTTTGCATTCTTTTTAACAAACACTATGCCAAAATGAAAATAGTAGCTAACATCAAAGATTTTTTCCAAATAGCTTGTGAAAAGAAAGTGTTTAATTTAACAAAGTGCGTTTAGTATATTATCAACACAAGCATAAAAGAGCCAGAAAACACTAGCTAAGACCAACAACTAGTTTTGTCTTCTCAACATGACCGCATGCAGACCTATAACACAAAACCACACGTCTGTTCACTGATGTACAGAATATGCAGCCATTGTGTCTGAAGTGCACTTCTTTAGGGCTGGGGAAAAAAGCAGATATATCCTAAGCAAGATGGCTTGCAAGCTGGATCCAGCCCATGGAGACACTCCATTCATCTACTAGCAGACCAGGAAATGTTGGGGCACGGCCAGCAGAAAGCAGGGCTGTTGCAGAATCTGGGGCCTTGGTCCCTATTGGACATGGGCATCTGCAGCAGTGAGGCAAATGAAGGTTGTGTTGACACAGGGTCATTAGCCCCACAGATACTTCGCCCGTCACCACTGCAACTTATAACACATCGATTGACACACAGCCACTTGCTTCCATTTCTGGCCTCACCAAAGCTACCACTTGCCCCACCACTGCTGCCTCTGTTGCCACAGCCACTAGCCCCACCTCTGCTGCCTCCATGACCACTGCTGCCCTGCTGCTGCCACTAACCCCACTGCAGCCACTGCTTGCTCTGAAGATCTGGCCTGCAAAGAGCCCTACGGTCCAGATCTGGCCTAAAGCATGGGTGACTGACACCCTTGGCCTAAGGTAAGTATCAGGCAGAACAGTGACTTTTGTTTAACCCCATTTCATTATGTAAATAAAAATGGCCACATAAAAAAGGTAGAGGGCAGTAAACCTTTGAAGGAAAGAGAAGTTGTGAAAGATGAGGTGGTGTAGTCCTACACTTCTTTGATTCCTCAGCATGCTTGGCACAGCACCAATACCAATAAGACTTATTGCATCTGAGCTCTCCACTTCCCCCTATCTGCACCCCCACTCCTTTTTCAAATACTAGATTAACTACTGGCTACAGATCAAGTAAAGAGTTGAAAGAGAACATTTTGTGTCCAAGACCTTTTCTAACATCTCTCCCAACTGTGCAGTCAATCCAATAAAAGTTGTTGCCAAACAGATCTTGTTTCTCACATACTTTCTGGAGTATCATCACTACAGCAGCACTACAACATTATTACAGTACACTTTTGGGCAACACTAAAGTCTCCTGAAGAATGGAGTCTCTCATCATCACCAGCCTCCAAAAACCGAATTACTATGATGAAATATGATAGTGGCAGTACCAGAAGTATAGAGGGTGGATGAACATCATGGCTATGTCTCCACAAGCAATTGTTGCAGGGAATAAAGCATTGGCACAAATTCATGCTGCTGCTTTTTCCCTTGGTGCATGCCCCTGCATGTAGGGTTAGCTTAGGGAAAAGTGCTCCAGGTGAGGTAGGGACAGCCCCAGAAGGCTTACCTGGGGTCCTGGAGGCCTCCTACATCTCCAGTGGTGGCAATCCAGTCACATGGAGCCTGGCCAGCAGCCAGAGTGTAACTCTGGACAACCAGGCTCCTGTTTCAGGGGGTGCATGCTGCTGCCACATGTGCCATCCCACTTTTTTTTCTGCACACTTTTTTTTGACACTAGGATTTCCCCGTATCTAAAGTCAGCACTGCACTACAAATATGAAGTGTGGAGAACCAAATCACATGCACAGGGTACATTTTGCTGTGCCTCAAAAGCCTTTGATGTACCACAAACGTACAAGCACGCTCGTGTGGACATGGCCATTGTGTGTGGGGGGAAAAGAAGAAGAGAAGGCGACAAGGATGTAGGAGGAGTCAAGGGTGATCAGGGATACAGGAAAAAGAAAGAATTTTAGTTGGAGGAGCCAAATAAATAGCTTGTGTTGTCAACCTGAGGTGGTGAGAAGACTTGTTCCTGTGCTTAGAAGCATTAGCACTTGAAGGACTCCCCCAGTGCCACCATCTTAATTCTCCAGAATGCTACACAGCAATGCTGTGTGGAGTACTTTATTCATCAGGGTCTTCTCTTCCACAGGTGCTGTTTCTCATGTACCAGAAACCAAAGAAGCAACATCATGAAGAGACCTTGCAGCTTCAACTTTTTCTATTATCGGC
>NW_005841854.1:2559775-2561526 GCF_000455745.1 Alligator sinensis | reverse complement strand
GGCATTCCTCCTCCCCTTCCACACCCACTTTTCAACTGGGATTTCCATTTGACAGATTACAAGAAAACATGCCACCTTTGCTCCTAATTAAGATGGATATGAGTCAATAGTGTACCTTTATTGCCAAGAAGGCTAACAGTATACTGGGCTGCATTAGTAGTAGCATTGCCATCAGATCGAGGGAAGTAATTATTCCCCTCTATTCTGCACTGGTGTGGCCACTTCTGGAGTACTGTATCCAATTATGAGCCCTCTACTACACAAAGGATGTGGACAAATTGGAGAGATTCTACTGGAGGACAAGAAAACTTGTTAAGGGGCTAAGAAACATAACTTATGAAGAGAGGCTGAGGGAATTGGGCTTATTTAGTCTGGAGAAGAAAAGATTGAGGGGGGAATTAAATAACAGCTTTCAACTACCTGAAGCATAGTTACAAAGAGGGTGGAGCTAGACTGTTCTAATTGGTGGCAGATAACCAATTAGACAGGACAAGGAGCAGTCGTCTCAAGTTGCAGAAAGGGGAGTTTAATTTAGATATTAGGAAAAAACTTTCTTACTAGGTGGGTGGTGAAGCACTGGAATGGGTTACCCAGAGAGGTGGTGGAATCTCCATCCTTGGAGGTTTTTAAGGCCCGGCTCAACAAAGCCCTGGTTAGAATGATCTAGTTGGGGATGGTCCTGCTTTGAACAGGGGTTGGACTATATGACCGCCTGAAGTTCCTTCCAACTCTAATTTTCTATGATTCTATGATAGCTGCATAACCAAATTGTCCCCTCTTGCCATAACAGAAGACTAGAGAAGGAAGAGCTTCCTTCAAATGTCAAGCAGCAGTATTGTGTTGACCCCACAGCATGCCGGTGACTACAGGCACTTGTTTCTCTACAGTACCTGCTGCGGGTGTGCTGTATAAGCAAGGACGCAGCACCAGAGGAACAGGGTTTATGAGAAGCCTCTGCCCCAGACATACAATACGAATCAGCAGTAAGCAGGGCCAATTCAAATGCAACCTTCAAAGCTATGTAAGGATGGGGCTGCAAGCAGTCTTGTGGACTGCATGATTAGTCAAGTACCTGAGCCTACAGGGAATCCAAATCAGGGGCTGAGCCTCCACCAAGGGCTTAAACACCAGGTGCATGGGGCCAATATTCCTAAATCAAAACAATACTAGTGATCATTGTCTAGGTCAGGAGCTTAGCCATCCAAGAACAATTGCTGCAGGATGCGAGGCATTGGGCTTATATACTCAGCTCAGCAGGCTCTGCAGCCAGTCAGCTCAATGATTGCAGTTGGTGCTGCTTTGGGGCTGAGAGGGTAGACTGACTTTTAACACTTTGCTAATGTTGTTAAATATGCAGTGTGTCCAAATTAACACAGCTATAACATTTTCATTTTGCAAATTTTGTGAACTAAAGTTCACACCCTTAATATCACATGAAAATTATGTGCATGGCTATATCCCTATGCCAACGCTCACGATGTAGTAGTGTTGGAGTAATGTTGTAGTCCTGATGACCCAGGAATTATGTGAGGCAAGGATTTTTTGGGGGTGAGATCTTTTATTGGACTAATTGCATAGATGGAATAAAGTTAGACAAACTTTCAAATGCAAGATATCCTTAATCAAATCATGATGATGAAGAATGTCTTGCATTCAAAAGCTTGTCCTTTATTCCAACCATACAGTTGGTCCAATAAAAGATATCGACCCCCCTCCCCCCCCCCAAATTCTTGCCTGTCACTCATAATGAT
>NW_005841854.1:2529281-2559750 GCF_000455745.1 Alligator sinensis | reverse complement strand
AGGGAAAATGCAGCCAAAGTGCAAAGCCTATAATAGCAGTCACAGTGCAAAGGACCTACTTTCATCAATTTCCATTAGCATAAGAGGAATTAAGAAACTTTATTTCCTGCCTATATCAAATTACCCTAGTATGTTAATTCTAGATTCTTAAAAGGAACTATGTAGCAAGGGTAGGGTAATCCAAACAGACACCCTCCATGCCTCCTCATATAGTTCTGTAGTTGGGATAAAGTGAAACAAGCTTTCACATGCAAGACATTCTTCATCAGGTGTCTGATCACAGCATAGTGAAAAATAGCAGGGGGGAGGGGGGGAGAGACATCCGCAGGGGTAGTGGACACACAATTAGCAGAAGACCTTTCCTGTGTGGAAAAAAAGTCAGGAACTGGCTAAAATATAATGTGCCATAAAACCAGTATTAGCTTGTCTAACTTTATCCCAACTACATAGTTGGTCCACCCTAAGAAATCCTTGCCCCTCACATCATTTTGGGGCCATCATGGCTACAACATCGCTCTTATACTACCGTAACATTAAAGCGTTGAATAGTTTTGAGTTAGTAGCTGTATCTTGAAAATGTAAAACATTAAATACGTTAAATGTATTTCTGTTAACTTTCACATGAACAGGTGCTGTGCTCCATGCACAAGGATTTACTTTAGTATGTTACCTTTGAAATAAAATTTAATCTGTAAAATTCTTTCCTTTAGCCATATGGGGACTCTGACGTTACCTTGCTAAAAAGCAAGGAAGTGCATAATTAAGACTAAAACTAGACTCTGAGTCCCATACTACATTTCACCTAAGTAAAGAAAAGTTCTCCGAGAAATTAGTGTTCCACAGCGAAGAGCAGTTTTCTGAGGAATCCCTTGTCACTCTGACTCTTGTTACATCAAGTAAAGTTAGTGAAGCCGTCACAAGATACAACCTGGGATGTGTCTGAGGCAGAACATGCAACTCTGCAGTTTCCTCACCCTAGATAGATTTCAGAAGCCTTCTGAGGCATCCTTCAAGAAGAAGCTCAAAGCTTCTGATTCCCTTTACATACATCATTACTAAAGTACATGAAAGGAGAATCAAGAGGCTTTTGTTTCAGTTTCCGTTTTTGCTATGCTCTCTGTCTTCTTTGAGTTTGTTACCTTTCTGCTTTTTTTTTAAAGTTATTTTCTGTTAATTCCTCCAGAAGCATCCTGGAGCAAGAAAAAAAATAACTCTTTGTATGTTATATTTCTTAATGCATATGTAGTATACAATAGAGGGACATGTAAGGGTGAAATGTTAGGCAACTCAGAATATTCTGGCTTCTGTTGGTTTGTGCTTTTCTACCAGTTTTATATAACAGTCTTCCCAATCCTCAGTGGTGCCTTTAATAGCACATGCATGTGTACATGTTCTTTTTTCACCTTGCTGTCTTTAAATTCAAAGCACACACTGGTTTGTTTGCCAAATGTCAGGGAAGTTGTGGGAGCTAATTCTGATTTCAGTAACAGCTGATGCTTATCAGAAATGAATCCTTTAAAGTCAGTAGGGTTGCACTGATATACAGATAGCAGAAGAGCAACATCAAACCTTTGGTGTTTTTAATAAGCAGTGGAATTCTTAAGACTTGTGCATTAATCTGAATGATGTATACTTCAGTTCCAAGACACAGGCCAAATTTTATGTCCATTAGATCAAGCAACAGAATTGCTGGGTCTAGTAAAGAACTGGGAAAAGCTGGGAGGAATTCAGGCCATTATTTATTTTTATCTAGTTTAATGGTTTGCTATTCACCAATAAATACTATAGTATGTAAGTGCCATATCAGACTAGGAAAACTTCTGTCCAAAAAAGAACAGTTCTTCTTCCCAGGCCATGATGCAATATCAGCAGCTCTAGTTATTTTCCAGAAGAAACACTGGTAGTCTTCTGGGAAAAACATTGGTAGCCCATAATACTACTCAGTTCCTGGAGGAAGGCCAGTTACTGATGGAAAGATTTATGTATCTCAAAGGCAACATGGTTCAAATGCTACCTATTTTCACAATTCTATTTCAAAGTAAAACACTGTATAGCACAATCTCATTTTGTTCCCAGAACAAGAAGAGTAATATTTTTTCATGGTTGCTTAGACAACGAATAAGACACAGGAGGGAGAAGAATCAAGGTAAAAAGCATAAATGCTAGTGAGTGCATCAAACTTCTGTAACTGAAAGAGGGCATTCTGTTTCATGACATATACTAATCCTACATGGGCAACAATTGACCAAATGTTTTGTCAAATATATAGGCTGTGTAGGAATATCCCAACAATAAGAATGCTACTATTACCAAAGTAAAATGAAAAAGATTTCTTTTGCATGACAGTAAGAAAAAGTATTTAAAACCTTGAAAGACTCGTTATGTAAAAGTTAGATGGGTTGTCAGTATGCCATTGACTTAAACATGTCCAAACATTCTCTTCATGCTATTAGCTTACGTCTCCTTTTCTTAGACATTCTATGCGAGAGACTTTGTCAGTAGTCAAAAATAATTTACAAAAGCTGCCGTAAGTGCTAATTTGGAAAAAAAATGTAATTCCATTATTGATAAACCATTAACTCTGGAAACCAGAATATGGAAGGGCATGGAAGGGTTGCCTTCACCTGGATGTGAAGGCAACCCTTCACATCCAGGTTATAAAATAATTATAAACAGCATAGATCTCTCCTGTCTTAGACAAATTTTTCACTTGGTAAATGTAAAAAGTGAAAATTAGTTTAAATGTTTCAGTCTGATCCTATGCTTATTTGAGTAAGTTTTGTCTTTGAAGCGAGTGGGGCCCACTGAAAAGAGTTTGGTTTTGGTCAGTTTCTTAGGGTGAAAGCTGCCAGATAAACTTCACACAAAGATACATAAATATGGAAGCTGATTCTCAGATTAGCTTTATTTCTAAGTCTAACACTATCTCATAACTTTATCTTTCCACAGGCTGTTTCACACATCCTCTGGGCCTGATAAGATATTTTTCCTGTGCAAAAACTCCCATTAAAATCAATAGGTCTTTGGTTGTGCCTAAAATGCTAGCTTTGTCCCTACATCTGTAGACAGCATAATTTTTATTTCAAATCATTTTTAGGGATACATACCACCAGCACAGAGATTGCTGCAAAGCCTACACTAGAAAGCACTTGTTTTTTTAACATGAGTGCCTGTTCCCTTTTGTGATTTTTTGCTTTTCATTATTATACTGTTGTATTGGTGAAATGTCAAGGCTGACATGACATTTCTGTTTAAACCTTTATTTTCAGTTGCCTAGATAGTGTGAGGAGGTATATTCCCTCTCACATTAGCCACAAGCTAAAAGTGATTTTCCCCTGAGCGCATACTAAATCTGACAGTAATTGGTTGCTTAAAAGTAGCTGAACACAAGACCATATTCTTCCCCCAAACCGCACCCCCACTAAGCTAGGTTTTTAAAAAATATATACAATTTGACAATCAATTAGTTGTTAATGTGGAGTAATATACTTTGCCCCTTGTTCCCTTTTTCACATTTAAGTTTTAAAGGGATTCATTATTCATCTTTCTGAACTCCCACAGTTCTTATATACACCCCCTTCCTATAGCTAAAAAAATGCAACCTGCAAATAAATATATTTTACTCGCACACACTTGGAGCTCATCTTCTATAATTCTTTAGCTACAAAAATTACTGCAGAATCTACCTCTTGTTGCACAAATTAACCAAAGGCTTTATTTATAAAACAATATGTTTGGATTCCTTATGCTCGCAAAGAAAACTTCTGTGCCTAACATACCATTGTGTCATAGAAAACTTCTGTGCCTAACATACCATTGTGTTATGCCAGTTTTCTATCTGGGGTCAAGTCAGTTCCTCTAAATGCACAGTGAGTCTAAGACTTGGCTGATACTATTGAGTTCTGCTGGCAGAGCTAACAATGTAGCCCTCCCGTAATACTACCCTCTCACAGAAGAGGCCTTCTGCTGCTTTGGTTTCTGTCATTAGGGGCGGTGATAGAGTAAAGCCAGCAGAAAAAGTCCCTCTAATGCCATATGCCATGCCTTCAGCAGCGGGCTCTGCCAGCATACCCAAGGCAGCAACCTCCTATAATGAAGGCAAGCCCTAAGTTAAGACAGTATTGTCTGATTGACCCTTCAGGCAGCCAGAACAATAGTGTCAATACATGAAAATGAGTGGTTGATTCTGCAGTTTAATGAAAACAATATGCACTTGAGTATTATTAATTCCTTCGCTGCTTTTTGCTGCAGCAAGAACATCCATTTAACATGCTATTGCCTCCACAGATGGCAAAAGGCCCAGTATCTCATCAACTGCTAATGCTGCCATTTTTGCACCAATGATATTGCATAGCTTTATGTACCATCAATACTGGAAGCTGTGGCACACTGAAAAATGAATGGCAAGCAAGAACATAATAAAATGAATCTGATAAAAAAAAAAGGTCTGAGTGGAGCTGTATTGATTGCACTGAATATTTAATTTGGTGAAGATTTTCCTTTTTTTAATCTACCTTCTGCTGCCACTCATTGCCAGTCTGGCACCCAGGAGTTTTGCAGAAACAGAAGGCTTTGGCATTAAACATTTCATAGACGAGGTGTCCCTTTTAATGAAGCACTACAGAGGAATGTCATGCACTTCAGAACATGCTAAAGATTACATGAGTTCCCTGCCCAAAATTGCTTATAGCCCAATATAAATTGGGAAGATACCAGGTGGAGGGGTAGGCAGGCAGAACAACAGTATGATTAAGCAGTTGCTTATGAGGATTTTGTATTTGTCCATAAAGGAGTGAAGTTTATTCTGCTTTTATTTTCTTAATTCTAGTTTATTATTTTCACACTGCTGGAATGCGTATTCCTGCATTCAATATATCTTTGTTAATTATCAGTTTGTACTTCATATGAATACAGGCAGTCTTCGGACTTACGACACAATTGGTTCCTGAAAACCAAGTGTTAAGTCGAAATGTTGTAACTCGGAACCAGTTTTCTCATAAGAAACAATGTTATAAATGGCGGATTGGTTCCTGAATCAAGGCCCAATACCCTATTTTCACTAAAAATACCCCAGAATTTTGTAATTGATCAATTATAGATGAGTAATATAGCTACATTAATGTATTTATATTGTAAATAGCAATCATATTGATTTGGAAGGACTTCTTTGAGGTGACTTTGCTGGACTTTTTGAAAGGCTCTTGGCTGGCGTCTTCGCTGCAGGTTTTTCTGGAGTCTTGTCTGCTTTCTTAAAGAAAGTATCCAAGGAAGTTTGAACAGATGTTGTCCAGGGAGATGAGCGATGCAGCGAACTTGTTCGTTTGCATGGTGTCACATTGGATCAAGCGTTGTAAAGTTGAAACTGACATCAGAAAGTTGAAACAGGGTGTCAATTTATAAACATTGTAAGTGCGAAACATTGTAACTCGAAATGTTGTAAGTCGAGGACTGCCTATACTCTTAATCCTATTAAAAACATAGAGTTGTTCTTTATTCCCCTGGAATCTAACCATTCTGAATAAAATACTGCATCCTGCCTTGCATTTTTCCATTCTGAGCTCAACACCCCATCATTATGTTAAAGTCCCACTATCTCTTCAGTTAATTAAACAGGGAGGGATAGAAAATGTCTAGCAGGTGACTGGGTTATGTTCCCAGCTCTTTCACTGGCTGTCTCTGGGGACCTTATACAAGTCACTTCCCTGAACCATTGGGACATAGACATACTCATTTCATGGGGGAAGGGCATTCCTGTGAGGCTAAATTAATGCTGTAAAGCCTTTTGAGCCCAGAGAGGAAAGCACACCTGTAGCATGTACCTGTTGTAGCTGCTTGCTCTAGTTATCAAAGCAAAAGCTTCTATTATATACAGCAAAAGTTATTCATAAATACAGAGTCAGATTCACTGTTATAACAAAGCCTAAGAACTGGCTGTAGGAACATTGTTGATGCAACTGAATTCTCAAGGTGGGGTGAAGCTGGCCATGATATCACTCACTCCTCAGCCCACAGTATGGGTAATCTGGATGGAGTAAAAAGGGAGAGAGAGCTCTAGCTTACGCTAAGGGTCAATCCTACAATAAGGGAACAGCAAGTGTGGTTTAAAGCTAACTTTGGTTTTAATCCTGTTCCTACATTGTGTTGTTCATAACAAATAGATAATATATGCCATCAAGTTTATCTTCACTTCTTCCCAACCGTGTCTGTTTTGGATCCCAAAAGAGGAGAATCTCAAATACATCGGATATGCTTCCTGTTGCACATTTTCATAACTCCACTGGAGTTTCAATTGACAGACTGTACTCCTAGCCATATAGAATATGTGTACATTACAACTGTGATGTCTGAGCATCAGTGATGCTGGCAACTGACATCACTATTTAGCCAACAACGGAATAGGAATAGTAAGAGTTGGTGCTATTTTTTACTTCAGGATTCTCATCCTGGGAAATATTTTGATAATTTACAAAATAATAAAGAGCCATGGGGGTGGGAATGAGAGATGGGCCTGAATCAAAATCCTAGATCATAAGGCTCCCAACCTCTCAGAAGAAGGAAGATTTTAGGAAAACTGGCTATGGATTGAACTGTGGTCCATCTAGTTCAATCACTGTCTCTGACAGTGTTCACCACCAGATGCTTCAGAGGAGAATGTAAGAAGCCCACAGTAAGCAAGGGTAAGCTGATTTCTTCCCTTCTCCAATCCTGCCTGCTACATTAGATCCTAGCATAAACCCTGAAACAAAATGTGATGTCCTTCCAAACACCTTATCATTAGTCATAATTTTGGATATCTGTGTGATAAAGGTCCTTTCTTTTTTAATCTCGCTAACTTCTTAGCCTCAGTGATTTCTCGTTACACAAGAAATCTGAGTTCCACAACACTGTCTGAAAAACGCAATGTTGGAAAAAATATATTCCACTCTTTAATTTTATTATCTAGTCCCTTATTCTTGTTTTACAATACAGGGAGAACAGAAGCTCCCAATCTATCTTCGCTATTCCGTTTACTATTTATCTGTGTTTATTTACCTTGCTATACTATTTGTTTTCCTATATAGGTAAGCAATCTAGTCTTTTCAGGCTCTTTATCCAAGACTTTTCTGTGCTCCTAATCATTCTCAGTATTATTATCTCAACTTCTTCTAGTTCACTATTTTTTTTAATGGAGTGCCCAGTAGTGCACACACTAATCTAGATGACGATGAACCATTCAGTTATAAAATGGTGTAATAATACCTCCTATATTATTTTCTGTTCTGTTCCTGTCTTAGAATGAACTACTGGGTTCAGAAGATTTTCCGTTCTTGAACAAAGGACGTACTCATGGTTGTTTTTACTCTTGCAAAGCTTTATTTAAGGATACTCACAGAGGCAGGCGATAGAACAGAGCAGAGAGGACGGTTACTTCACATTGGCCTTAGGTGGCAGCCGCCACCTCTCATGGTTCCCCTGGGCCCGGAGTGTCTCAATCCCAGGGGTACGATAGCCTGCAGCGGGGCTCTGCGCAAGTCGGAACTCTTGCCAGAGCTGAAGAACTCATAACTTAAGAATGTACAGCTTATATAGTTTGGAGTAAATAATGTTATCTCGAGCTAGGGATTTGGTTATCTCAAGCTAGGAATTTGGGGATGAGTTGTGATCTAACACACCTGGTGTTTACTACATTCTACTGTATTGCAGCATTCTACTATCTAAGTTCATAGTTTGGTCACGCTCACAGAGCAGGAGGCTACGTGCCGTTTCACTAGGCTACTATGGAATCAGCATGCAGAACTCTTGCTATTAGCATTAGCAAAGCTCTTAGTATTACAGTTCCCTACATGCATCCCACATCTTGCTTGATTTTTGGACTGCAACTGCACATTGTGTGGAATTGACACTCCTGAGCTGAAACAACTCATTTAGAGCTACACGAGTAGTTCAGTGGATTATATGCCCACCAATGTATCTTATTTTGCACTTAACATGACATGTCATTTGCCATTATTTGGCCCATTCATCTAGCTTGCTTAGCTTCTCTTTCAAGTCTACACACCACTTGAGGATAGGAGGGTGATCCAGGCGGATCTGGACAGACTCATGAAATGGACAGGAACCTGATGGTGTTCAACACCGAAAAATGCAAGGTTCTCCACCTTGGGAGGAAAAATCTGCAGCATGCTTATAGGCTCAGTAGTGCTACGCTGGTTAGCACTACAGATGAAAGAGACTTGGGGGTCATGGTTGACCACAAGATGAACATGAGCCTTCAGTGTGATGCGGCGGCTAGTAAAGCGAGCAGAATGCTGGCTTGCATCCATAGATGCTTCTCAAGCAAATCCTGGGACGTCATTCTCCCACTGTATTTGGCCTTGGTGAGGCCGCAGCTAGAGTACTGCGTCCAGTTTTGGGCTCCACAATTCAAAAAGGATGTGGAGAAGCTTGAGAGGGTGCAGAGGAGAGTCACATGCATGATCAGGGTCAGGAAAACAGACCTTATGATGAAAGGCTGAGAGTCATGGGGCTATTCAGCCTGGAAAAGCGCAGACTCAGGGGTGATCTGGTGGTCACCTATAAATTTATCAGGGGTGCTCATCAGGATCTGGGGGAATGTCTGTTCACCAGAGCCCCACAAGGGATGACAAGATCGAACGGTCACAAACTCCACTGTGACTGATTCAGGCTGGACACAAGAAAGAACTTCTTCACTGTCCGAGCCCCCAAGGTTTGGAACAGACTGACGTCAGAGGCGTTTCAAGCACCCACTTTGAACGCCTTCAAGACACATTTGGATGCTTATCTTGTTGGGATCCTATGATCCCTGCTGACTTCCTGCCCCTGGGGCAGGGGGCTGGACTCGATGATCCTCCGGGGTCCCTTCCAGCCCTAATGTCTATGAAATTTATGAAATCTATGAAGTTGCTCACTGAACATACTGGTCCAAACTAACGTAAATAACTTTATCACCTGCAGTTTTGCTACTTCAGTCTTTTTTTGTTTATTAATGAGTTAAACACTGGAAGCACATGAAACATGAAGACACCCTGCTATTACCTTTTCCCAAAAAATTGACTTTTAAATCCTATTTTCTGTTATGCATCTCCTAGCCAGTTATTGATCTATTATAACACTTGCCTTTCACTTCATGAGTGTTTAGCTTCTTTAGTAGCCTCTTCAGAAAGATATTATGAGAGAAGCAAGTTTTGGTATGAATACATTATGTTACCTGTTTCTCCTTTATCTAGTACTAAATTGACACTTTGCGGTTGTCTTTGTACAAAGCAGTATTTCCCAGTCAGAAAAAGTCCAAAAGCTGGAGACGTTTCTGATCCAGATATTGATTCCTTTACCTGCTTCTTTGGTGGTCACTTATCAAAGAAAGATTAGGGCTCTGAGTAGTTCTTCTCCTCTTTTAGGTTGGGGATCTGCAAATTATGCATCTATCTTTTGTCTTCTACACATTCATTATTTATAGCAGGTATCTGACTTTTCTGATACAAGCAGAAGCTTGGCTAATTTTGCATTATGACAAATTGTAGTTATCTAGATTAAACTATGGATCCTGCATGCTTCACCCTTAGCACCCAGTCGTCAAGTCTCCCCAGCAACTTAAGCACATTCTTTTCCAAGGGTCTACCCTAGGATCCTACCCTAGGATCCTTCTGTACATGACACTTGCAGAAAGCTACTCAGAGGCTTTGCAAAGTAACTGGTTAAAGTAAACCCATACATTATTTATAGATTTTTAAAATTAGATCGTTAAGAAAGAAAGAAGGAAAGAAGAAAAGAAAGAGAGAAGGCAAGAAGTTTCAAGACAGATTTAAGAGCCTTTTTGTTTTTCATTAAGCCTTTCAAGAGCCCCAGGCAGAGGCGTAGCTGGACAGTTCTGCACTCTGGTCATCAGTGGTGCATAGAAGCAAAAGCTACATACAGGCCACAGATAGCAGTGGAGGCTGGACCAGCAGTATGAGGGCTGCTCTTCCTGAATTCCCCCTACATCGACACCCAGTCATCATCATTGATTCTCCACTGACCCCTTTAGTAAATTCCTTGTAGCCTGAACTAGTCCAGCAATCAAAGGTCACGAGCTCAAAGAAATTTGCATGTCTTGAATTGCAACTCCACTTCCTATAAACAAGCAGGGATGGACTATTTTTCTTTAGGACCTGGGCTACACTATATAGGTTTGCCAGCAGAACACACTTCCCACTGTAGTGGCCAAACCCATTCTTTCTGCTTACAGAGCACCAGCAGGTCTTGAATCAAAAGGTTTCTGCTGCTATTCAGCAGCTGGCACAAGGCCCAGATAGACACACCTCGGTCTTCTGCCTGCTGCCATGACCCCATTTAATGTGCATTCTCAGGGTTCATTCTAGTACAACAGATGAAGTGAGAGCACCATACAGGTGTACGTACAGCTGCTATCTGCCACCAGAACTTCTAATGCTAGAACCAGCCTAGTGTCCACAAGACCTAATTGCTTTCAGGTGCTCCTATTTGAACAGAAGGCTGTTCAGGTTACCCATTCTTCTCCATTCATGGGCTAGGGGAGAGAGACAATCCCTGGTAGCAAATAGCTGATTCCACTGAGACACTGAATGATATAGACATTTATAAATCCCGCAGTACTTGTATGTTGAATAGAGACAGATTTCACAAATCATAAGAAGAGGTTATAACACAGAAATAAATGGTTTTATGTAAAAATAATCACAGCTTTATTATAACCCAACCCACTAGGAACTCTGGAGTTCGATCTCATCAGAATCTTTCAGCCCTGATCACTTACCAGCTCCTTTACAGACTTGCCTTTGAATTTTATGAGTGCCTGACTGGATCTGTAGTGCTTCCCCCTGCCTCTGTGTCAGACTACATACCTGGGTAACAACTAGAAAAGGGGTTAACTTCCTGAATGTTGGTGGTTATACAAGTCTTCTGCATCCTGCCATGTGAGCTGCAGGTTTCTTCCAGGCCTACTACCATCTTCTTCTTAATTTCCATAGGTAAAAAGAAAGGATTCAAAGCCAGATTAACAAAAGATTATAGGAAATTTGAGCTGGATGGGTCCTCATGAGGTCACACAGGCCAGACCCCTGTTCAAGGCAGGATCCTCCCTGACTAAACCATCCCAGCCAAATGTCTGTCTAACCTGCTTTTGAAAATTCCCAAGGATGGAGATTCCACACTTCCTCTAAGTGCCTGATCCAATGCTTGACCACTGCATAGTCAGAAAATTCCCCCAGATTGCCAATCTTAATTTCTTCTACAGTCACTTGAGGCCATTGCCCCTAGTCCTGTCTCCTACAGCCACTGAGAAAAGCCCATCTCTATCCTCTGTGCCATTCAGGTACTTGAAGATTGTTATTAAATTCCCTCACTCCTCCAGTCTTCTCTTCTCCAAACTAAATAACCCTAACTCTTTCAGTCTGTCCTCAGAAGTATTGCCTCTCAGGACCCTAATCATTTTGGTAGCTCTGCACTGAACTCTTTCTGATCTGTCCACATCCTTCTTGAAATGTGAGGCCCAAAGCTGGACACAGGACTCCAGATGAGGTGTCAGCAGTGCTGAATAGAGTGGGAAAATCACTTCCCTTGATTTACAAGTGACATTCCTGTTACTATAACCCAGTATGCTGTTGGCTATTTTTGCATAAAAAGCACATTTTTGGCTCATATTCATCTTATGGTCTACTGTAACACCAAGGTCCTTCTCTGCAGTACTGCAGCCCAACCAATCATTCCCACTCTATATCTGATGGCAAAGCATGTAGTGAAGACTAAATGTAGCTGGCATTTTTCCACTCAGTTTTTGATCTTGTCTACTTGACCCGTAAAGTCAATGACAGTGTTCCTGTATCTCTCCTTTCACTGCATTCATCATTCCAGTCTGTAGTCACTGGCAGTGCTTAATGATTTAAACAAGTGAAGCCCATTAACCTTGCATATGTGACATAGAATTTCTGCTCTTTATGCTAACAAAGCTGCAATTTTACAGTTTGTCAGGTTGATGCAATTTAATATCAGAACATATTTTTTCATGCCCCCATTCTACCCTCTGAAATAACTATGGAAGATAGAAGCAGCTCATTGAGGATGACACTTTGGCTGTGGCTCTGGTAAAATTCTTAGGCCAAATCCATCACTGTCAAAAAGGAAGTGTTACTTCACAGAAGCTGAGAAGTTGTATCTATTTCAATAATGCCCCTTTTGGGCCTTTTCCCTTTAAAAGGTGCAGTGTTTTTTCCTGAATATGAGGAACGCCTTAGTGCAAGAGTTCCACTGAGGGCAAGATGCAGAAAGGAAATTAGGCACCTAGTGGACAGGTAACTGGGGTTGTATGAACTAAAATGAGTTCTAAAATGCATTATGTATTAGTTGTGCTTGCATAGACAAAATGGGCAGGTGGCTACACTGAACCTGATTCCTATCACGCTTGGATATTCATAGCAAAAGATGAAGATAAACTTCAAACTTGCATGATAAGGCAGTTGCAAAACTTTCTGTGAGGCTCATTAAATACTCATAAGTGAGAGTATAGGACCTAAACAAATATGATCAGGAAATGTTTATCACACTGTGAATTAATGGAGAGTTCCTACAATAAGAGAGTGTCAAATAGTTCCTAGAAATGAATATGATCAGAAAATGGTTGGATAGTTTGTATAATGTCCTGACTGAATCTCACCTGACCTTGCCTTTTGATTCAGCAGATAAGTGAAGGCTACAGGGGAGTAACTGGAGCAATGTATGACCCCTAAGAGCCTAGACCTCCCACTTCCGGGGCAAGTACTCTATCCACTGGACTAGAGTTGCCAGCCCACAGAGGAACATCTTAGGGTGGAAACAAACATTTCCTTTCATCACCTTTGTGCTGGCATAAAAATGTTTATGGTGGCACAGAGTGACAGCAAATAGTTGCCCATACCTTTTGTTGGGGCCACAATGGGAACATCTAGATAAGCACACATGTGCACTTGCCCAGAGACAAGTAGCAATGACACATAGTTGTGCCACCTCTACTTGTCCCCATGCATGCACACTCTGGGGTGCAGAAAGTTGTCCCAGGTCGGGTAGGGAAGGCTGGGGCCAGCACCTGTGCTGACTCCAGCAACCTTACCAGGGGTCCTGGGGGCTTCCTGGGGCTCCAGCGGTGGCAATCCAGGTGTGTGGAGCCTGGCTATTAACTGGAATGTGATTCTGGCTGGCCAGGCTCCGGTTTCAGGCGATGCACGCTGCCACCACTTTTGCTGCCCTGCTTTTTTTTGATATGGGTTTTTTTTGACGCCAGGATCTCCTGAAAGCCACATCCTTCTATGTACAGTCCCTCTTGACCACTAAAGTGAAATTCTGCCTCCCTGTGTTGCAGAAACACTGGGCACACAATGACAAACAGCTTCCTGAGTCTTCACCTGCCCAGTGTGCCTTCATGGCAACATGCTCCACAGGATCTTTTAGTTATCTATAAGTAACAGACTGGTAATGGGCAATCAGCTGAGATATTATGATGCTGCTTTATAAACAAGATGAGGGCTGAATATACATACAATTACAGCACATTCCTAGAGCTGCTTGCTATTTAAATATGACATAACATGCAAGCAAAGTCTCCAAGTCTATGTCAGATATGCATCCTATTATTGACAGTTTTTCTCCTCTAGCTGTCCCTTGCATTCTCCTTTCCTTTTCCATACTTCAGGTGAATACAGAACATGATCTGCCTTTGCTTTTCTAATCATTCTATCCTGCCCATCCTATAACAGAGATTCTGACTTACATACAACACTAGAAATACTGACACACTTGGACATAAAGATTTCTAATTTTGTTCCAAACAGTCATAATTCTAGCTACCAGAGAAAACATCACATTAAATAAATAATCCCTGGTTTGTCTCTGTCTTATATAAGGGATTTTGTAATTGTTCAATTAATGCTTGTTTTTGTAGCAACCAGTCATGATCCCTGGCATTAACTGTAGCTCTGTAACTTGGCTTCCTCTGACAGCTCTGCCTAAATTGCTCACTAAAGTTGATTAAAAGTTCCTAATTCTCCACCATCTCAGACCATGTGTGGTTATGTACACCTGTGTGAAGTGGGGGTAACTCTCCCAGACAGAATGATAAGCATTTTTATACCGGCATTACAGGGATGTACATGGCTATGCACAGCCCAAGGTAGTGGGGACTTTTACATGTGATATCAATATTAATGCAGTTTGAGTCAACTGTGTTGGAACACATTATCATGCCATCCCACAAACAGATTCATGGTTTCATAGTTGGTAGGATCGGGAGGGACCTGAGCAGATCATCAAGTCCGACCCCCTGCCATGGGCACCAGCTCAGGTAGTGCTACTAGCACACAGCTTGGCCTGACTGCAAATACCATCCAAGAATACTTAAACAAGTATCTGTGGGAGCATGGGTTAATCTTCTAGCAGTGCCCAAGCAAACTAGCTGAAAGCTATCACAGGTTTGCCTAATGTCAGGTGCACTTGCTGCAGCACGGACAACCTGAAAGTGGGCAGTTCTCTCAATATAACAGACACAAAAATAATAAGGCACAAAGAAGCTGAGGCTTTTATTTTTTTCCCACTCAAGATGCTTGTGGCCCAATTTTAAGTGTTGCTAAGCAATCACAATTCCAATACAGTCACTGTATTCTGAAAGTAGACCTCACCTTCTAGGGTCAGACTCCTGCCATCTTAAGTTAGAAGTTACTTTAAAAAAATTGGGGTTTACATGGCATCACCAGAGCTGATGGCTGCATGAACCTAAACTTCTATGGGAGAGACGGCACAATCTACAGATATCATTGGTCCTTAACCTCCTTGACTCCCCCAAAAACATTTCTCTTGTTTATGTCACAACCCAAAGGGTGTGATTTTTGTTTTTGTGTGCTTCGGCACTGCTAAATTGTTCCCGCTAAATTATAGCTTCTTTGCACGGTGGAGTTTTCTGCTGCAAAAGAGAACCCCGGTGCAAGGGAGAATTTCCCACCAATTTGAAGCTTTCTTTGCAGGGTGCATTTCTTTGTTGCAGCACAGAAATGCTCGTTGCAAAGAGTTCCCGCCATTTGTATGCTAATTTGAGCCCCATTATTGGCTAGTTCTAAATTATTCACACGTGGCGGCTAGTGATTGGCTTGCTAGCTGTATAAAAGGCTTGAGTGGTTTCCGCCCAAGTTGGAGGACTCCACGAACAAGGGAGGAGGAGACTTCACGCTGTGTGAAGATCTCTAAGCGCTGTGGATCCTTACGGACCCAGCGCATTTCAAGCGGGCAACAGAGGTCTGATCAGCCTCTAGCCTCTCCCCATCACCGATAGATTCCTAGACGTATCCCTCCCTGCGCGCAAAAGAACCGGACCCACGGAGCCTAGCAAACTTCGTGTGAGTCCAGCTGGAACAACTAACATAGTTGTTCAGACGACCGGACTACCTCAGAGCACAAGTTCCATGGAGCCTAGCAAACTTTGTGTGAGTCTATTCAGAGCTCTTTCAGACGAGTACTTTCTTCAGTTGGCACGACGGGCTCGCGGTTTAGAGCCTCCAACTGGATTGGGCTAGAGTTCGCGAGTTTAGAACTCTTGTCTGACTCTCTTCTTTCCTGTCTGTAACCGCAACTCATGCAAGTTTTCCAGCCTGCACCGCAACCATCTCCAGTGTAAGTAAACAATCTTTAAATCTACCGCTATGAGTCTGTGCCTAATTCTAGCTTGACGCGCGCCCTCTCCGACCCCACGTGCCTGGGCTGCTGGCCACAGCCCGCGTGCAGCACAAAAAAGGGCCCGGCTCGCACCCGGCCCGCACAGTTTATAGAATGTGTACCCTATGCAAGGGGACCAATTTGAAAAGCTTCTTCCCCAGAAGAAACTTGTTGGAAGATCCTCATTCAGAACAGCTCAAAGGTAGCTACTGCAGGGGGAAACAGACCAGGCAGAGAAGGAAAAAGACAAAACAACCCCTGTGAGCAGCAAGGACTTTGAGTTAATCTCAGACATCAGAGCTTTAAAATCCGTTATAGAGGCGTGGTTTGATAAAATCAAACCAGAGATAAGAGAAATTGGGGGCAAGGTCAGAGACATGGAGATAAAAGGTAGAAGAAAATCTGCCATCAGCAATATATCTGCAAAATAAGATTAAGATGGTTTTAAAAAGAAAAGAAAAGGAGGTTGCAGAGTAAACTGGGATTATAGAAAATGATGAGGAAATAATAACAAGAAAAAAGGACTCTCTGAAGGTGTGGAGTAGGGAGACCCAGCATAATATTTAAAACAGGTATTCCAGTTCTTCCTACAGATTAACATAAAGGCAATTGTCCTTGTAGATAGAGCACACCAAGCTCTCTACACCTCCTCCCCCCATTCCCAGCAAACCAAGGGACGTGATATTACACTTGCTCCGTTTTGAAAAAAAACAGTAGATTCTGAAGAAGGTTAGAGAGACTTCTCATCCTCATCTAGGAGGATATAAAATACAAGTGTTCAAGACTTGTCATAGGCAACATTTAAGAAGGAAGGAGCTCAATGAAATTACAGCATCTCTTAGAGAAGCAAACATAAGGTATAGATGGGGTTTTCCTTTTAAAATTACCTTTACATGTCAAAACAACAGTATAGTATAAAGGAAAAAAAGAAGAGAAAGTCTTAAAATCCTTTAGAAACTAAACTTAATGGAAAGCCCCATGAAATCTCAGCCCCAGATTGACACAGACTGCAGGAAGCAACCCTATAATACTGAATGGCAAACCCTTAAGCCCAGGAGAAAGAAGATACCAAAGTATAAAGACAAGGACACTTGGAGAAGTCACAACACTAGAGGTATTCAAGAGGATTTGAGTGAGACTGAACAATAAGAGGGGGATGAAAAGAAAAAGTGGCAGGGGAAATATCACAAAAAGAAAAAAAAAGATTTAAAATAGCATTGTTGGGCACAAGAAATAATTAGAAAATGGAGAAGTACAGACATTCTAAAGTTAAAAGCAAAATGTTAGGAGTGGGGGAGAAGTATAAATAAAGTTTAACATGGGAAGAGATTGGGGGAGGCCTTAAATACAGCTCTACACAACTCCTTCCAGAAAACACTATCTGATGAATTGTGATATCGTACCATGACTCTCCTAGGGCGGGAGTCAGGAAACCGAGGAAGCAGTACACAGCTCAGGTGTGGAGGGATTATGCATTTCTTCCCATCTGAGAGTTAGTGTGAATTTCCACATTTTAGAAAGGGGCTAAAGAGCACAAAAATAAGGATTGTTTGGGGATCCAGAAGGAAGGCAAATTGGACTGGGTAAATTATGAGGGGGGGAGGAGGGGCTTTAGTAAAGAAAGTTAAGTTTAGGACAAGAATGTACAAACAGATATACAGGGACCAAAACAGTACTGTAGGTATATTAAACAGACCAAGCACAATCTACACATGCTTTATTTTTTATTTTCTTATATTATAAAGAGCTGAAGGCAGTTCTAGCTGGTGTGTGCCTGTATGTGTATATAAGTGTGTATTTATATGTATATATAGTCACCAACCAGTAAGCCAGTGTTTCTAGCCAGCTTATTCGAATATTAATGAATGCCATATTTACATATATAAATATTTATATTGATAGCACAGATGAAAAGTTATAAGAATTGCATGTCATTTTTTATAAATCTGTAATAACTCCAACTGTATACAATTCCTGTGTATTATTCCAGTGTTGTAGCTGTTTTTACATTTGCCCAAATGGAAAAATGATTCAAATACTTTGCCAAAGGTCACAGAGCACAGCCATTAAAACATTATAGATTTCACGAGCCTCTGGCTAGTACAGCATACAGCTGCTTCTAAGATGCACAAAGTACTACATTTGTGCCCAAGTCCAACTTCATTTGTAGCTGGGTAAGTAGCTTTTACTTAGCTAAGTTAGCTGTGTAAGTGGCATTTTGTCTACTTATGCAGATACATACTCTCCAAGAAGGTATATAAGTCTGTGTAAATCACAACATAGCAGAGGAAAAGGAAGAACTCATCCCATGTTTCAACCCAGTATGCTAGTAGTTAGGCATTTGCCCAGTGAGTGAAAGACCAGGCTCTAAATCCTCTTCAGCTGAAGAGCCTGTCACATTTCCAGCAAAGTGCGGTAACCTTAGACAGAGCATTGCCAAGAGTACCCTCCATGCCACCACCTGAAGCTTGCCCTCCAGACAGCTGCTAGGGAAGGACAGAGATGACAGTGAGATAGTTTCATTTAATATGTTGGTTGCCACTGGCTCATTCAGTTGGACCAGCAAAATTCAGGCCAGGTATCATAACTTCTATAGACCTGCTTATCTGACTTTCCATTAAGGCTGAATAGATCCTCGCTGGTGCCTCTCTTAGATTATGAGTAACATTTTCTTTTTCTATTTGCCTGGTAGCAGTTGATTGCTTTGTTTTCAGGTGTTGTGTTGCATCCTGTGGAAAGTAACTGCAGATTTCTATGCACAGTGAGCAAAGTGCTTTTTTCATTTACTTATGGTATCATTCTCAAAACGCACACCTAATCAAGCACAAAATATAGAAAAGGGAAAATATTCAACAACTTCATTAGCCATAGTGAAGGAAAGCAACGCGCTGCTAGGTTTAACAGGAGGCTGGCATAACCTGATCTCAAGTGTGGAGGACTGAAACATATGGATGAAGGTTTTTTTGCAACTTTTTCCTCCATCACTAACTCCTTTTTTTCCTGTTTATCTTTCCATTTTGTTTTGGCAGGAGCTTTCCTGTTCTTCTCACACTACAGGTTCCTTCAATCTCTGAAACATTCTTCTCTCCCAGGGAAATAAAAATCAAACCAGAAACTAAACACGCACTTAATTTCACAGTTCGTTTGTAGTGATGTTTTTTCCTTGCATAACCTCCCTCTCTAAGCTCTGCTTATTACAAGTAATGGTAAACAGGAATAGAAACATGCACAGCTTTATTTTTTGCCAAGTGAAAAAGCAGTTACAGGGATTTATGTATACCACCTGAAGTATGTTCTTAGGTATACAGCCCTGGATCATGAAAGGCCATTGTTTTGCTTCCTTATCCTAGAAGTAGTCTAATCCCCATTATCCTTCAGAGCAACCTTGACAGGGCTGTAAGAGATGTCCTGGTCCTCAGCTGGGCCTGGGAGAGACTGGATATAGATATATCTATTCAATATACAATATTTAGAAATTTGAAAAATTAAAATTTAATTTAGTTACAAAATATTAGCTTCCACCATACACATGAAGCTAACTGTAGACTATAGCTGTAGTCCACAGTCAGCCACTCCTCAGGCAGAAACTTGCCATAATCCTGGTCCTAAAAGATTGGCAAAAATCTGGCTCTGCCAAGATTGTCTAAGCTGTATCATGTTTATAAACAGGCCAAAAAAGTCAAAGCTGATAGCACTGCTACTATGCAAAAACAACAGAAAAGTTTGGAGTTTTGAATACAAAAAGGAGCATCTTGCCTAACGCATCATATAGCCTAACACATCAAGCTAATGTTCGACTGCTGCATGGAGGAAATAAGATTAGGAGACTCTGGTGCAGTGCCAAAGCTGGGGCTGGCAAAGAGATGTTTGTTGGACCTAGCCTCAGTCATGCACTGAAACCAGTTCATGACTCCAGTATGGGTGTCTGCCCTCCCACCACACTGCAGTCTTGCACAGCTGGGTGGGGGAAGAGACTGGAACTGACAATTAACATTCCCAGCCCCTGCAGCACACCATAGACTTCAAAGGCTCTGGTGCTTGGGATACATTTTACTTAGATTGTGGTAAACATTACTGTGCAACTGCTCAGAGAAAAATTAACTTGTAGTAATGCTTACTACAATCTACCTAAGACGCATCGTAAGTGGAAAGTGTGACAAGGCACACACAAAAGGTAGATAAAAGAACAGCAAAGATTTTTTAAAAATGAAGCTCCCATTTCTCTTATTGCTGCTGGAAAAAGAAAGGCAATCAGGCATTCAAATAGTCTTATTAGTCACTCCAAGATTTGGCTAATTTGTACCAGTTTTCAGTGATCACATCATCTGATTCCTCTTTCTGGTCTGGCTCAGTTATGACATCTCTCAGGATAAGGATGATGAAAACCCAACAGAGTAATGGTAGATATCAGGAGCCCAGGAAACAGTAGCAGTGACAGCCTATCAGTCTAGGCATTATTTTAGCATCAGTATCAAATTTTTGCTTGTGAAACTAAGGACCCCAGAAAGACATGATGGGTGGAATAGCTCATCTTTTCATCGTTTTGACCACTAATTCATTCCAAATTCCAGCAAACCCATTTTCATCCATCGATTGGAGGCAAAAATGTAGGGGATAGGTAGACCTGATCTTAACACAGTCTTTGGGGTTGTACTAGTGGGTCTTTTTGTTTGGATGAATTCAGTCTTTTACTAATATTTATAAACAATTTTACACAAACAGTCAGAGTTGGCCTTTTGTTATGCTGAACAACTATTAGAGAATATATTTGCACCCAAGCTGTAGTCCAGAGTCAAAGATCTTGCACTAAGAATGCCCCTTCTCCAGACTTCAGAAATGTGTATATAGGACTTGTTAGCAAATATTGATTTCACAGGTAACATTGATGAATGCATGCTATTGAGACTCAGTGGTAGCAGAAGTGAAAAAAAAATTCTGTCAGGTTTGCAGGGAGGAAAAAAAAACAAGTGTGGCCATCATGTTTGATTCTATTACAAATCTATCAATATTTGGGCCTTTCCTTATAGGGCCAGCTTCTGTAGTCATGTAATTATCCAAGAATTTCATCTCTCATTTAAAAAAAAATTCTGATCCTGAGAGTTCCAGTCAAAATGTGACCCAAGCTCACCCTAAGAGCTCAGTAACAAGAAAGCAATGAAAGCTTAAAAACTCAAATGTTGTTATTTAAAAATAAAAGCCCAGCAAGTCAGTGAAAGGAAAACAAATTATTGATTTACTTGGTATAGCAGATCACTTAAAAAGGAACACATAACCTGGTACATAGTTTTGTTTTCATGCAAGAAAGTATTTTCTGTTTATTAATTATTCTAGCAGTAAAGCATATTATAGTGCTAATGTGATAGGACAATGAGAACTTGAAAGGACTAATAGAATAAGTTACTGTTAGACTAGAAGAATATTTTCACTTAAAATGGAGATAAATGGGTCATTTCCTTTGAGTAGATAACAATCTCAGTAACTGAATCTTTCAGAAAATTTGAAAAGTCAATTTATCTTGGCTCTTTCAGTCAGACTTGCTTCTTTCTTGCATAAGAGATGCTATTTAAAGTTCTTTGGAGATGTTCTGGGTCTACGCTGCAGCCTACAGAACCTAGACAGTCGAGAGCTAGTAAGTGACCCATTCCATTCTCTGCTAATGCAGTATTAGAGCCTCCTGGGTTTATATTAGTGTTTTGTCGCAACTCAGGTTTTGCCAATCACCTTCCTTTGGGTATTTATTTTACAGCCTAACAAATGACACCATAGGACCATCTTTTAAACTGTTATTTAGCCTATGCTCTACTAATTTCCATTTCTGTATGCTAAATATAATCTATTTCTGTTTTGAAGCTTACACCCTTCAGATAGTGTGGCTGATTCTCCAGGATGTGCATTATAATTTGTTTTTACAAAGGGCTGCATCTTGTGTCTCTTACTCCTTTCAGTGACACTACTATGAGCAAACGCTGAAAAAACTAAGGTCTTTATGGACATGGAAAGTCCAAATTATTTATGGATAATAAGCCTACATTTTATATGCAAATCAAGATACAGAAGGGGATGAATTTACATGCACACACAGGCCAGACTATGGACCATTTCACTGAGCATGCATCTGTACCACAAGATAAATTAATGTTAAACATCGCACACACTATGATAAAAGTTATATTCCCAAGTGTGTAATTTCCCAAAACATAAAACTCTAGCTGCAAATGTAATATTTCCAAAGTGCTTTCTCTCTAAATAATATTTCCCAACCCAAGATGACATTAGCAAAATAAGTACCCCTTGATGGACTTTTTTGAGTTCTTTTAAAAAGAGAAATCAGATTCAGGGGCTGTAAAATAACTGTGAGGCAGAAAAAAGAGACACAATGCAGCAGCTACATGCAGCCATCAACTAGTCTATCTGGAAGCAATCTGTGTGATAGGAGCTTGGCAGAAAGCTGGATGTCAGTCATTTGTTGTAAGTTTTCTCTCTCAAAAATATCTTTCTGGCTTTCATTTCTTCAACGGGAAACAAATATTCTTTACTACATGAAGGAGACATGAGATAGACACTCACCACTCTGCTCAAGGTTTGAATTTTTCTTCTCTAATCTTGCAAGGTAAATGCTCTTTAAGATATTCCTTATGTCCAGTTCAATTTAGAGCACACTTCAGCCTTATAGTGAAAGAGCTAATACTTCAGCAGATGTGCTTCAGGCCCAGTGATGCTCAAGGATACTTAGGCTATCTGTTTTCCCAGAAAACTCCAGCTGCCATAGAGAGGGATAAGGCTTTCTGTTTTTACTGGGTTCTTATGGTGTGCTCTTCAGTGTGGTAGCTGAGTGCCTTGCTGAAGGATTTCCCTCCCACCCTACAAAAAATTGTGTGCTTATGAGGTTGGAGATACCAACACCTGTGTGCTACTCTTGGCAGGCTTGTATGACCACACCTAATGAATTAGCTAAGCAGAAACTTGCCATTGCCATCTACCGTTCTCCTAGCTGACCTGTGACTCTCCATGTGGGCACACAGACACATCCCTTCCCACGTAGGTGGAGGGAATAGAAATGCCCGGAAAGGTCCTGACTCATGTAATCATCTTGCTCTAGGGGGAAAAGTTGACTGAAAACCCTGTGTGGGACAGGCTGCAAGTGCAGGATTAGGTCAGAAGAGAACCTGTAGGGAAGCAGCAGCAAAGACTGGACGTGGCTCTCAGGCAAAGGTGCAAGAAGTGATCCTAGCCTGGAAACATGCAAGCTGTAATAAGTGATTAGTAGAGGACTGGGTCCTTTCCCCTAAGATCCCTGCCTCTGCATTGGATTGCCCCATATCGTCCAAAAAGAAATGTCAATTAAAAAAACACCATAAATTGCAGACATTTCTTTATGCTGCCGTACTGATGATGTTCTCAAAGACTCTCTTTCTGCCTGTTCTAACAGGAGAGTCTTTTATGGACCTTCATCTCAGGCCCTGGACAAATGAACACAAACATATGCCTGCCACTGGAGGTAGTCACGGGCAGCGGAAATCAGAAGAGGGAAAAGAAGTGTGAAGACTGGCTTGCTTATTGCAACCAGAGCAATACAGGGAACAGCATCCAGGTAAGAGCCTAGGGGCCACAACTTAATCCCTGGCAAGCAGCTTGCAGCCCCCAGATTGCGAGTTGGACAGCCCTGGTCTAGTCTTTCACCCTTTTGTTTTTGATTCTGTCTTGTTCTCTGTTCATTCTAGCCAATACATTTCAACCCTAATCCTGAAACAGAGTTCACCTAAGGGCCATCCTATGATACAGTCAAGTGTAACCTGACCCTATTACACAAAACAATATGGTTGATGATGCTGTTCACCTTCTACACAATACCTATGTTTGCAAACTAAACCCTTCAAATGATAGTTTATTCAGGTACCAGATTAAAACAGTGTTATCACCAGCCAATTGTCCAGGATATAGATGTATTAGATAGGAAGATGCAGTAACAGATTCCATAAACACTTTAATTTAAGGAGCCCCAAATCCATTTTTTCCAATTACTATACAAACCTATATAGCACACTCTCATAAGTAAAAATATGAAGGATCTAGAAGCTTTGCATACCGAATCAACAAACGTAGCAAAGAAAATTGGGCTAGAAGTGACCATGGATAAAACATAATATCTGCTAGTAAATAGGACAACAGTAAATCAGTGATTTCATGTAACAATAAATAATACACATTTTAAGCCAAGAGAGTTACTTAAAGTATTTAGGCACTAAGTTAGCACAAGGTGGCAACATAAAGGAAGAAATTAAAGGAAGAATGGGAGCAAGAAATAAAACCTACTTAGCACTGCACAAGCTCCTGTCATCCAAGTTCATCTCCAGGAAAACTAAGCCTCAAGTTTGTCAGGCCATATATAACTGATGGCAGTCAAACCTAGGTTGTCTTTCAAGCCAAAAAGATACTACTAGAGCATTTTGAAAAGAAGATTTTATGGAAACTCTTTGGTGCACATAACATGAGAATACTGCATAAAAACCAAAGAGTTTTATCAATTGTACAGTGAACCAACCCTGACACAGGAAATCAGAGTACAATGACTACAGTGCCTAGGCCACATCAAAAGAATGGAAGCAATCCAGATACACTGTGCTCTTCAGGATGCTGGAGAAAAGAAGGCCACCTAGATGATCAAGCTGAAGATGGGTATTGGGGGGGGGGGGGTGTATACACACACGAACCTACCCGTATCCTTCCTCTATGTTTTCTTCTCAGATGGCATGTTTTCATATACTGCATACTTTAGAGTCCCCCATTCCCCTAATCAGTATTAATTTGGGTCATATTAGGAATAAGTTTTATTCCACATCTGCTTGGAATATTTGTCAGGCTCATATTTTAAAGAAATCAAAGGCCTAACAATGCCTTTACATTTCTGACTGGTCTTTATCGAAAATGCAAGAATCAAAACATCTAGACTGACATCTAGTAAAACTCACCTGCACAAGACTGAATTTTTTATTAAGTAGCTTTTCCCACTGGGATCACTGCTCAGTTATGGGCAGAATGGTAAGGATCTGATTCTGTCCCCAGTGATGCCAATGGAAAAAGCTACCAGTGAGTTCTGTGGTAGTAAGTAGGAAAGAGATGTGTTGAGAATAGAGTGAAAAAGCTGGACAGAAACACTTTGTGGGTAATATAAAGATTCTTCTCTGTGAGTGATACTCAGGCAAAAATTATTTTAAAGATACTTTGAGGTATCCTACTTCCAGGTGGCCAAGGTAAACTGAACAATGTGATGAACACATTGATCATAGGAACTAAGCTGTCCTGAGCTTGGATGGGAGATTACTGTGGAATCCAAGGTGCTGTAGATACAAGCCAAAGAGCTGTGGTCAAACACTTGACAATAATTGATCAAGAAACTGAATGAACAACAAGACTTAATTCAGCCCTATCATTGCTGTAGAACTGAGGACTCTATACATTCCTCTTCAAGGCAAAAATAGTCATCCCCAAGTTAATTTTCAAATCAGTTTTCTAAATTACTTGAATGTGTATTTGAATATGTACAAATTGAAATTTGCTCAGTTACTATCTTTTAATAGGCTTTGACCTATTCATGAGCAATATTAGAAAGCAAAGGGGTCCAGTGAGCCAGAGTGGAAAAAATGAGCACTTCTGGCCTCATCTCTGACAAATCACTGGCATCAGCAGCTCACTACTTTGATCCTAAATCATCCTGTTCTTCCTTTTTTGTTTTTGAGGAGTGAAAATAAAATCCAAATTTACAAAAATGCATTGTATTCAGATAAGCAAAACCCAATGAACAATATTTTTCTACTTGTAGCCCAGCAGATGGAATTGGATGGTTTGATGCTTCTCTCACACTGGTATAAAAATAAACTTTATCAACTTAGTGAACATTTTCTAAATTTATATTGGCCTAAGCAATATGAGCAAAATGAGGCCCAGAGTGTGTAAAGTATTGTCAACAATTTTAAATATGGTCCTTCAGTACCTGATAGGTTTATAGCCCTCTCTTGAATGTGCTGTGCTCTCAACTTCCAATAAAGTAGAAGATACTTGCTATCCATCAGGGTGAGGTATCCAGACTTACCATATTTTCTCACACATAACACACCCCAGATAAAACTACCTTGCTTTTGGAGGCAGAATGTAGAAAAGATTTTTTCAGAGTCATGGCCAACAATGCGACAGAGTAAGATCTTGTGGAAACACAGTGTCCAGGAAGGGTAGCATCCCAGGAGATAGTCTGGGTAAAGCAGCAAGAACTTCCTAGCATAGCAGAAAGGCACTGTGGACAGCAGTATTCTTCACACTGACAGTTTACCTTTCGTATTACCCCCTCCTATTATTTTGTCAGCTGCTTTTGTATTGATCAGGATAGCAGGAGCTATATAAAACTTGTCTTGAAGGAAATACTACCCTTTGACTTTGCAGCTCTCTCTGTTTGTTATATAATCACACTTAGTTTCTCTTGGATCATAAAAAGGAACTATTAGAATGGCAACCTATTCTTTATCTTTATTCTCAAAATACAATCATTTCAATTATTTGTGTGACTAAAAACTTGATACCACCTCATTTTCTCTGGTATCATGCTGTGGTTGAAAGTAGAAAAGCAAATAACACTTTAATAAAAAGTTTTAATTTTACATTCTTCCCACCATGACCCCTTAAAAAGATTCAAAATCACATTAAACAGATTAAAGTAGCTGGAAAGGAGTAATGGCCCTTCACCTTTCTGTATAATTGAGCAAGAATTGCCATGAATTAGACCTCTTCAAGGTATGTGAGACCTCTTATAGCAATTATTCCTTTATGGCTTTTGGTGTGTCCTTTTTTATTAGGTTGAATGGAAGAGACTTTAAAGAAAGAGTTCTCGCAGCTACCAAAATTTACCTTTATAATTCCAGCACCATTTTAGTGGTAAAAGAGCACTGACTTGTAGGCAGGTTTCTGTCCATTTACCACAGCTAGACCTTAATGTAGCTCTAGAAAGTGAGGAATACAAAATAGCAAAGTTATCATCATCTTCAGGTGAATTCATGAAGATAAAAATCTTTGATAAAACTCTCTGTATATACTATACTTCACATGCACACAAAACTAAGCAAACGTGTTTTTTTCTGACATTTGACACAAACTGTGGAATTCGGATGCTTGATATGGTGGCAGTGCTCTGCAGTCAACTGCCAGGATGTTGGGTCTGAAACAAAGCATTTTCACTGTTGTGGCCCTACTTAGCTATTTGAAATGACCTGCGTGGGAGTGCAGCGTGGAAGGGAGAGAGAATTGCAGTGCACAGATGCTGGAGTCAGCTCAAATAGTAACAAATCAATATTCCTGAATGTATCTATTTATTCCAATTCTAATCACACACTTAAAGGAGGAACAGAAAATATATTTGGTTATATGCAATGCCATGGGAAATTTTTGTTGTAGTATCCCAGCTGGCAAACCCTTACTGAGGATTTCCCTTCTTTTCTGTGCTAGATGTAACATTTATTCATTTAATCCAAGCATGTGTATCTACTCCATCTTTAGCAGGCATTAGATATCACAATATTTATCTAGGGACCAAATGCAACTTTAAGGTAAGCTCAACAATCATGGAACTGAACTCTGCTCTAGCTGTCCTAAATGTCAGCTACTGAAACCTGCATTTCCCCTGCTCTTCTTTATGCTTCCTTTCCTTCCATTTCTATTAATTGTAGGCAGGTGTCCTAAAAAATGGAACTGCATTCTGAAAGCTCACAGACTAGAGCTCAACATGATCTCCTTCAGCAAGTTGCTCCATTGATTAAGACCTGATACAACATCTTATCTCCAGCTCCTGAATCTAAGTTGATAGTACTTTCAATCTACGTGTTTTCCTGTGAGTACTGCTGTGTTCTGGATGGTGGATAGGGAGGGAGGTACTCTAAATTAATCAGGTCAAAGGCTATTGAGAACCTTGAAGATAAGCATCAGCTTCTTGTCTGAAATTAGACAGTGTTGATGGTGCCTGAGCAGAGCAGTATGCCAGTTCTGGTAAATTCATGGACTTTTAAGACCCAGTATGATCGTTTTTAGTGAAATGCCTGCTTGAAAACTGGTGGTTGAAACAGAATGCATTTTCTACCAAGATATTCATACTTGCTTTAAAGACATCAGCTGAGAACTTGTGAGCTGTTCAAGTAGTTAATTAATTTTGCTGCTCAAAATCTGCATCCTGTTTCTAATTTGAATCTTACTGACTTTGGCTATATCTCTGCAACACAATTCTTTTGGCACTTCTGTGTATGCCAGGATGGTGAAGAGGTATGATTCTTCACAGACACAGTGGCACTGGCAGATGCTCATTGTATAGATGTAGGTGTAACAGCAAAACCATGTTTTTCCCCATCGTTTTACTATACAGGCAACTCCCGCTTAGTGCTTTTAATTGGTTCCTGAAAAACTGAGCGTTAAGCGAAACGAATGTTAAGCGAAACGGAAACTATTTGATGGCCCAAGATGGCGACCACAATTGTTTTTAACAACCCAAGATGGTGACCGTGAGTGTTATAACAAAACTCGCTGAGTGCTAAGTGAAATCAGGTATCAATTTTAAATGAACGTTATAGCGAAATAGCGCTAAGTGAAACAGTGTTAAGCAGGGGTTGCTTGTAAGAGTTCCAATCACAGACTTGTTGATATGACTATACTGTGCTAGGAGTGCTTTGCTGGCATAGCATGTCGGTGTTCCTATGCCAGAAAAAACACGCCTGGTAGACATGGCCTCCTTCTTCCCGATGTGTTTACACAGTCCAGACTTACCTCAAAGAACGATAAAAACCATTGGTACAATATAGCAATAATTTAGAACAACAATGAAGTACAGCCTCTCTGTGGCTGAACATGGTGGCAGTGGTTTAACAGTTCAAAAAATCACTGCGTAGTAGCAGTTTAGGAGAGGAACTAAATAATAACATATCAAATTAAACTCAGGAGGGTAGCGGGGAAAATTTGGGAAGGGCTAATATAATTAACTCGGGGTAGAATTTGGCCAGGAAACTGGTATGAACATTCCTGTTCTTGTGAAAGCATTGTGGGCTTCTTAATGACCACAGTTGGTCAGGAGCTGGCTTTCATGTGTCATCAAAAAAGCATCTTTCCCTGCAGGAGAAGAATTTTACAAACTACTGATTTTTATCATCCCTATAGTTTGCCCTGCAAGTTGTTTAGCAATTTTCAAGCCTTTCGTTTTTACTGCTTGGGACAAACTGAATGTGACACAGAAGCAAAAGTTTTAGCAACCCCAACATTCTAATTTATGAAGTATTTTTTTCTTTTAATTTTACGATTTCCCATATGTATTTCTATTGCACTTCTAATTCACTGGAGACAGTAATATAAAATCCATCCTTTAGCTCCCTGTTATAATACTGAATAAATACTTAATTCATGGGATAAGGATAGGTGAAACATCAATTGATCTTTCAATCAAAAGTCTAATTTTAAACTCTTGACTTTTGATCCAAGAGATATGGCCTCATTCCCTTAGGTTTCAAACAAGTATTTCTAAAAACTTTAGCAGTCGGTAGAAAATTTATTTAGTTCAAGATCAGTTTACCCATCCTGTTGACATTCTGGCAAAAATGTCTCACAGCTGAGAACTGCAAGTTGTTTCTTTTTCTCTTCTTTCTTCCTGCATTAGATAAGCAGTAGCATAGTAAGGAACAGTCCGAACAAATGTTCGCTTTGCAATAAGGCTCAGATTCCCGTGGGAACACAAAGATTAGTTAGTGCTTGCTTTTCACATAAATTTTGCAACCCTTGTTACTTGCCCGTTTTAGGACTACGCATGTATTAAACTTTGCAGAAAACTGTAGCCAATCACAGATTGCCACAATGGAATCTTGTTCATGAGAACTATAAAAATGTAACTTTGGGAGTGGCTAGGGGTCGACTTAGCTTTGAGCATTGAGCTCCACTGTCGACCTGTTTGCGCAAACAATAAACTCGAGTTGGACCCAACCTGAGTGTGTGTGACTCTCTCCTTGAGGTAAATTGGATAAGCCTCCAGGGGCACGAAACTAGCAGTTTGTGCAACAATTTGGCGAACCAGCCAGGAGCAGCCCTTGGACCACCCCGGGGTCGGATGACAAGACCGGAAAAGGTGTCCGTGAAGTGGCCACCAGACCGCTTTTGGAGTCTGCCACGGCACTGGAACCGTGAGTCGGAACACCCGGGAGGTTAAAGGCTCTCCATTGAATGAGTCAACCATGCTAAATGGGTCCGAAGAGACGGCGCCAGGGTGTTGGCGGAGTAAGTATTCGCTTTCCTTGTGTCTTTTGGGTAGTCTCTCGGGGACTTTGTTTTGTAACGTTCAGCATATAGGTCTGAATTTTGATTGACACAATGGGTTCGGGTAGCTCCCGAGAAGAAAACTCCGCAACCCCATTAGGATGCATGCTAAGAAACTTTAGTAAATTCAAAGGAGATTACGGGGTAGAAATGTCAAAAGACAGATTGATTACTTTTTGTCAGTTAGAGTGGCCATCATTTGGAGTGGGGTGGCCAGATGCCGGTTCTTTCGATGTGAATCTGACTAAGGCAGTGTGGGGGAGGAGGTAGGTCTGACTGAATGAATGTGCGTCTGTGTATTTAGAAAAATGAGCCACTGACCAGGTCTGGGACTAAGGCTGAGTCTAGCCGCCCCGATTCTGCCTGATAAGGTAGTGTCGAACGCAAGGGGGCTCAGCCGAAACCTCGTGACCCAGTGGACAGGTGTCTGAGTGATTTTGTCTTTTCCAAATCCGTT
>NW_005841854.1:2527931-2528939 GCF_000455745.1 Alligator sinensis | reverse complement strand
GCTTTCAGAACTCGTAGAGATTGCGTATAAAGTTTATGGGAATCGTGATCAGGTGGCAGAGAGGAGAGAGGAAAAGCGTGGACAAAAACAGATGGCAATGTTGGCAGCTGCCTTGGGCAAAAGCACAAATACTGGTGGGGGATGGAAGGAGAAACCTGAGGGGGGGCAGAAGAAAGGAAAAGGCCGACCTAAGCCTGATGAGTGTGCATATTGCCGAGAAAAGGGACACTGGAAAAGGGATTGTCCTAAGCTGAAGGACAAACAGAAGGAAACCCAGCCGGGGAGCCGCCAGATGCGGGCGGAATCCTTGGGGGAAGATTCTAGCTGAAGGGGACCGGGATCCAAGGCCACCACCCTGCGAACGAGTGCTCGGAAAGATCCCATGGTGAAAATAAGGGTCGGTGGCAGAGACTATGAGGCTCTGGTGGATACTGGAGCTACCTTTTCCATGATCCCCGTAAAGCCCCCTTCAGCTAAAGAAAGTGGAAAGCATGTGACTGTAGAAGGTATCAAGGGAAGACGAACCAGATTGCCTGTGTATAAGCCCCTCCTCACGAAAATTGGGAATAACATGTTGGAGCATACCTTTGTAGTTTCCCCTGCCTGCCCCGTAGCCCTCCTGGGGTGGGATTTACTAACAAAGCTGCAAGCTAAAATCTCCTTCTGTGAGGATCAAATTGTAGTGCGGCTGCCGGTGAAACAGGGCTCGAATTACCAAATGGCCCTCCGGGGAAACAAAAAGATTTTAGTAAACCATCCTATGGTTCCAAATCCCCACACCATTCTGACCCAAGTTCCAGCAAATGCCGAGGTGTTTTCTGTGCTAAATTTGAAAGATGCTTTCTTCTCTATCCCACTGCACGAAGAGAGTCAGAAATTGTTTGCTTTTGAATGGGAGGACCCAGACACGTATCATAAGACTCAATTGTTATGGACAGTGTTACCCCAGGGATTTGTCTCATCCCCTCATATCTTTGGAACAGCATTGCAAAAAGACCTGGAGCATTG
>NW_005841854.1:2526687-2527423 GCF_000455745.1 Alligator sinensis | reverse complement strand
GTGGCCTCAGGGGTCTTAACTCAACCAGTGGGCCCAACTTGGAAGCCCGTGGGCTACTACTCCAAGGTCCTAGACCCGGTGGCGAAGTGGTGGCCTGAATGTTTGAGGGCTGTCGCCGCCACAGCTACTCTTATGGAACAGGCTCAAAAGATTGTTATGGGAGCTGATATGGAAATACATACCCCACATGGAATTCCCCAAATCCTTGGAGGAGAGGGAGGAAAAATTTTAAACCCCTCCAAACAATCCAGATATGAAATCTTTCTCCTATCTAATCCAGGCCTTACCTTCAAGCACAGCACTGCTTTAAACCCAGCTGCCCTGATGCCAGAACTGGAACCTCTGTACCATGATTGTTTAGAGGTATTGACTCAGACAGTACTGATTCGTCCTGACTTGGCAGATTGACTTCGCTGAACTTCCTAAGTCCGGTCGTTACCCTTATCTGCTGGTATTGGTCTATCAATTGACTGGATGGGTAGAAGCGTACCCCACAAGAACAGCTACCGCATCCACAGTGACACGAGTACTACTCCACGAGATAATACCCCGATTTCTGTTGCCTGAGTCTATTGAGTCAGATCAAGGAAGTCATTTTGTGGGGAAAATAATACAAAAAGTGTCCAAAGCTTTAGATATCACATGGAAACTCCATGCTCCATGGAGACCCCAGAGTTCAGGTCAGGTGGAGCGCATAAATAGAACGCTAAAAGCTATGTTAACAGAAATCTGTATT
>NW_005841854.1:2506446-2526343 GCF_000455745.1 Alligator sinensis | reverse complement strand
ACGATAATGGTGAGATAATCAAAGCCTTAGCAGAACAAATGGAAAAGGTTGCACATGTCCCCGTCCAAACATGGAATGGGTGGAATTTTGATTGGTTTACATCCTGGCTCCCCAATTTTGGATGGTTAAAAGGAGTTTTTCTCGTCTTATGCCTGCTAATGTCAATGCTTTGCTTGCTCCCCTATATTTTACCCTGTCTCATAGCCCTCATAAAACGGACAATTCAGTCAGTCTTCAACCGAGAAATGCTTGTGCTTTATCAAAAATTAACACTGGCTAAAACCTATTAAGATTAGAGTTAGAAAGCATCTTGAGGGGGGAATTGTGGCAAAAATGTCTCACAGCTGAGAACTGCAAGTTGTTTCTTCTTTCTTCCTGCATTAGATAAGCAGTAGCATAGTAAGGAACAGTCTGAACAAATGTTCGCTTTGCAATAAGGCTCAGATTCCTGTGGAAACACAAAGATTAGTTACTGCTTGCTTTGCACATAAATTTTGCAACCCTTGTTACTTGCCCGTTTTAGGACTACGCATGTATTAAACTTTGCAGAAAACTGTAGCCAATCACAGATTGCCACAATGGAATCTTGTTCATGAGAACTATAAAAATGTAACTTCGGGCGTGGCTAGAGGTCGACTTAGCTTTGAGCTCCACTGACAACCTGTTTGCGCAAACAATAAACTCGAGTTGGACCCAGCCTGAGTGTGCGTGACTCTCTCCTTGAGGTAAATTGGACAAGCCTCCAGGGGCACGAAACTAGCAGTTTGTGCAACAACATCAATTCATCCTGAAGTCTCTACAAAAAAACAAGGTAGTGAATTTCAGTGCTCATGAAGATGATTCTTCCATAGCTCAGCTAAACCAAGCAAACTGGGCCTCTCCTGAAACCTCCTGTTTTGAGTGGGGTTTTTTCCCAACAAGTCAAAATGCACTAAAAAAGCAGTTAACTGGACTTATTCTACATGTGTTCTAAACAAGATTTAAAAATAGGCCTCTGCTGGTGAGAATCTACTGGATGAATCCACAAACACTACATCTTCCTCAGTCTATCTTGTGCAGCGGTACAGGGTTGTAATACAGTACGCTACTATCAATATAAACCGCTCCACCTTCCTCTCCCGGCAGCAGTTTGTGGGACCTAGTAAGCATTACGACAAAGTGCAAAATGTACTCATCTATGTTTCAGAAGTCACATCCTATTTGCTTATTGGGCACTTAAGTGGATTTAGGCAACTAAATGCAATTCTGTTTTATCATGTTCAAGCCCCTGAAAACCTGTTAGTTTGTTGTGACAGGTACCTAACAGCTCACAAAAACACTATGTGCTTTCATAACATACCATCATCTGGTCTTTAAGATTGAGTCATAAAGACTGAATCACCCAATTTTTGCATTAAGTTTTTCAGGGACCAAGCAGGTTGGAATAGGATTGCATTTAGGTGCCTAAATCCACTTTTCATTCCATCCAGGAAGAGCACACACCAACTGCTGAAGCTTCCTTAGCCTGACAAAGGGTTTTTGAACCTGAAAGCTTGCTTAATAACTATTCTCCAACCATTTGGGTTGGTCTAATAAAAGATATCAAATTCACCCAAGGAACCTTGTCTGCCTAAATCCACTTGAAGGCACATATAGGTGAAATAGAATCTGGCCCTAAGTTTACTCAGATATAGCGTTATCTATAGAGCAGTATGCACGTGCCTATCCAGAAAGCCCAGCTCTTTCCCAAATACTGTTTTCATTTTTACTCCTCCACAGGGGCAGAAGGTCCCATGGGCTAGATCAAGGTAAAGTGAATGAGACCACTTGAGGTACAAACAAAATAGTGCTTAGACTCCCATATATGCAGGGGAGTGAAGACAAGCCTGCTGTAAGAATTAATCAACCATAAGAAATGACAGGGTTTGGTTTTAGTTCCCTTATGGGGAGAAATGAGGGGGCAGAGGGAGCTGTGTTTAGGTAAGCCCTGCTCAAAAATCCCAAATTTGCAACTAGACCCCTATTCTACACTCCCATGAGGAAAATACAATTTTAACATAATCACAATAAGTTCATGGGTTTTTTCACACCAAAAAAAGCCTTTAAACAGGAGGTGATTCTTAACCCTACCTGTATTGGAGCTGCCATTCTGCTACTCTATAGGTTGGTAACTCCTAAAGAGTAAGCTGATAAAAATATAACCTGCATAAATACATTTTGTCATAAGAGCATCTCTCTTCCGCACTTCCCAATTTGTCACTCTTAATTCTCTGCTAAATTCAGTTGAGTCCAAATAGAAAAAAAAGACCCAGGAGGCAGTTTTGCATCAGGGTTAGGTCAGGGTAAAGTCTCAGTTCAAGGATGCAGGTGGGATTCAATGAGATCAACATGATTTCAGGGGCTGTTTTTGCAAGTTTCCTTTAGTAGAATGAAAAAAAGGAAAATAAATAGTATGATCAGCTCAACTTAGGGGCTTTCTATCATTTTGGGCAGAAATTACATGAGAATGGTTGCACTGAATAAATATCAACCTCATTTAGAATGGATTTGGACAATGGGTCCCTTCTAGTTTTGGATTTAACCTGAAAACAATACCAGAACGGTCATGTTTGGATCCATGGCTCTTAATAATTCTACAGCCTGAAATTCAAAGGGTGCATTATTCAGTACTCAAGAGGTTCCTGAGTGCATTATTGTTTTAATGCACTGTTAAATAATAAAACTATAGAACAAAATATATCTTTATGGTAATTTCATTTGAATTAATGGTATTACTTCAGGGATTAGTCTGGCCAACTAAGGCACCGAAAAAGCATGTATAGTTTAAAATTCTGTATGGAGAGAGCCAATTAACAACCTATTATTATAACACAAGTAGCATTAGACAGAAATTAACATACACCACCTCTAATATTGAACAAACACACGATTTAAAGAGAAAAAATGTTGTGCAGCATTGTGCTCAAATTATATTTCGAGGAGGTGAGTACCAATTTAAAATTAAATGGAATTCGAAATACACATCAGAGAATAAGCATTGAAGAGAGACTGTGAAGATGATGAGATGTGTGTGTAGAGATAGGTTATGCAGTTGGTAAGCTATATATTGATTCTTTTCCTGCAACACCTTCATGCTCTCAAAGATCCTTTCTGCTGACTAGGCAGACAGAGGTTCAGTCTGTATATGGAAAATACATGCAGTGGTACATGCATTAATGTGTTAGCTTACATTTCTACCTGATTTAAACTCATCACACTAGGTGGCAGGTACTTTTGAAGATAAAACATGGGATCTGCATTATCCACTGCAACTCCAAGAAATACAGGGATAATGAAACAAGATGCAGAAAAACAGGAGTAGTTCTCAACTAAAAAAATACTTTAAACTGATGGAGGATAAACTGTCACCACTCAGGGTATGAAGCTGCCCTGTTATGCCCCTGATTATATGATTAGTACCTTAGTGATTAAGATATGGACCAGAGTTAGTGTCCTGATAAATATCTCCCATTAATTACCCCTTTTCATATAGCATTCAAATCCTTCAGACAATCAGAAACTGTAGAATTTAGTTCACACCTCAGTAGAAGATAAATCATCCTAATTAGCTTTTCTGTTATAACAGAAGCTGGTATTTGCTCCTGTTTCACAAGCAATACTGGAGCAATTGGGAAAGATACAGAATCCCAGCAAAGCATATAAAGACTTATAAATTGTGCATGCGTGAATGGAACAGCACATAAAAGCTACAAACATGAAAGTTCAAAATTGATTTTCTCTCTACATTTAAAAGAATATTCATGCTGAAAGCATTCGCTTGGGGCAATTAATAATACAGTGTTCTTCCAGCCATTTGTAACTAAGCACGAGGATATGGCTATCACAAGGCATGCCTGTATAATAGATATTTATGAAATAAATTTCAAGACCATTTTCCAAGGGAAGCAGAAATCCATTACCCAGATGCTGATTATATTTATGAAGGAAATGTGGGGTTATGAAGCCATAAGTTTGCATGCCTTTTGAACTGCCTTTTGATAAGTTGACTGAGGTGCTCTAGGTTTTATATTCAAAGCTAACACCTTATACAATGAAATACATGTTAAAAATACTTTTTAAAAAATGTCATCCAGTAACCTGGGTACTGTAGAGTTATAGAATCTAGCCATATACACATAACATGCTTTTTTTCGCATGTTTTTTTCCCCTCGGGTTTTATTATTTGAAGTACCTTACCTTTTAGCAACCTTTCAGAGACACCTTTTAGCAACCTTACAGATACCTAAAGTATCTTTTAGAGATACTCAGCTATGCTTTGTGTCTAGTAACTCCCTACCATTTTAACAGCACATGTTCATAGATTATAAACCAAAAATATGTCACGTACACAGAACCATTGGAATTCTCTGCCACATGAATATTAATTTATCTAGCAAGAAAAACATGTCTGTAGTTTAGGTATTATTCTGGCACCTCCAGTCTAACTAGGTCTCTGGATAAGTAACTGATTACATTTTCCTTTTCATGGCTGTATTCCTCTACAAATGAAATATATGTAAACTTTTTTGTAAACATGGATGGACAACACAAGCTGAAATCCAACTCAAGAAGCAGCTCTACATTTCTATTGCATAAAGGAACAGTGCTAAAGTAAAGTGTGAAGTGTTAAGTGCTCTATATGGGGATGAACAATCCCTAACATACTTACATGCTTGGTGGTGCCAAACTGACTAGCACCATGACTGAAAGGGACCTAGGCATAATAGACCATAGTATGAATATGAGCCATCAGTATAATGCTGTAGCCAGCAAGGCAAACAGTACTCTGGTATGCATCAACCGTTGCATCTTAAGCAAAACCAAGGAAGTGATTCTTCCGCTTTACTCGGCATTGGTGAGACCATAGCTGGAATACTGCATCTGGTTCCAGGCACCACACTTCAACAAGGACATGGAAAAGCTGGAGAGAGTCTAGAGAAGGGCCACTTGTATAATCAGAGACTTGCAAGGCAAGCCATACAAGGAAAGGCTGAGGGACTTGGGTCTCTTCAGCCTAAAAAAGAGAAGGCTGAGAGGGGACTTGGTAGCAGCTTAACACTACATCAGGGGAATACATCAAGGGTTCGGCAAACAATTGTTCACCAAGGCACCTTTAGGGAAAACCAGGAGTAATGGCCACAAACTCCTGGAAGATAGTTTCAGGCTTAACATTAGAAAAAACTTTTTTACAGTTCGAGTGCTCAGACTGGAATAAACTCCCTCCAGAGGTGGCGCAATCGCCTACCCTGGAAATCTTCACGAGGAGACTGGATGGTCACCTAGCTGGGATCACCTGACCCCAGTTGTCTTTCCTGCTTGGTGCAGGGGGCTGGACTGATGATCCTGCGATGGCCCTTCCAGCCCCTTACAAGCTATGAATCTGCTTTTCCTCCTTCTGAATTCCTGAAAGAGATCTATTTTTAATTTTTTTAAATAGTGATAACCAATTTATATGAAATGGAACAGACTTCTCAGAAATCTGTAAGGGTTTCTCAGTTCATTTTACTATTAGGTTTTCAGCTCATGTCAGCATTAGGAAGGAGATCAGACATTTGGAGGTGGGCCCAGAAAATGGAGTTCCAAGTTTAGATTACAAACTCAGGAACCTAACAACATACTGGGAGTACACTGTTAACAGGAGTATCATATGTGAGCCACAGGAAGTGATTCTTCTGCTCAATTCAGCACTGGTCCAGCTTCACCTGGACTACTGCAAGTTTTGGGCACTGTACTTCAGGAAAGACATGAACAAATTAGGAGCCCAGTAGACAGCATCAACAATAAATAGACATCTAAAAAACATGCAACATATAAAGAAAGAAAGGGATAATTTAGCGTAAGAAACAGAAGACTGAGGGGGGGATTTGATAAAAATCTTCAAATATGAAGTTTTAAAAATAACAGTGATCAATTATTCTGTGGCCACAGAGGATAGAATAAGCAATAACAGTTGTAAATGGCAACAAGGGAGGTTTATGAAGAATTCTGTAACTATGAAGGTGGTTAAGCGCTATAATAAGCTACAGAAAAGCTGTGGAATCTTCAGCACTGGAAGTTTTTTAAAAGCAGGTCAGGCAAACGCTTAGTGAGATGGTTTAGATATGGACGGGCCTGCCTTCAGCAAGGATTTGGATTAGACAATCTGTTGTTCAGGCTAGACATCAGGAGGCACTACTTCACAGTCAGGGCAGCCAAGATCTGGAACCAGCTTCCAAGGGAAGTGGTGCTGGCTCCTACCTTAGAGGTCTTTAAAAGGAGGCTTGATAACTACCTAGCTGGGGTCATTTGAGCTTAAACTTAGTAGGGGTCATAAGAGCCCTATATTCATTCATGCCCCGGGCAGGGGGTCAGACTAGATGATCTGCTCAAGTCTCCTCCGACCCTACTTCTTTGATTTTATGATGAGGTACCTTCCAGCCTTGTTTTCTATGATCCTAAGGCCTTGGGTTTGGATTAAGTCATGCAAGCTGCTCTGACTGGAATGCTGGCCTCATCTTGATTGGATATAAAATATATTCCTTTCTACATTGGAGCAAAGGGTAGTAGATTTTTTTTTATTCTTGCCAAGGTGTGCAAGTCTATTGAGTCCTGTGCTCCCGAAGCTAGATTACTACTAGCACCCAAGATAACTAATTGAAAATTAGCTTGGTGTCTCTGCACGACACTGCGGTCACTTCTGTGGTGTGTAGACATATTCTAAGTGCTGGCTGCATCCACCTTGTCCCAAACACCCTCATCTATGGTGGCTGCAGGTACAAACAGACGTTACTATTCAGTATGTTCTTGTTGCCAAAAAAAAAAAAGCCAGCAGCATACTGAGTTGTATTAACAGGAGTACCATTTACTGATCAAGAGAATCTATCCTTCCCCTCCTTTGCAGCACCAGTGAGGCCTGGAGTACTGCAGCCAGTTTTGGGCTCCACACTTCAAGAGAGCCTAGTGGAGAGTATAAACACATTTTAAAAGGCTGAAAAAACTATGATTATTTAGTCGGAGAAAAGATAACTAAGCAGTGGTGTAACTAGGGTGAGATGACAGGGGCAATATCCCTGGGTGCTGACAGGCATGGTGGGGGCAGGGGAGCACAAAAAAGGTGATTATGATCTTGGCGACAGTGGCAACCAAAAGCTGCCACTGCCCCAGGTGCCCCGCCACGTTGTTATGCTGCTGCAACGGGGTGGGGAGGGGGGGATTTGATAACAGCCTTCAAACACCTCAAAGGTGGTTATAAAGAGGCTGGAGATGCCCTGTTGTGGCCACAAATAAGTCTCAGAATCTCAGTGGGGTTAAATTGCAGCGGAGGAAATTTAAGCGGAAATTTAGGAAGAACTTTTACACTGCGATGGTGGTTAAGCATTGGAACAGGCTACTCAGAGGTTGTAGAATGGAGAGCCCACATCTGTAACAAGGTGGTCTGTCCCTTTAAGAGAGAACAGTCAGCCCTGAAGGGAAAGCCCAGCTGTGGGGCACTGACTAGGCAGGGAGCATCCTGCTAGGAGATTAAAGCTCCCAGAAGAGCAAGCAAAGGAGGAGGAAACAAGCTGTTCTGCTCACAGCTTGCTACAGGAAGGGGCCAAGCTGCTGTGCTGGGGCCAGAGCCCAAGTGCCCAGGACCAAGCACAAAGGCTGTTTAGTTTATTTGGTTGTTGGCTGCTTAAATACTATGCTTTATTTGGGAGGACTGGTGGAGGAGCTCCTCAAGGAACACAACCCCAAACCTGGAGAACCCAGCAGGCTAGGCAACTCTAACATCATTGTAAATCTTTAAGAGCAAAATAGACAAACTCTTACTGGTTGTCAGGGCTGACGCTGCTAGATGACCTCCTGAGGTGCCTTCCAGCCTTGCTTTTCTGATGCTAAAAGGTATGTGCATGGGGAACACGTGCACAAAACCAGAATCTGTGGGGATAGTCACACAGAACTAGGGACTTGCTCAGGAGATCTGTGCCTAATTTATCAGGAACCTCAAAAAGCATGGTGATGCTGCCTTGGAATTTAGTTCTACTTGTCACCACCTGCCTCAAGCAGTCATTCAGTCATGTAAATCAAAGGAGGCTTCCTCAAAGTTGTCTTTTGTCCCTCGCTGCAAAGATGAGCACGGCCGTTGAGGAGATCAAACTCGAAATCATTATTTGATAGATTCTCAAGCAGGGGAGAATTTTGCAACTTTGTGGCCACCATTTTGCTGCAGGAAAGAATGCAACAGTGTACAGGGAGAAGCTCAGTGTTGCTTGACCAGGCAGTTCAAGACCCGTTGCTACATGTGGGACAAGCATAGGCACTATAGCTACTGTAATTTAACTAGCTTTGCTTTTGTAGATTCTCCCTTAGATCCTGAAAGCAGAGCTTCGTAATGGAGGTAAGAAAGCATCTTTCAATCCTAACAGGTGAGGGGCGCAGCAACAAAAAGTGGAGGAGGCTGACAGAGAAAAGTGGCAGTCTAAAGGCAGTGTATGAATAGCCCCAGAAGGTGCCCTCTGGGAATGATCCATTTCAGAGTCTGATGTTTGGGAATCCCCAAGTGTGGAAGTTCCCCCAGCGGAGAGATCACAGCAGTAATCTGACTTGCAAAGTGTTCAAGCACAAACCGCTCCTGAAATGGAAGGGATGAATGACAGCTGGAATCCCAGCAAATGCAAATGTCTGATCAAGGTGCGGTGCAGCAGGGGCAGAAGGGAACAACAGAGAAGGATGAATGTGTGTTACAGCTCTTGAGGAATAAACCTCTTTCAATACAGGAGAACTACTCCTGCACCTTGTTATATTTGTTTGTGACCAAGTCTTATCTACAGGCAAGTGACAGACACACTGGGGAGAACTCAAAGCAGCACTACAGGTTTGGTTGGAACAGGGAAAGGAAGAGATGATACCTGAAACTATCTTTAATATTTTAACCTGATTACCGTCTTTAATATTTGTTACAGCAATACTGCCCCAATCAAGTGTCAAGACTTCATTGTGCTCAATGTTGTGCATGTACCCATACATTCCCCACCCTCAAGAGCTCAGGCTCAGATCGTCAGCTGTGATGTGTATAGGCTCAGCTGTCTGCCCTCATGGAGCAAGATGTATGCTTTGGGCGGATCATACAACAAAGGACAACTGCAGAAACAACAGAGATGTGGGGAATCCGAGATAAAGAAGAAGAAAGTTGCAATAAGTCACAGTTGGAGCACACTGGTTGTCCAGCCACTGCTGGGAGTACTGTGGACATCATAACAGATCTGAGCTTGGAGGAGACAGTTAAAGGATGAACTGCTTCTGCTGACATTCACACTTAAAGGATGATGCTGGATCAGACACAGTGGAGCATGTTAGGATGTGTGGGTGGAGCAGCGGCAGAACTGATACTTCAGAAGCATGTAAGTGGTGAGCATAATGGATCTTTGGAAGACTATACACTGTGGACATGAAATGAATCTGGGAAACGCTGCAGATCTTTGAATCAGGTTTTTGCTCTAGTTTAGAATCCCGGTAATGGCTGATCCTGAGCAAGGTTTTTATTTAAACTAAGGGGTGTTTTAAAACTAGATCAGAGAGGTTGACTCATGGCAGTGTTTTCAGTCCGATCTTGACTTTCTGCATCTGTAAATCCTTCTGTCAACTCAGGAGGCTTCTACACTTTCATCAATCAGGCTACAAACAGAATCAATAGCTGTGCTACTGGTTTGTATTAGGAAATCACTCCCAATCGCTCATTAGATGGATGGTTAGAATTGATCATACTGGGCCTGCGGTTGGAAAGTCACATCTGCTATAGGCTTGATAGGATACCACTTTCTGCCAGATAAGAGTTTCAGGATAAAAAGAAAAATTAGTTTTATAGCTCTAGCCTTCCATTTTGAATAAAACAGAACTGCTGTGAGAGGCTTAAAGGCACAGTGTGTGAGTTTACTAGCTGCATTTATACGTTTTGATAGCTGGACTTTCTATGCAGCTCCAAATATTAGGATTAGGCTTGATCCAGCTCCCGTTAAAATTAATGGTATTTTTTTTCATTTGCTTTAAATGGGAACTGCCGTCAGAAATTAGAGCAACCTGCTACATGCCAAGAAGAATATAGTGCTCTGAAACCAAGGTGACAAACTAAGGTGAGATTAGACAGATAAGCTCATCAGGACTAAGTCAGAGGTGAAAACAGTCATTTAGAAATATGCAAAAATACCTATGATCTAAAGGTGACTTACCCAAGTGGTAGGCTTACCACCTAGGGTACTCAGAGAAGTGTAACACAAGTGAAGTTCAAAATATTCATGTTCCATTATCACATGGTGCCTTATAACTTTGTTAAAAAAATAACTTTAAAAGTAAATGTTTGAATCCAGTTAGTACTAACATGCAACACACACATTTTAAAACTTATTAAAGAAACTGTCAGAAGTCTGGAAATGAACAGTTTGACTACAAGCTGTGTGGAGCAGGGTCATCTTTTCATTGTGTAATTGTAGGGCCCCTCCTCAGACACGTCTCTAGTCCTCCTACTTGGTATTACAGTTCTAATATCCTAATAAATGTAAGAACCTAATCAGTGCTCCGCTGTCCCAGTATTTCCTCATTTGCTCTCACCACCTGATTTACCTGGCTCATTAAAAACTAGTATTACCTCCTAAAGTTTGCAAAAGAAGACAAAAATAAATAAATGAGATTCCAAACAACTCATTTCTCACCCCAAAAATTCTTAGCACCATGAGAGCTAAGTAAATTGTGTGGTGCTCCATAAAATAAATGAAAAAGCAGCATCTATGGAGCCTTGTGAGAGGTGACAGCCATCTTGAAAAAAAGGAACATGTGGGGTGGAACCAGCAGGGATATAGAAAGCCAGAGATAAAGGAACCTCAACCAACTTCATTGTAAACTATATTCTTTTTGTGGAGGGAGGTAGGACTTGAGGAGAGTAGAAGACCAGCTGGGAAGAAAGATAGTTTGTTGGTGGGGGAAGCGAGTCAGTGTTTGAATGGAGCTAATCTACCATCCGTACAAAATCTTCACTTAATATTTATCTGATGAGAGGAGACAGCATGCAATGAGGTCTTGGTAGAATTCTTTTTTGGTATTACATTAAGTTTGCTTCTCTTGCTGTGCATTTCGTAAAACCCAGTATTTCTCATCAACACCAACTGCTGAAGTGAACATGCAAGTCGTACATCTTCCTCTGCCCTTCAATAATGGGATACAAGTCCTTGAAGCAAGTACGTATATTACAGAAATTAAGTAGGATTCACTCATTTTTTGCATGCATATTTACTTAATACAGGACTGTCCAACTTCTGGGCAGCTGGGGGCCACACATGGCACAAACAGGAATCCCAGGGGCTGTTTGCTGCATGAGCAGCCCCGCTCCCCACCTCCTGGTTTTCCCCTGCCACATGGGCAGCACTGTGCATTCCCTCCTCCAACTATCCCTGTGCGCCAAGCAAGCAGCCCAGCTCCCTGCCAGCTGTGCAGAAAGCCTTGCTCTCTCCCCTCCCTGACCCCCACCCCACTGCACATGCTGCCCACCTGCATTATGAGCAGCCCAGCTACTGCCTTTTTCATGCGCACAGCACAAACAACCTTGCCCCTCTGCGGTGTACACAGCTTAGGCACCCTGGCTGGCCTCATTCTTGCGGTGCCACCTTACCCTGCCCCCAGGAATGGCGGCAGAAACTAGGAGGGTGGGGAAGCCCAACTACTCGGGAAAGCCCAAATACCAGTTGTAATACTTGGATTTAATATGTAGACATGGTAACACTTCCGTGGGTCACAAGATTATTGACTATTGGGTTGATTCCTCCTGTCATTTAAGGGTCTGGAATATGACTATTCACCAGTTCCTGCTATTTTGAGTAACGCGGTTTCTGTGTTTTGGTTAGATAAATGATTATGAAAGACAAAATGTAATTGATAGCTACTGCATAACCATAAATTATAAAGCCCTTATTGGGTGAAGCAGCTTTTGTGCTGTATTTAGCAAAGCATCTTAGGAACAGTTATTTCCTGAAATCAAAGCAGCTGGGCACAGGCAAGACTTAGGCAATGGTTTAAAACCCAACATGATTTATGACAATAGCTAGAGTACACGTTGTACCGGCGTATCTGTGAAGAGCAGTTTGTTAAATGAGTTCTTTCTTTCCCTGTCACCTGCAGTTTTTTTCCTATCTGCTTTCTGCAACACCACTTCCATGAATTGCAGAAAGATATGTACATGTCTGTTCTCACACAAGGTCAGAACAGATACAACGTGTGGAAGGAATCCATCAGCCACAATGAACTTTAATTCACCTCTTTAGAATCAGTATTACACTTCTCAGGCACTGCAGTTCAGCATAGATTTACAATTAGACATGCACAAGTTAACAAGAAAAACGCTAGCACATTTTATAGGCATCTGGACATTTGTTAAGCACTTTGCTGGGGCACAATTACATTTTATTTCATTGTTTGCAGGGTAAAAACTAAAAAAATATTGACAACAGGTGGCACTCAAAGGCTGCTATAGAGCTTTGCATAACATCTGCTCACCTGAACATAGCTTTATGGTGGGGGAGGAATATACAGACTCTCATATACAATGTATAACACAAGAAAAGTAAAAAACTGAGAGAATGAAGAAGTTCATGTGGGGCAAAAAATAAAACAGAAACACATTATGCTTTCACTCCATTGAAACATTATACCAGAAGTCGTTTAGTTGGTCTTTGGGTCTAAAATTGTTATCTCAATCTTGCCTGCACTCAGCTATTTTGATTTCAGCAAAAGTTGTATTTCTATACATAAAGAGAAAAGTATATTTTTAGCTGACAGTGACCTATTTTAGGCTACGAAAAACAAATAGTGACACCCATGAGAGTCCATTTGCATCTGGTTCAGGATACTCAGTTTCAGATAAAATGCCTGCTGAACACTGCACACTGCTTTCTTGCACACACAATTTGCACTCACATGGAGTTCTGGGAAATTTAAAGGTGAAGTTATGTTTGCACAGCTACACGTATCACAAACTTTGCCAAAAAGAGGTACCATATATGTCATACTCTTTTCTTCCAAATTATTGTGGGACATGCTTACTGAGGACTTTATCAAGGACCTTTTTCAAAGCAGTAGTTCCATCCATATTGTTTCTTTGCACAGCTTGCTACCACCTAGGACAATTTAAGTTAGCTACAAGTCATCTTTATTCCGTCCTGGTTTCATTCATACATAAACAAACATCACTTATTAATCTTAACCATGCATTTAGTGATTCAAAGCTACTTAAATGTATTTGATAATGTTAGAGAGATGATGTAGGTGGGATGGCTCAGGAATTATGCGAGACAAGGATTTCTTATGGTGATATATCTTATTGGACCAACTGCATAGATGGGACAGAATCAGACAAGCTTTCAAATGCAAGATCTGTAACCTACTTTAAGCTTACAAGCTAAATATGAAAAATACTTGAAAAGGCACATTTTTATACGGCTGAAGTTTAAGCTTTTATCTCCCTGACTGCCAGTTTTTGTGAAATCACAAATCACGTTTTTTGAGATCAAGGTATCCTGCTTTCATTTGTTGCATGTAAGCAGAGTTTCCTTGAGGAGCAATGCTGTATTGAACTAACAATGAAAATTTTCCAGCCCCAGTTCTAAAACTTTATTGACTATATATCTATGCACTAAGAATAAAACATGTTAGCTAAACATAACAATTAAGTCACTGGTGGCTTTTTTATAACTCCAGACTGCACTTAAAGAGAAAATGTCATCATAGAATAACTAAATTATCACCTGTCTAGAGAGGTTTTTAGAATGTTTATTAATTAGTAAACTAGCCATATAAATGAATCCTTCAGCTAAATAAGACAGTTTGCAATAGCTGGGCTCTCAAGAAGTTAGAAAGGTTCAGTTCAAGGTGATGCTGGCTACATTCTCATCTGGAATCGATGTGGAATTCACAGAAAAATCTGTGCGTTTAGGAAAATCTTTCCAGTCAAGCAAGAAGCTAAAGAAACTGTTCTTGCTCTCACCCTATTTCACTCCTATGAGCTTGTGGCAAGTGGCATGTTGATACTAGGTTTCTTTTATTTAGCTCTGATCAGCACGCCCTTGAAAGACTGACTGTGGACCAAACAATCCATCCTTTATATGGAACTGCACTGATTCCATCCAAATCAAATCAGGCTACTACTCTGAGTGTGAAGTCAAGCATGAATATACCTGTGCAGGTCTGGAACCTCATTTTGTTAAAAGGAGCAGCAGGACTGAAGCCCTGAGGCAACAAGGCACTTACACCCATGCTTCAGTCCCACCAATTTGAACAGGAATTAAGCACACACTTAAGTGCTTTGCTGAATAGGCACGAGATATTTATTTTAAAAGTAAGTACTGACAAGATGATGCATTGACCTGGCAACCTGACAAGAAGGGAAGCCCATTTCCAAAATGCCTCAGCCCTGGCAATGGGATTTTACCATGAATTGAGACCTGTGGAAATAATTATCCCTGGAAACAGCTGAGAGTGGTTTTGCAACATTGCTTACTTTGCACAAGCAGCACCAGATTTAATGGTGGATGCGACTGAGACACAGCATCATTAAGCCTTGTCAGTACTTTGTTAAGTGACAAAATTTAAATGCATTGCTTAATTAAATCTCATTACTGCATGTTATTAAACGTGAACAGTCACCAGGTACTGTATGAGCACACTCATACAGGATGAGTGTGCTGTCTTATTACTGTTTAATAAACTCTGATTCCATTTAAATGCAAGTGTAGTTATAACACATCCTTCACCTAGCCAACCAGACAAGACAGCTAAGCAAAGCAAATATAAGAAGTGCTAACAGGAAGATAAACTCCCAAAAGCAGACTTATCATCAGGGCCGGCAGAACCACTTATTCTTCAGGTTGCATAACACTTCCTATTAGAAGACTTTATTTTCAGCTGCTTGTAACTTAGCTAAATTTGAACAATGCTTGCTAATTTTTCCCAAGCAGGATTCCATGTATTTTTAGAAAAATGTCAGCCAATAATGGAAACGATATGTTGTTTCCCACTGCTTAAAAACATTCTAGATATCTTCTCTGTGGGGTTTGGTTTGGAGCAGGGTCTTAAAACATGCCTAAAAAGCAGGTGGATTTGGCTGCCTATATACATGCTTGGGGCGGGGGGTTAATTAAAGCGGTTCCCAGACAGCTACTCTAATTAAAACGGCTCACTGTCACATGTATTAGTTTCTCACGTGTTTCAAAAAGGCTACAAGGACACTTTATTTGAAACTCATTTGAAGAGGTTTAGATAAAGCGCCCCCGTGACTATTTTGAAATGCATGAGGGACTTAATATATGCAAAGATGAGGCAGCACTGGAGCATTCCAATTAGAAAGAAGAGCAGACTCATTTAATCGAGTCTGATCCAATGTTTCATAGTTCCATAGTTCTTAGGGGCTAGAACGGACTTTACAGATCATTGGGTCCAGTCCTCCTGTACATGGGCAGGAAAGAATGCTGAGATCAAATGACCCCAGCAAAATGGGCGTCAAGATGTTTTTTGAAGATCGCCAGAGTGGATGACTGTACAGTACCACCTCTGGGGGGAACCTGTTCCAAACCCTTGGCACTCAGCTTGTAAAGAACCTTTTCCTTATGTCTAGCCTGAAGCGATCCTCAATCAGCTTGTGCCCATTATTTCTTGTTCTCCCCTGGGGGACCTTGGTAAACAGATGGCTCCATCAAGCCCTAATGTACGCCTCTGATATACTTATATGATGCAATTAAGTTCCTACCTGTTTCTCTTCTCCAGGCTGAACAATCCCAAGTCCCTCAACCTCTCCTCATATGTCTTGGTCTCCAGGCCTCGAATCATGAGTGTGGGCTCTCATTTGGTCTCTCTCAAGCTTCTCCACATCCTTCCTGAAGTGCAGTGCCAAGAACTAGATGCAGTACTCCAGTTGCAGTCTCAACAAGACCAAATAGAGCAGGATGACATCCTTTACCTTGCTCAAGATGCCTCGGTGGATGCATGCCAGTGTTTGGTTAGCTCTGCCAGCTACAGCATTGCATTGGTGGCTCATATTCATTTAGTTGTCAGTCATGACACCCAGCTCTCATTCGGTTGTGGTGCTGGCTGGATTAAATGATATCAGGTTGAGGTCTGCCCAATTCATGAGCCTGTCCAGCTGTGTTCAATTGAAATGCATCGGAGCACATCTATAGGCACCCTTTATTTCCACGACGTTCACCGATATTCTTGTCAAGATCTACCACTATTTGCCCAAGTTTTAAGCCATAAGGGAGGAAAAAAAATATATGAAACAAGATGCCACCTAGTCCCAGAAGTGTGGGAAGAGCACCAGCCCCAGAAGCCAATGTAGAGGGTACCAGAATGATGTCATCCTCCCCACAGTCTCTGCTGCATCTGGATCAGACCTGCCCACTCTGGTCAAAGTAGCCCAGCTGGAGAAGCTCTATGCCTCCCACCTATAAGAGCTGTGTGGTGGGACACAACAGGAGCAGCCCTGTACCACCCAGTCCTAGAAACCAAGCTGCAGCAGCCCTGCACTGCCCAGTCATAGGAGCTGGGTACAGGGTCTCATTAGGAGCAGCAGGAGTCTTTGAGTCCTTGGGGCAGGTAAGACTATCCTGTGGCTGGGCAGTTCAGGGTTGCTCCAGCTGAGTGTCTAGGGGCAGGCAGTGCAGAGTTAGTCTGGCTGTGTGGTAGCACCCAACTCCTACAGCTGGGCAGTATGGGATTTCTCCAGCCAGGATCCTATAGTTGGGGGAGAAGTGCTAGTCCAGAGGTGGTCCCCTTCCCTACCAGCATTTTGCCCAGGGTAACTGAATTTATAGTTGCACCTCTGACCTGACCTGTGCAAGCCAGCACTAGGCATGCTGCAACCCAAGGCGACAGTAGCAGTCAGACTCTCCCTGTCAGGACTGTTCCAGGCTTAGATGGGGCCAGGTGCTGAAACAGAGAACAGCGACTCTGTTGGCAGGCATGCCTTGATTCAGAACCAATTTTCCAAGTTCAGGATAAAATTCCATTGGAGGAGCTTTTTTTTGAGGACACAGCCCTGAAATTTAAGACAACTGGTCACTTCAGTTCCAGGAGGCTTTGCCTCTTCATCCTAGCACTGTAACCCCTTAATTACTCCTTCTTGGGGCTCCTCCAGAGCTACCTATTTGGCCCAAGTCAGACCCCAACCCTCTCCCCCATCACTTCTTTGTCCCACTCTTAACACATTGCACTTCATTCAGATCAACATTTCGGCTCTTTCTACAGAAGACTGGGAGTCATGGTAAGAGGAGAAATCTTGATACTTGGTGAGGTCTTTAGTGGGAAATAAATGGGGAACAAGCATGGGTGAAAAGCAAAACTGGGGAAGTGGACAACTGGAGACCAGCTGATGAGCCAGGGAAGGAAAATTGGGATTAGGTGGGATAAAAAGCCTGCAGAATGGTATTGGAACAAGGAGCCAGGACAGGGAAAAGACAAATCCAGACTGGATGGGACAGGGTTGAAGGGGTCAAACTGAAGGTAATGGGGGGAGGAAGGGGGAAGGACTCTTCAAAGTAGAGCACACTCCCTTACTGAGACTCGCCTGTCCTCTGATGTCAAAAACTTGTGAGCCGCACTGGATAAGCATATGTTCAGAGCAAACTTCCTTGCGTGCTTTTGAAAATACCAGGGGGCTAGCTATGCCTTTTAAAATTCAAATTCAAATCTCATGAGGTAACAGGCATGACATATTACACACTTTGTTTTATTTTACAAAAGCTTGAGATTTGACAAGGATATTGCATTGGGTGAGCTTAGTATTTATTTTCTAAAATTCACATATATATCATTTTTTCAGGTCTTTTTAAAAATTAGATGAGGACAGATATGGGAAGTCTCTAGATAAATATGAACATGTTATGAACAATGTACTTAGAGAAGGGCATTTTCCTTTACAATACAGGCTGTTTCTTGACGGTTAAAAAAAACAAACAAACCCAGAAATGCAGAACTCCATTTTCCATGTTTCATTGAAGTTAGCAATTAGACACACAGCCCTAAGCTAGACTAATGCCGATGCCGAACATTATTAAAAACAATTTATAAACAGTTAGCTTATTCAACGTTCAAAACGTATCTGGAGACTAAGTTTGTAGCCTTAACCATTGTCTACATTTGCAAGGTAGAAATAAGCACAGTAATTAGAGCCAGTACCTTGCCAGGTAACACTTTTCGGCCTATTTGTTTACAAAAGCAGTAACAGAGGAAAAAAATGGCAGTCTTTTCAAAAGGCCTTTTGTTCTTTATCAGTGCAGAATGGTATGGTTACCACTATTTTGAAATCCATGCCCCCAACAACTTAACCATTAGTAGGACATTGAAGTCAACAGCTTATTTTGCGTGTGTCCTAAGCAATGCTTCACATTTATCTCGTGCTCTTCAGCTCCAAAGGGTTGTATGAACACTAAGCAAGCCTCACATCATGTGAAGTAGAAAGTTTTATCCCCATTTTACAAACCTGGAGGCAGACAGGTTACTTGGTTTGCTAAGTCACAGCAGAAATGAGCTAGAATGTGAAACCAGGAAGATTCCCAGACCACCAGTTTTGTGCTCAGTCACTTTATGTAATTCTCTGTAATTATGAAGTGGCTTTGAGATTGTTGCAGAACATCATGTTACTTTGGTAGTTATAGTAACAAACACAATCAAAATAGCTTATTCAGTACTGGTTTTAGGAATCAGGTATACTCCTGCATACAGGGAAAAAATAAGTCTAAACAGAAGCAAAATAGGTTCCAAGTTGTTCCTTACACATTAATGCAAGTTGTCTGTTATTTGTTATATACTCTTTACCCCATTTTTGTATTTTGACTCAATTAAACCCATTTAAAGGCCAAAAGCCAAATTCTGTGTTACTTATAGCCAGTAAGAGGATCATAAATACTTATCCCAAGCTTAATTTGCAAGTCAGTTTTTAAAGCCTTCACCATGGTATCCCTTCTCTCTCATGCCACACCTTGCCCAGTTACAGTGCTCAGCAAAGAAATATATATATATATATATATATATTTTATGTCCTTTGATAGGGTATTTCAGTATCAGCCCATCAACAGAGGGCATATTTAAATATTAAACTTCTTTGTCAGAAATTAACAAAATCATAGATAAGCCACCAATATAACAAAGCCAACAACTTCAAAAAACATTGGGAATATCCACGAAATGGATGCAGGACTGTAAGCCCAGCTCAACACTTTTCTGGAAAACAAGCCAGCTGGAACGAGACAGATGCTTGCTCCAAAACATTGTTAACCTAAATCATATCCCAGAATGGGTCCAAGCCATTTTTCAACCTCAGCCACAGACAAGTTTTTCCTCAATGCATAATCTTCAACCTACAAAGGAACAAACAGGAGGAAGATTTTAACATACTGGGTGTTAAATCTCTAGATTTCAGTGTTTTCAAAATATTCCAGAAACAGCCCGTCCCAAATGTTTCATTTAAATCAAACAGTTAGTAGCTCAGCCATACAGTGGGATCCAAATTACCTGATCTTTACATATTTTCCCAACTGCAAAGTATTTGGATTTGGGGTTGGCGAAGTAGAGACCAGAAATGGCAGATGCAGGTGTCATTGCAAGCGATTCAGTTAACCCAATATCTGAGAGAGAGAACAACATTTTGTTTAGTCACCAATAACGACAGGCCTATTTTCTGCAGTCTTCTTTTTCAGCAGATTGGAAATTCTACAACAGCTTTAGGCAAATTAAAAAAAAAAACAGGGTTTTTAACAGAATTCAACTGTGAGGTGAACACCACAGTTGGTTCCATATTCCTTGCGGGGGGTTTTTAACCTCACTCCCAAACATTTGCTTTTCAATATGCTGCAGATTTCTGTATCAGTAATGCATACCTGCAGTA
>NW_005841854.1:2501844-2506436 GCF_000455745.1 Alligator sinensis | reverse complement strand
TTTTAACATTTAGGAAGGAAACAGCTGGGGCTCTAGGAACCTGAAAGGGTAGCTTGGGATTTTGTGTCTAGCAGCAACCCTGCCCTAGCATTTAAAATATCAACATGAAATCTAAGACTTATTTGCAGACTGGGGCTACGTCTACACTGAGTTGGACAGCAGCCGACACTAGCAGGTCACTGCTACACACACTTCAGTCAGGTCTACTATGATCAACTATGGTGCCAGAATACAAAATGTACTTTTGAGAAGGAAGTCACTGCCGACTAAACTATGACAGCCAGTGGAAGGTATAGGAGTGTTGATGCTGACTGATGACAGAAGCCTTACTCTACTCAGCAGAGGTGGAGCAACTGTTGACAGACTAAAAAGTGTTCTTCCACTGCAGAGGGGCTTTCAGTGTAAGCGCACTCAAAACTCTGTTGGCAGAATTTAGTAGTGCAGACTATGTGTCACTTGCATTAGTTTATTTGGAAGGTTTGCTTGCAACCATAAAGATATTAAAAACATGTTTAAATGCAAACTGAATTCTGCTGCTGCACCACAGGAAAAATATTCCACTGATAATCTTACAGGGGAACCCCTTCTCCCCACCCCCAAAAACCCTCTGTGCCTGTGATTAAGCAACCTATAAGGAAAAATAAGGGACAGAAATCCTGGCAACTAACACCTTGATTTTTGTTTTATGAATATCTGCACTGGATACTGTCACTGCTCTAACTCTCCGTTTACATATAAAGATGACAAAAATATGTTGGTGGTACCTGTTGCTTCTTTAATACTTGCAAGTTTCCACATGGTGAGTTTTTCAGTGTGGTCAGGCTGGCTGGGATACCCAGGGGCTGGGCGGATTCCCTCATACCTGATCCTGCGCAGATCTGCAATATCCAGCTGTTCATCGTTGCAGTAAGCCCATAATTCTTTTCGGACCCTTTCATGGAGCTCCTCTGCAAACGCCTTGGGAAACAAGGCAACCTTTTTTTAATTTGCAGAAGCTATTAACAGCAACTTGCTCCAGGCTAACAAGAGCATGGTCTGTTTTTACTGCTTTAACTTGTAATGGAAGTTACTATGCTATCAAGCAGAGAGCTAAGCTGTAAATTGGACTGATGTAAATCTCATCTTTTCTTGTACAACCTGTAGCATCCAATTAGCCATGGCTGGACTCAGGACAAATTCCCAGTGGAGAGAAGGCCTTAGATTCAGTAGGTCAAATGGTACCCCTTCAGTATGCTCGTACAAGTACTAATATAAACGAAAGCCCTGCAAGTGTGCTGAATGGTGGAACTATTGAGTCCTGTGAGGGCACAAAAAAGATAGTCCGATTCAAAGTTCCTGATTCACAGATATTTTAAAAAGGTAAGGCAAGGAGTTTAAAAATTGTCAAACCAACCAAAATAGTTTTAAGATATGTGAACCTAAGAAGCCTTTGTGATGACAAGGTCTAGAAAGCTGTACTGTATCTCTAGTACTGCTGTCTATGTGGATTCTTCCCATGACATCCACGTTTTCAGATTTAATGCACAGCATAAACTGTAGGTCTTGTGACATTTGGCTTTACAGAAGAAGGTGAAGCATTCACTTGTCAAATGAGCTTCATACAAAGTGCACATATGATTTGTAATAAAATGTTACCTCTGCTAACCGGTCTCCCAGGGCTTTCACCATGATGCTGTTATAGTCATCACACTGTTTCTCAAACTCTTTGCATAGTTCATCTACCCCAAAACAGGCCACAGCAAACAGGCCTAAATAGTCATGAACTCCAGAATCCAAGGGGGCGATGAAGTCAGAGAGACAGTAATATGGATCTGTGCAGACAGAGTCCTTTTCTGCCTAAAGTAATAAAAATATTGAATAAGAAAAGAGAATTCCTTTTAAGTCAATTCTCCATCAAACACAAGAAATATGTCACTTTACATTCCTTAAACAGAAGGGAGATAATGTTTTAAACTGCAAGTACTTCTAGATACAAGATAATCCTCTCAGTTTTAGGAGAAAAGTATTATATTCCAGTCCTAGATGCCTGATGTCTTTCAGCTGTTTGAATCAGAGATAAAAAAAAAAAAAAAATCTCTTTTTCAGATCTGTGCTATGGATCCCAAATCAGATATTGGTATTCTCCTTCCAACACAGGAGTTTTGCTCATTGAGGAAGAACATAAAGCAGAGGAGAGAGATACTGTGCTGGGCAGATCTCAGGAGAATGTTGACCTCAACTTGAAACTAGCAATCATGAATACTTCCTATTGGGAATAAAAAGCTATAAAACAAGAACAATCCAGCCCCTGTGAGATGAGAGGGATAGGCTGATAGAGCTAGTCCATCTCTCACATGTAAGATTCTGTATGAGAGATGCTGACATGGGACCTACTCCAAAAGGGTGCTGACCATGCTTTTGAAACAATTCAAGCCTTAGTCACTGCAAAACATGTTCAAAATGAGTATACCATTATAAAATTCTTACAAAAACTTTAAAGTGTTCTTGAGGAAAGGAAACAGCATTGTACCTTTCCCAGAATACCAATAGAAAAACCAGGGAAAGAGGAAGAACACCAGAATAACAATCATCCCAAGGGCTACAAGAGGCACAAATTGCATACCAAGGCCTTCAATTAGCATATCATGCACAGCAAAGGAATTGGCTTGTAAATAGACACATGCATCTTGGAAATGTACTCAATTAAGGGAAGGAGTAATTTTATGTATACCAGTTTATAATCTCTGCCTCCAGTAGTCATTTCACAACAACATTTTCAAATTTTTAAGACCGCCTTTGCCTATTACTAATCTAAAACTAGAGTAAAATCAATGACAGCATATGGGGAAGAGCAAAACAGGTTATAAATGAAGTGCTGTCAAGGCACAAGATAAAATAAAATAAACAAAAATAATTTCTCCCCTTCCACACAAAAATATCAGATACACGCTTGATTTTCAGGTGGAAAGTGTCTATCAAGCTCCAATACAATGGAGAGAACCCTGTGTATTACCAGAAATGTTGAATGGAAGTCATGGGAGATAAGTATTCTGTTCTACTCTGCACTAACGAGACTTCAGCTGAAGCATGGTGTTCGTTCCAAATATTTAAGTTATGGAAAATATAAGTTTTTAATTTCAACTGACAAAATTTCTAGTACAATGCAGAATCCAGGGACCCCAATACAGACATTATATTTTAAAGATTCACAGCATCAGAATGCCTTAGGCTACATATTGAAGCATAAACAGAAAACAGCACCTCAAATCAGAAAAGATCAAATCTAAGGATAGGTCTGGAACAAAATTAAAAAAAAAACAACACAAAATAACTCTGTTTTACCATTTACAGATCTAATTATTAAAGCAAAGAATAAAAATAAAGGAAACAGAAGCATTAGGAAGCAATTACCCCATCAAATAATAGCAAACTTCATTTTCAACATGTCCTATCTACAACACAAATTAGTGCAACAAACTTTACATTTAGTCAGCACATACTTCATCTTCCTACCTGTTGTCTTAAGCCATAAAATTTAGCTATTGGTTCTGCAAACTGCACTGCCTCTTCTGATGCATATAAATAAACATCATCTTGAACACTTTGAGCAGGCCAGAACCCTACCAGGCCTCTGGCTCGTAATTTCTTTTGATTAATCAAAGTTTTTAGCAGATTCTGAGCATCATTATAGACTCTTTTGGCTTCTTCACCTACAGAAAAATAAACCCAAAACAAAAACAAGAACAAAAAACCCAACACAATTTAGGAGCGATATAGAATCACAGACCACAGGAAGGCATCTAGTCCAACCCCACCACTCAAAGCAGGACTGGCCCCAACTAGATCATCCTAGCCAGAGCTTAGACAGATTTTGAAAACCCCCAAAGATGGAGCTTCCATCACATCTCTGGGTAGCCTGTTCCAGTATTTTCCTACCCTCCAAGTGAGAAAATTCTTCCTAATATCTAACCTAAACTTCCCTTGTTGCAACTTGAGACCATTGCTCCTTGTTCTGTCATCTGCCACCACTGAGAACAATCCAGCTCTATCCTCTTTTGAAGCCCCCTTCAGGTAGTTGAAGGCTGCTATTAAGTCCCCTCTCAGTCTCCTCTTCCCTAGACTAAATAAGCCCAGGTGCCTCAGTCTTTCTTCATAAATCATGTCCCCCAGCCTCCTATACTTACTATAATTAAGTTATAGTACAACTTCATACTATACTTATAGTATGCTTACTATATAACTAAGTTATAGTACAACTTAAAGGCAGCTTCCAATCTCTTTTTCTGTTGATGAACATATTTTTGACAGAACTCTCCTCCTGTTATATTCGTCTATGTTGCTAACAAAAGGTGTCCAGTGTGGTGCATTTATTAGGGCTGTGCGAAGCTTCGGTCACTAATTTGATTCAGCAGAGATTCAGTCAAATCTGGTGGCCGAATCTCCGAATCGAATCAGGAGACCCTTTAATCTCTCCAAATCGAATCAAGAGAGATGCAAAAAGATTCGACAATTCGGACACAGACAGCTGTATACATTTTTCCTACATACCTCAAGGTACCAGGTGACTAGTGAATGCTTAGATGCTAGGGGCGTTGGGACCCACCCCTAGACGA
>NW_005841854.1:2483544-2501813 GCF_000455745.1 Alligator sinensis | reverse complement strand
GGGGGTCGGTCGGTCGGTCGGGTCCGCAGCGTGCTCAGCAGCAGTCCCGGAAGTGGACCAGAAGCACTTCCGGTCCACTTCTGGGTCTGCCAGGGAGCTCACCGGGGGGCCCCCGTGGGCTCGGTGACTAGTGCCTCTTGGGTTAGAGGGGGGGAATCCACGGCTGATCACCAAAGCATGGAGGGCTTTCCAGCGTGCTCAGTGGCAGACCTGGAAATGGACTGGAAGTACTTCCGGGTCTGCTGCCAAGCGTGCAGGGAGTCCCCCTGCGCTCCTGTGGGACGCTCCATCTGCCCCAGCATCCCAACATTCATGAGCCACATCTGGTACCTCGAGGTATATAGAAAAAATCTTTTAAAGCTGTGTCTATGGCCGAATCACTAATTCTCTGAATCAACATCAAATCTTCAGATTTGGATTCAGCCGAATTGAATTGGGACAGTGATCCGAATCAACGAATCGAATCACTGTCCTCGATTCGGGCTGAATCTGAACCGAATATGGCCTGTTTTGCACACCTCTGGCATTTACGTAGTTGTGACATTCACATTATGTACAAGAGATGCAGCTGCCAAAATACTCGTACAAGAAAGAACGGTAAAGCTGAGTGATGGCAAGAGGCTGTAGTGACAGCACTTGCATAACCAGTGTAGCAGAAAAAGAACACCAAGTTTCAGAAGTTCCACATACGCTTGAAGCTTTATGACATATTTCAAAGTACTTTGGAGATCATACCTATTAGCAGTCATAGCTAATAGTATTCTCCAGCAATGAATACAGATATATTATGGCCTCTAATATTTTTCCACCATCAAAAATGTTTCCTTTATTTTGACACAGGGGCCAACTCTTTAGATGGATGTCAAAAAATTCTCACCAACTTTCCTGGGCCGCCATTTTAAGATTCAAAACATTGCTGCTATATGTTACAACATTTCTCAAATTTAAGTTGCCCACATACTTTTTTTTTTTTTTTTAAATCTGTGTATTTCTGTACAGTTAGAAAAATATCTAATATCTGTCTGCATTTCCCTTTGTGAGTATTTCAGTACTTACCTACTACTTTATCATTAAAGATTTTAGGAAATCCTCTATTGGGGTATTTGCCCCGAAGTTGCCACACATCAAAAAAAGGCTTCCAGTCAATATATTCGACCAGCTTATGCAGATCATAATCTTCAAATACTTGAGTGCCAATGAATCTAGGTTTAACTGTAGGAATTCAAAATACCATTTGTCATTAAAAAAATGGTATACTTTTTTGTGCGTCTTTTGCCTATGCAATGCAACAAGTGAACACAATTTACTGTTTTATGTAACCTAGTTTTCTCTTTCCCAAAACTGCACCGTTGAACCCTTACTACCACAGGAATGCTACAACAAAATAATGACAAGTGTCATCCTTGTAAGACTGTCACAATAAACTGAAGTCAGTCTAAGCACTGCACAGAACAGAGGTTGGCAGTCTATGGCCCACAGGCTGGATGCAGCATGTGAAATGCTGGGTTTGGCCCACAGCAGCATGGGGTATTGGCAGTATGCAGCTTGGCCCAGTGCATCACCCACTCCTCTCACTCCATGCATTGCCACCGATTCCCTCCTACCCCCACAGTAACGCTTCACAATGACCCACTCCCTATGTCATGTGCTGCTCATGGCTGCTGTCAAGTTTGACCCTCCCCACTGGGGACAGAAATCTGCAAAGTGTGATGGAGACAGTGGAGGTGGCAGCAGGTAGGCCTGGGCATTGTAAGGGCAGCAAATGGTGGAAGAGTGGCAGCCCATGGTGTGGTGGCTAGGTTGCAAGCAGTGGCCTGCTGCTCTAAATGGTTGCCAACCCCTGGCCTAGAAGATCATGAGGCAGTAGTATAACTGGGGGTAAGCAAGCAAGGCACCCACTCCAGGCACCATCTTTGAGGGGGTGCAAGAAGGGCAGCTGCCACAGCTACTGCCATCACCCAAGGCACAAAGCTTCTAGTTATGTCTTTGTTATCAGGCATTAAAATCCACTCGTGAATCAGGTTTCCGTATTGGTCTGTCCCAAACAGTATTGATTTGCACTTAAATTGTGCTGGGCTTGAAGTCATTTTGACGACTGCAAGAACTAGCAGAAGGTAATGGATGAATTACTGCTGCTTCTGATTTATTGTAAGTGCTTTTTATATTCATGGTCATGGGGCCTAATCCTATACTCATACAGAGCCCTGACTGTCATTAGCACTGAGTGCTGCTAAGTTTCAGGACAATTATAAAAGTGGTCAGGAAGCTATAGAACTTTTTGAATTTCCAAACACCTGTACTGGATTGGGTATATGTAAGAGCAGAAAGGGGAACTGACATGGTAGAACCAATGGCTATACAACTGCTTCTTTCTTACCCTTCCTGCTACTGATACTGGGATGTTTATAGGGATTAGTTAATAAAAATTAAGCACTGCATTTCAGCAGCGTGATTTACTTGTGAAAGGAAAATCTATTATGAGGCACGGTATTTCTGGGAGAAAAAAGAAAAAAACAATGCCATGATACGAGGCACTGGTGGGACCCTCATCAGGAATACCATGTTCAATACTGGTCATCCACGGTCAAGAAAGATTCATTTGAAACTAGAACAGGTACAGAGATGAATTATTGGAAAGTTTGGAGGAAAAATGGAGAGCCATACAAGAGGAGTCTACAAGAGCTTACTGTTTGAAGTAAAAAAACAAAGACCTAAAGGCATTATGACTGCTCTCTATGAAAATATTATGGGGTATACACCACACAGAGAAAAATAAATATTTGGATTAAAGAACAAACATTGGTACTATCACCAAGAGGTTATAAACTGTTGATGAACAAATTTAGGCTGAAAATTAGAAGGAACCTAATCAAAGTCATGAGGTTTTGCAACCACATTAGAAAAGAAATACATGGGGCAAAAAGCTCACGTGTTAAAATGGGGGTGTAGGCTGTAGTCGTGTTGGTCTAAGGACATAGGCAGATAAAGTTCTTTGGGTGGATCGGTATCCTTTATTAGACCAACTTAAATGTTACATGTTAAAATGGAGCTCAATCAGTTTATGAAAAGGATTATAGTTGCTTGCAATATCAAGCTCCAATGGTACAAGCAAGTTCCTGCCTGTCAGTTCTATCTATCTTATAAAAGTAGGTACTGTTTCAGGTACTATAATGGACACTTGTGAAGAACTTATGTTTTTTTCCACTGATCCATAGCAATAGAGAAAAAAAAGTCAGAAATTAAATATAATGGGACAACTACACAGTTGCAGGAGAGAAAAACCCTCCAAATTCAAAAGAAACCAATGTATTTTCAAGTTGTTTCACAGAAAAGACATTGCCACCTTGTGAGTTTATGAAGTTTAGAGTTCAATTTAAAAATTGCACACTGACCTGGTTTACAATCTGACAGCCAGTCATTATGGAAACCTTTTCTCCGGGCTTGTTCCAAAGACAAATATTTTCTTTCCTGTATAGAAATATAGGGTACATATATACAGAACCTCTCAGCTTTAAACCTTTAATGACTCTCCTACATGTTTATGTAAGGCCTAATAGGCCTATAGAATAAAGCTATTGAGGAGAGCTTGAATTCCAGTCAATAAAACTACTGCATTATCTTCTGGTAGATAGTTCTAGTTCCTCTGGCTGTAAAGGTTTTGCGTATTAATGTCCATACCTGAACTTTAGGCTCCCTTATTAGTTCAACAAAATGCATATAGATGTACAACACAGTGTTGTACGTGCAAATGCTCACAATGACTCAGGGAAAGAAGGGGGTATGGCTACAGCACGCCTCCCTGCTCTGCTGGAGCAGATAGCTTAGGCCAAGGCTAGCCTGCCCACCCCACCAGAGGGGCTTTGCAGGAGATGTACAAAGCATCCTGGGATGCTGGGGTACAGAGTTAATTTGAATCTGGAAGGGATCTGGAAGTCCAATAAACTGATTTAACCCAAATCAGTTGAGACTGATACTACATCCATCCAGGTTCATCTTAAACCAGTTTCGGCCATTATGAAAGCAATTTATGTGTACTCAACTTCTCATTTTACTGATCTGAACCAGTTTCCTATCACTTATACTGGTTTGTGTGTACTTTCTGTACCTAGCTAGTAAATTTAGAATAATCAATAATAAAATAAAGAGTGACTGTCAACACCTGGGACAAATTCCTTGCTCCAGTTAAAACAGAAAATGTGCTATTGATCTCAATGGAGCCAGGAAGTCACTCCTAGTCATTCCTACAATTCCCAAAGTTGCCTTTTGTTGGAGGAGTTGCTCCAGTAGGAATACAACCATAGGAAACTTTAAGGAAAAAAGCAGTAGAAAAGGCATTAGGCATGGCGTTTCTCCTACAAGTCCCCACACTGAATGTCTAGGATGCTTAAGAGAAGTCTGAAAGCAAGGATGTTCTTAGCAAGAAGAGTTCATCTTTGGAATTACCTGACTAGACTTTCAACATGTTTCTCAATGGACTTCTTACCATGTCTATTCAAACAGAAGACCTGCACTTACTTTTTTCCTGTACATTTGTTTCTTCTGTCTCCCAATGTGAACATTTCTTCATCTTTCATTCCCAACATTTCAAAAATTAGACCTTAAATTTCTGTTTAGATACCTTGCCTGGCTTTCATTCCTCATCTCCTTTATTGTGCAAGACCCCATACTACAGTATATACCTCATTATATAGACCCCATACTACAGGAGGGTATTGCAGTATAAACACTGGACAATGACAACCAGGGCTTTCCTGAGAAAGTGACTGTAAGAGTAGGGTAGGATTTTGTTTTGAGCCAGGTGCAGACACTACACTTCTACTGATATACGTAATCTGAAATTGGTCTACACACATAACAGAACTGCAGTATGGGGCACACAGACTGGCTTACAAATGGCAGAACTTGATATAAGATTAGCCCCTCCCCCCACCCCGCACCAAAGGGTAAATGCGTTCTGCTCACTGCTGATCTAAACTATACCGCTTACAGAAAACCACATAATTTGATTCCATCTCAGGCTTCTTGAATGTCTGCACCTAGCTTTAGAGGTCAATTCACATTGACTTTTATAAATTAATTTCTCTGTGTAAATATGCTGAATATCAATACAGAATCTGTCTGAGGATTAATAGTGATACAAGGATTCATTAGTTTAGAAGGGAAAAGTTGTGGGTGTGAGTGCATACACATACAATGGACAGATTTATTTACCTTAAGAGATTCATAGTGCTCTTGCCTAAGGTCATCATATTCTTCCAGTACTTCTTCAAAGAAGTCCTCCTTTTGATTTTCATCTAACAGTTGAGAGCACTGAAGGGGGGAAAAAGGGAGTTTACACAATAGGAAGGTTGCAACATGGGTGAGTGAGCCCCGGGCAAACTTCAAACTACATCCTTTCCTACTCTAGTTTCCACAGGTATTATCATCTTGCTAAGCATGCCAGATGTAATGCCATTACTAACTTGAAGGCTAGCTTTCAAAGCTTTATAATATGTTAATTTATGCAACCATCAACAGTGCCTGTATGATGCCATGAGGATTCAGTCTGACACAAGGAAGAGCTGAGGGGTGGAAACTAAAACTGGAAGCTCAAACGGGCCTATGAACCAGACCAAGACTTGGATGGACAATTCTCTAGTCTTCTCACAGTAACATCTTCCTGCTTGGATTACATCTCCCTTCTGAGGCCCTGCATGTACTCTGCATGTACTTCATAGCAGTACTGTTGGTACTTTGAGTGTACCAATATTTGTCCCTCTGTCGTTTATTTCTAATAGAGTTAAAAGGTAGAAGGCAATGAATCTATAACTAACTTTACTAAAATTACATAGCTGTAAAATGCCTGGTGCTACAATCAGCATTTGTTAAAAGATTCATGAAGTCACTATAGTGTTGGAAATAGGCATTTAGGATAATAATGGGTTAGCCAAAATGAGCAATTAAAAACAAGCCAAGAGACAACTAGGAAATGGCAGAAACGCCCTTCAATGAGCTATCGCAATTTGGAAACTGGAGTCTCTGGTGGCATCTTACTCAGTTCTTCAATTTAATTTTAAACTTGGGTAATTTCATTGCTACTATAAAGTCATTCCCTCTCTGTCCCCTCCACCCTACCATGCCCATAAAAAAGCCCCTGCATCTTATCAACTGCAGGTTAATTCTGCACAGGAGCTTTCAAAACTCCATAGGTAAAAATCACTTAAGTCACTGAGACTTCTGTCACAGATTTAAGTGGGGCCAGGATTTCACATCATTCTTTAGGTCTGTGTTGGTGGGGCTGCCCGTAGAATATGCTTATCTCCAGCAGAACTGGCAGGAGGTTGGTGTACAAAACCTATGCTTCTCACACTGAAATCTTTGTGCACCACAAAGACAAGCTTTGGTTTAAGGCAATCTACAAAGGCTTTATGCTTCTGCATAGTCTGTCTTCCATACCAGGAGTTGCTTCCCCTAGAAATGTCTCCATGCAGGTAATGTCAGATGTAATCCAAGAAGATAATGGAGACGCTTATTAACCTTAACTTTAATGGGATGTCACGTGGAATACCTCCTTGCCAAATGCAGATTCTGAAACCTGCAGAGGGGTACCCATAGGGTTGGGAGGATATGGAAAATAAATGAAGATGCCATCAAGTCAGCAATCTTCTTTTCCCCTTTCTTGGGGTTTTCATCTCCTTTACCCACACATGGAACAATCAGTTCCTTTAAATACCCGTCTTCTCAACATACCACTCAACATTTTTCAAAGCAACACTTTACTACTGTCCTTCAAATTTCAAGCTTGTGGTCTTAACCCCCGCCCCCGATCCTTGGGAAAATTATTCTTTATCATGTGATCTTGTCGTCTTAAGTCCACATTAAAAGCATTTTTTTCAAGTTTAAATCCTCAAAGCTTCAGAAGTACTGACTTATCAGTAAGTACTAACTACTGACTTAGTTTGAAGATCTACAGTTTGAGAATGAAAGGGTTTTTAAAAAATCTAACATAAGCAAACCCCAGTATTCAAAATTCACTGTGTAGTTTTTGAGATCTCAATTATTCGTATCAGCCTGTTCTTCAAAGATTTAAGTCCATGACTTCTTTAAGCATTCGAAAGCACCCTAACAGCCACTCAGATACTAACAGGAAATTCTCAGATATTCATTTTCATCAATGTGTGTTTCCTTATCTAAGTCAGGAATCGCACACATTGAATTCATGCTGGTACACTGTATTTATTCCTAGCTATCATAAATATTAGGCATTTTACAAAAAATTTAAATGGTTTCTTTTAAAGACATTACAATCAACTTCAAAATTCACAAAAATGCTGTATCTAGGGAACAAATCTTGCTTTGCGTCACCAAATGGCCAGATTTTGTGTCAAATTTAACAAAATCCTATGGGCTACTTTTCCAAGTCCTTCCTTTCATATCATATCTGGGCCGCCTACTCTAAGAGCATCAGTTAGAAAGTAATGCCCCCTAATTTTATCTCCTAAGCAAGCCAGGATGCGGAGGGTGTTCTTGTTGACTTCTTGCTTAAGGGAGCCACAGGAAACACAGCTATATTAGAACCCTCGAGAAGCTGAAACATCACATGTAAAAAGCCTGACCGAGACGTGTCTGAGGTGCTGCTTCGGCACAACGGTATCTGCCCACATACTAGCCTGTGCATCACAGAGCCAATCTCATTGTTTGGATAGATTGTGCTGCCCCATCCTCAATGCAGCCCAGAGGATGAAGGATAGATTACGAGGGTAACAAACTTCAGCAACCAACTCACCTATCTTAGGAACTAAAGAACACAAAATAAGTCTCAGGCTTACACCATCACAGAGTGGTTATAGAGTGCCCTGATCTCACTCATAAGGACTAGGCTAGCTGGTGAAATTGTTTTTTCAGTAACCTGAAAGAGGCTTATAGGTGGCATTCAATTTACAGGTTGGGGCAAATGGATTGGAATAGGAGTTCTGCATTGATATAATATTTTCTTGCATACAAAATGCCTTGGAAGATAGTAAGCACCTAGTTTTTGAAAGATGGAACAAGGGGGAAAAGAAAAAAAAAAAAAAAGAGAGATCTTTCCACGTAGTAAGAAATTAAGTAGCAGCATTTAGGGACAGCATAACCACCTTTTCAAAATGCAAAAGCGGGACACATGCCTGTCTTGGTTCTGGGCAGCATGGCTGGACCAGACCCAAGCAGAGCCCATGGGGGGCGGGGGAAGGTGTGAGCTGCTCAGGGTGCCCAGCCCTGCTGCCCTCCTCCTGGGGGCCTCTTTGGGCAGGACCCAACATGACTTATGACTCATACACCACCTTGCTCCTTCAATCTAGTACTTTAAATGATACAGAGGTCTTGATCTAGCCTTCTGTAAGTTATTGCATTTTACCAAGAGAGAGAGCTTTCAGAACCAGGCCCTAGAGGAGCACATTTGTTTTGTTGCGAATAAAAATATACTGTTAAAGGGAAGGGATAAAGGATATGTGTACTGGAAGGAGAGGGAGATGGTAGGAATTGCATAATCCAGAACTTACAACTACAACACTTTTGGATGCATCAAGGACATGAATGACTGGTGCACTGTATCGCGGGGCAATTTTGACAGCTGTATGTGTTCTGAAATAGGAACAGATCAAGAGTAAAAGTTTCAAAACAAAGTACAAACTTTTCAAAACCCAGGCACTCTGAGACATTACCTAGTCAAGTAAATATCAAGCTACATTTTTATAAATAAAAATAGATATTTAAGGAAAAAAATTCTGCAGGTATACAAATGTAAAATTCATGGTTGGAAAAAATGTTCAGGAGAAAAAAAAAGCCATATGTTTGATATAAATGGATTACTATACACAGGTAGATTTATGTATGCAGCATTTTCCTTCCAAAAAGATACTGAAATGATTATTTGGACCACATTCTGCATCAACTTCTCTGACATCATACAGTCCTTCAGCATTGTAAGATAAAAAAGAATTCAACCTGTTACTTGACTGAGTCTTATGATAGCGTAGTGAGATGTGTTCAAGGTTAAATCCTCTAGAAAAAAAGAGTCCCTTCTTACAAGTGCCTCAGGTTAAGTATGCCTATGGCCTTCAGACTTTCACCAACACATCCAAATGATGAACTATGACTGACTGTTCATAACATGTTTTACAGTAGTTGCATGCAAAACGTGGTCTTCAAAACCTAAAGTGTAAGCACCTCCACTCTTGAGATGAAAGAGGAACTCTTTGCAATCATTAAGTAGAAAGATCTTGCCCTCACTAGAAAGTCACCACAAACTAAGACCTCAGTTCAGCGAAGTATTTAAAACACATAATTCCATTTGTGTCCATAAAGCACTTAAAGAACATGTTTGGAGCCTGTTGATTGTTTAGCACTTGCTAAAGTGCTTTGCTGAATAGAGACTGAGTGCTAAATTAAGGCTTAAACTAAAGCATTACCTGCAGCTGACTATTTCAGCAGCTCTTTGTCCTGACAAATGGTATGAAAGCACGTGCAAGTAAGCATGCTTGCCAGGAAGCAATACCTCACTTGTTCATTTTGCTACTTTGAGACAGCATGTCTGCTGTGACTTGACGCAAGTTGGTCAGGAAATGGATATACATGGGGAAAACAACAGGTCATGAACTGACCAGGCATTCTGTGGTCCTGAAAAAGAACTAGCAGAATAGTGCAAGATGCAAAATGGAAGAAAATGTCCATTTAGTTTTAGTTCAACCACCTTATCCCAGTCTACTTTCTTAATATAAAAAGTTACACTCAGTTGCAGTGACAAAATGACAAATAATTAGTGTTGACATATTTACTCGAATTCAAGACAAGGTTCCCATCCTTCCCAGTCCCCGTCCCCGTCCCCACCCCCACAAAAAAAAATCTGCACGGAAAAAAAAAAGCCTTGTCTTAGATTTGAGTCATGGCCTTGAGCAGGCAGCTGGTCATCTCCAGCTTTGGCCCCAAATTCAGGGCTAAAGTCAGAGCTGAGGCACTGCCTACCCTGGGCCAAAAGAGCTTGTTTGGTGGGAGAAGGGGCACACAGCTGAGCAGTGAGCACAGGGGAGAGGGAACCTGCAGCTTGTCCCTCCACCACCTGCAACTCTAACTCAGCTGCCTCCCCCTCATTCTGAGAGGGAGGGTCATCTTATATTCAAAGTTGTTCAAGATTTGCATAAATATGATACTTCATCACTTTTACAATGAATGTATATCTACCATGTAACTGCACATAATTTAAGCCATCACAGGATTTTTGTTGTTTTAGCTTCCAAGGTAATTGCATCCGATTCCTCCCACATAGATTTACTAATGTGACAAGATCTGAAGGGTACTTTCTTTTGCAAGAACAAACTTACCTGCTTCAGGGCTTCAACATCCTTAAACCTGTTGCTTTCAGCACCACCATGTTTATATTCATATTTTGCTTTGAAAGACAGGTGCAGCAAAGCAATGATTAAGAAGCTGTAAAAATTAAATGTGCAAAAACTATCACACATTCAGACAGTGCGACGGGGGGGGAAAAAAAGTGTCCTACCAGGCCATTAGTTTTATAAAATGGGTGTCCCTTTTTCTTTAGGCTCTGGCAAGTATGTGCATCTGTTTTGGATGTATAAGTTACAGCTAACTCTGAAAAATAATTATATAAATTACCTTTTTGGGAACTTTTAAATTTGTTCCTTCCTTGATGATGTACTTGGGCTTCATCTTAGATAATATATTTGTTCAAGCAAGATATTATATTTGCTTAAGGCTTAACCCTTTTATAAGCAAAAGGGAGAAAAGTGATAGATAGGCAGCATAAGTGATATAGTGGGATTGAATATTTTTACATATATTTTTAATCATCTTTCATAAAAAACACTGTTTGATACACTGCTGCTATTACTTGCCTAGTTCTAACATTACCAAAACATTTTAGCAAAACAAATATGCATTATAACTAAGCTAAAGATATCCTACTAGAGAAATCTTGTGTGCAAAGTCATGCATCCCCTCTCTCAGCTCACCTACAGAAAGGAAAAAAACAGAAGTGGGGAACTATTACAGAGCCAAAGCGCAAAGAACTCCGTAAACAGCTTTTAAAAAGTATTTATTTAAACTTTTAAAGCAGGATGGTCAAACCTATGGCCCCGAGGCCAGATCTGACCCACAGAACGATGTAATTGGGTCTATACAGATCCCACGGGGGCAAGAAATTTTTGGGCAAGGCCCCAAGTCAGTGGTGCGGGGACAAGTGATGGCCGCATTAACTGTTGCAGCTGCTCATCCCAACACCACATCCAGATCTGGCCTGGGAGTGGGGCAAATTTGACATTCCTGTTTTAAAGTAAATGTATATACTATTAAGTACTCTCCAAAGTCTGAGGTGTATATAAAAAGAAATTACCAGTCTCCATTAAGTCTCTGGTTTTAATATTTAAGTAAATACCTTTTATATGTGTGTGTTTGCATGTTTCACAAACACCTTATGTAAATTTGTTTGTTTATTTTCACAACAAAACTGTATGCTGATTATTCAGTCTGAAAAGCCAGGGGTAAAGCATATGGGCTTTGCATTTACTCTTTCCAAAGGCATTTGTCTCCATAAAGGTGAATTATGCAAGTTGTCTCAAAATGACAACACGCTGAGGACCACAAAGGACTATCATGGCAGATCATCAGCTTTTTTAAGCCCTCCACTAATTAGAACAAATATGTTTTGCAGACAAATTCTCTGTATTCCATCGCTTTTGTTTGTTTTCAGTGTCATAGAAGATGAACCCAGACAAGCAGGAAAAATAAAAAAAAGGTAAGGACACATCATAATGTGGGGTAGATTGCTGGGCCAGTAGACATGGCAGTCATCCTAATCAACTCAGTGCTTGTTATCTTATTGACCATTTTGCCAACACCAGCTGATTCAAGAGGCAGGGAGCTATAGGATGCTGATCATAAAAATGCATAAGCTTCTGAGAAGAAAAGAAGCAATGCTCAAACTTTTATATATGCAAGAACTGACCTCTTCAGTCTCCTGAGCTGTCACCTGCTCAAAATATTGGACATAAAGAAGTTAGCAAAGTGTGACTCAAGCCACCACTCAAAGCAGGTTTGCAGGAAGGTTAATACCAGCTGTCAGCCAGCTGTCAATATTATTCTCTAGAATAATCAGAGCAGTGACATGACTTTATTTGAATACATTTACAAGAATGAGATCCGAAGCTGAGAAATTCCAATTCAGAAGTAAGTATCCTATAAACACGTGATCTGTCCTGTTTCAGCAGATTAGAAATCCAATCTTGCAGAGCACTGTGGCCTGGACCCACCAATGACAGGCTTATCTTTAAGCACATGAACAGTCCCACTCCTACACTGCAAGTCGAGTAGGTTCAGAAGAGCTCTGCTGAATCAGAGCCTGAATTGTTCAGCCCCTGCCCAGGGACACAGTTCCATTTGTAGCAACTGTGTGTAGGATCAGGCCCATAGCATTTAAAGCATTTGACATTTAGATAGCTAAAGCATTGTGCATGTCCATTATTAGTGGGAACCCAGAGCTACTGAGGTAGAGACAGTAGGAAGTTAAGCCTTTTATCTTCTAAAAAACCATGGGGGACAGGGGCAGAGAAAGTTACACTTCACATACACGGATTTTACTTATTTATTTATTTGCATTTAGCAGGACCTTGCATATGCTTTTGTCCCCTCAAGATTATTTTACTCACTTAGAAGTGGTTGCTCCTCCAATCAGCAATGGAATCTTTATCTCTAATCTCTGCATTTCCTTGGCAACAAAAATCATTTCATCCAAAGAAGGTGTAATAAGACCAGAAAGACCAATTATATCTATTGCCCAACAAATGGGGGGAAAAAAAAAAAAAGACTTTAGAAGGGGTAGAACTACTACACAATGTATTTTTAAACTGTAAATAATTGAATAAGTCAGCTTTGTGCCTCAAACATCAAAGAGAAACCATACTGTAAAAACATATCAGTTACATGCTAGCAATAGCATCCCAGAAGTACTGGATGCTTGGTTTGACTGAGTTGGAAGGGACAAAGTTTTTAAGAGCAGCAAATGATTTGGTGCGCCCCACTTCACAAGCTCGTCTTAGATGCCAGCAGTGCTGAGCATCTGCAGCTACCAAGGACTTCACTTGAAGTTGCAGGTGTTCCATACTTATGAGTTGGCCCTAAAAGCATCTCAAACGTTAGGCATCCAAAGGCAGAGGACACTGATACCAGAAGCCACTTCTGAAAATGTTGGCCAAGGGGCTCAGTTTCAGAGTTTAAGTATGCCATTGGCTTTACTTACATGTGTTGAACTGCTACGTGCATAATGCTTGAGTATCCTTGGCTACTATACTGGCATTTTCACAGCTCTAAGCCGCAACACTTAATTTGGAAGCAGCTAGCATTTGATCTAGAGAAACCTTATTGCCCTACAACCATGAATTCCAGCTTTTACTGTCACTGGTTTGGCAAGGCTCAGAATGGAACTAAAAGCCAAGTTGGACTAATTGATATGGCCTTTGACTGATTATTTAACCTTTCTAAGCCTCAGCTTATTCTTCTGTAAAATGTAATAAGATGTACCTATTCCATAGAGCTATTCTTTTCTAAAATATTTCACACCTTAGGAAAATGTTTTTATAGTGTGCGCCAAACATTAGCAGCAACAATAAAAAGGTAAGTTCTGTCAATAAAAAGCTGCCCATGAGCCTCTTAATCTTCCAGAATTCATTAGCAAGATAATTCAAGTTCATGTTTAAATTCAAACAAATGAAGATTATAGATCAAGTGTTTCTATACCTGCTTTGTTTTCAATAGCAGCTCTCAATATCTTATCGCATGGAGTCATGACTCCTAAATCAATAACCCTGTGAAAAGAAATAAGATGGTACACGATTCTTTTTAAGGTAACAAAACATGTTTTGAAGGGGTGATCATGTCATTTATTTTAAACCACTAGCATGAAGTGTTATATTTTAAAGAAAGACCACAAAAATCTAATTTTGAAGGAAAGTGGATACCTTTGGTTATAAGTGATCTCGCAAAAACACTGGCAACCTTGGAGAATTTTTAGCTCCTGAAGGAATTTCACATGATACAGTACCATGAGTAGAGAAAACTTAAAAATTTTACCATGGGAATTTTTAAAAAATAAACAAACATAACATGAATTTATCTATTAGGCAGGCATAAAGAAACAGCCGACCTGAATACAACCAATTCAGTATGAATGTAGTACTGGATCCATAAAAATAAGTTTGGTGGCTAACAAATGTATTTTTAACTATGTACCAATGACAATTCTATGCTGGTAAATTTTACTGTGCCTACAAATTACCAGATGAAAACAAATACAAAAAACCCTAACAACTGGGGCTTGAAAAATCCACATGCTCTGGGAAGGAAGGTGACCCATCCCATTAACTGCAGCATCTATGCTTTCCTTTAAGAAAAGGAACTTTCAGTCCCCTACAGCTACATAAATAACCTTCCAAATAAATACAGCATCAGCTCTTTGATTCTGCAGGCAGGCAGCTCAAGTGTCTTTCGGCTACTGCTCATAACTTTGCTAAGTAGAGGAGTGAAGCTGACAAGTCTCCAATCAGCTCCACAGTTGCCATTCAAAATCTTGGCAGTGGTGAATCTGACAAGAACGATGTCAGTTCTCTATTACCACTGCTTCTTACAAAGCTATGCAGCAGTAGAAGGCAGACTTATTTATGGGGGGAAAGGAGCCAAATAAAGGCTCAGGAAAGTGGAAAGTATCCAGGTACTCTGCTCCCTACATCTTCTATGGCAGCTCTGAATCAAGAACAAGAGACAAAACTTAATTACTTTCACACAACTAGAGAAATTTCAGATTTATAGTCTGCCAGTTAACCAGAGACTGGGATTTCACAGACATTAGGGCTGGAAGGGACCTTGGAAGATCATCGAGTCCAGCCCCCTGCCCCAGGGGCAGGAAGTCAGCAGGGGTCATAGGATCCCAGCAAGATAAGGTATGAAAGATGGATCCAAAGTAGGGTGATGGGACAATACAATATGTCTCCTCTTTTCTAGCAGCTAGAGGCAGAGAAGCTGCATTTCTCATCAAGATACTTCCCCTGGATCTTTATGGTGAGGAACCAACCATTTAGTCTTTTGCAACTGCTCCTGAGCCAACATTTAATCACCAAGCTAACCAGTATAAAGAATAAATTTAATCCCATCCAGCATTACACACTAGGCAAAATATAAAAAGGAGAAAACTATTAGAAAGAGAAAAAAAAAATAACCGTTCTGCAGCAGTAACTCAGAGTTAGAATGGAGTATTCACACACATACTATAAAAACTCTTTGAAACCTATATGCAATACTAGTCCTACTATCAAAGTAACGTACAAGATACAAGACTGTCCCTTGCTTAATGATTGCTTACATACAAATACACAAACAGATCAATGAAACTGATGAAAAGTGGCTCAGAGCTGTCAGTAAATACCAAAAGTTTCAGTACAAAATGCATCTTGAGCAAGGCTTATAATTACATTCACATTTAGTTTTTCTATGCATTATTAAATGCTTCAAAACCAAAGCCACGTTTGGGAAAATTAAAAGAAAATTGCTAACATTAAATTGTGTCAATCTAATGTCCTATTCTCATTATTACTAACCATTACCAAAGCACTTGTACAAGCAAGCACTTATTTTTTAGCCAGCTGCCTCAGCCTGCTGGCTTCATTCAGCATCACTTCCACTCGTTGTGACAGAATACACTGACTTCAGTACACTAAATAGTTCAGCCTAAATAAAGCACAAGAAAGCCCAAAGTAATCAATAAAAGTTCATGAGAAAAGGTAATTTAAAATGCTGTTATATGCATTAAAACAGCTTTACCCAACTTCAGAAATGTAACCTTTTTTAAATGAAACCTATTCTGTTAAACATTTTCCTTTCTGGTTGTAGTCTCTTCCAAAGAGAGGCCAAAAAACAATAAAATTTATCCTAAATGTTGGAGGTGTGAGCAAGTAAGGTATAGATTTGAACCAGGTTTGACTGTGTGCACCACCCGAAGGTCTCCTGACTAAGCAGGTTTACAAGTCTATAACTGTGCCTTCATGATTTCCAGTTCCCATTGGTACAGACCTTGCAAGATTTGACATTTTCTTAAAGCTCCAGATTTTAGAATCATGTGATAAGTTGAGGTTCTCAGCCTAATGGGACAGAACACAAATATACCTCTATACCACCCTTTTTGTTACTGAGTGGAGGGCAGCGAAGAGGGGGAAAGAGGAGTAGGTGAAAACAAGAGAAGACAAATTAAAGTAACCCAACATTTAAAACAAATCATCATTTTAAAACAAAACCCTGCTTGTTTTTTTAATGCTTGGGATTAGCCATCCTGCCTTTGCTTATGCCCTATTTTAACTTTAATTATTAAGGTTGAACATGGAATATCTAACTGCAATTCAGATGGGAACATTATACTGTGATAAAGACCAGGAAATGATGACTAGCCCTATTACCTGAAATTATTGCAACCTAGGACCACTCCCACAATGTTCTTGCCAATATCATGCACATCTCCTTTTACAGTAGCAAGCACTATCGTGCCATGATAAGGGTCCTGCAAAAGAAAAAAAAAAAAACCCCAATCTTTAGAATTATGATGAAAGTTCAACTTATTTGTACAGCTCTTAACAGTGGAATCCTAATCCCTGGCTCTGGTTCACAGAAGCTACTACATCATTATTTTATACAAATGATCATGGTAAATGACGTTACTAATATAATTCATAAAACCATTACTACTAGTAAACTAACTGAAGAACAAGTTTCACTTGTTCACTTGTAAGGAATGAGGTAGCTCACTGCCTTCATAAGTCTGGTCAACTTAGCTTCTATGTGCCAGGCTGCCCAATCCTGGTCAGAGAGCACTGTTAATAGCGGACACAGTGGAACTTCTTCAACTCCAGTGGGACAAAAATCTTACAGGTTGCTTTCATGTCACGAGTAAGAGCAGGTTGCTGTAACAGACTTGCAAAGCTGAGAAGACTCTTGGGTATACTTGTACACTGAAATCCAAAATGTTCATTTCTGATTGAGTATTTTATCTCCTTTACAAATCTAGGAACAGAGAAACTGTTTCGTCCTTGTGCAGCATGTTCTCTTTTCTAGGCCTGTTAGACCATCATGCATCTCCCTCATATTCAGCAGCCAGTACTGTTCTCAGTCACAGCAAGTCTTTTACTGGCACCTGCGATCTCATAAACTGACTGAATTTAAAAAAAATGGGGATCCCCAGAGATAACCCTGTTTACTAAAATGACTAGATCTTCTAGTAGCGCTCCAGTATTTCCATTTTCAGATAGTGAACAATGGAAAACACTTGTTCATGAGGTGCCATGTTAGGGGGAGGTGCTATCTGGATGACAAGGAAGACTGGAAAAGCGTATGTTATGGGGAACCACAAAAATTAAAATGCCATTGAATCAAACAGAAAAAAAAAAACTGATGGGTAAAGTTCCATTGTCTACTAACTACTGTTGACTCAATTGGTGATGGATGCCCTAGGGAAAAAAATAACAGATTGAGTGGAACACAGAAAAAAAGTCTATGCCAGACGGCAAGCAATATGGGCCAGAGTACATACTTCAGTGTAGCTGTATTTTATTTTAGAACACAATGATTTCATCTGTTTTAAATGAGCTGGCATACTGATTCTGGGCACAGGCCCAACTGGTTCTTTTCTTATTCTGTTCCAGGTCTGCAACCACAGTCATTCATCCTCAGATGTAAGTGAAGAGACCGCATTCCCTGCAGGTTTGTGACTGAAATGGTGCTGAAGGTCACACTGCCCCAGGATAAAAGCTTGCTGGTGTGCAAGTGTGTTTTCAGAGGGTCAGCAGCTATTCTACGGGACAGACACTACTAGCCTCTCTCTTTCCTCCTCCGAGAAGGAGCGGTATTTACCAAGCCCCCCTCAGTCTGCAGAAGGTAGCACTGAGTCTAGCTGATTCTTCGTCTAACACCTCTATCAAGACAGGATGTCATTTGTAAAAGTTGACATCTCTGGAGACAGCTTGTGCTTATTTTACATCTTATTCTCCACAGTGAGAAACAGCTATGTCACAAAAACCTTAAGGCTGAGAATACGATCCAATCCATAGAAATGATTCTCAACAGTCTCCAGAGGACATTAGATGAGACGATAAGAAGCTTATCAGCAGTCATTTGTGCAGTTAGTTAAAAACAGACAGGTGTTGGTTCAGGACAGGAGGCAGCAGAAGAAAAAAATGTATCTTACCACTGGAATTGAGGAA
>NW_005841854.1:2479163-2483513 GCF_000455745.1 Alligator sinensis | reverse complement strand
GAAAGAGACTGTACTCCCCTCGGAGAAGAAACACAAATTTACAAGAGATAGCTAAGGGGGTGCTTTTCCCCATACCATAGGGAGTATAGGGAAGAAGAAACAGGACATGCTCCTTTTCTCATTAAGTTAAATTTTGCACAGGATGGAGAACAAATGAAAATAAGTTCTGGAGTAATTTACCTTGATGTCTGTAGCACAGAAATAAGAAATTAATTTGAATGTGTTCAAGTAAGGAACACCCAAGAAAATTTTAAAAATTTAGATTTACGACTTGAGGGTTCCATCTCATATTTAAAAATTAATCCTTAATATTGTTACAATTTCAGAAGCACCTAACAATTACCTTTAAGAAGTTATGGAGCATAATGGAAAGTCTCAGAGGACTAGAGAAGGGCAAACATAGTACCTGTCTCTAAGAGGAGAATCTGGGGAATTATAGAGCAGGCAGCCAAACTTCTGTACCTGGAAATATACTGGAATAAATAATTTAAATTGTCAATTTATAAAATTATAGGGGATAATAAGCTGATAATAGCTAATACAGATGTGTCAACTACAGATCACGTCAAAGCAATGTGACTGGGAAACAGGCCTAGTGAAAAGGGGAAGCAGTGGAAGTGGTATATCTTGACTTCAGTAAGGCTTTTAAACACAGTGCCATTAGTAAACTAGGGAAAGAAAGACCAAATTAAATAACTTCAGGATTGAGACAACTGGTGTGGGGGTACTGTTAAATAATAATTACCAATGGTAAACTGTCTAGGAAGACAGTTAACTGTTAACAGTTAACAGACTGTTAACTGTCTAGGAAGACATTAAGTAGGATCTAAGGATCTCTTGGGCAGTGTCACTTAATGTTTTCTTTAAGGATTTGGAAAGAGGAGAGACAGAGAGAGAGGGGGAGAGGGAGAGGGAGAACACTTTTCAAACCTGCAAACAACCCCAAGGTGGAAGAGGTTACAAGAATTTTGGAGTTTTAGGGTGAGAAATTAACTTGCCTCGTCTTCTATAGTGCCAGATCTCATTTCCTCTCTTTCCTTTTCCATGTAAGGAATGAGGTGGCCCACTGCTTTCTTCATAACTCGAGCAGATTTTATCACCTGAATTGACAAATAAAGGAAAAAAATTGTCAGACACAGAGAAACAATAACAGCCCTTCAATGACTGATTTTTTTAATCCCAATCAGAGAAAACAAGCAAATCAAACCAAGTATTTCCAAAGATCCCAGTCTGTTAGCAAACTCTGTACTGCTAGTTCCCAGGCCCATCAAGTTCAGTGGGGTTCTGTTCATACAGTTCTCACTGCAGAACCAGGATCTTCAGGTCTGACCATGAGAGGTGTGTTTAAGGACCACAAAACAAAAAGACGGCAATGCGAGCTCTGGGTCCTTAGCACTTTCTAAGATCAGAAACTTCAATAAAAACTCATTAAAAATAAAATTATACATTCCTTAAATAGGCATAGGAGGTGCATAATATGCAGCAATCAAAAGAGGCCCTAAAAGAAAGGATGGGGGGGCTGAAGCAACAAGAGGCAAAAAAAATAATAAAACCGTAGCCACATAGAAAGGCCAAGTGAAATGAAAAAAAATTATTTTCAAATTGTTGCACCTAAACTGTCTAGATTCAAGAAATCTAGCTCATTTGAAGAAGAAAGCCAGAATAGAATCATTTATGGACCCATTTTATATGGCATAACTCAGGGCTGGAGGGCCACAACTGTAGCCCCAACCCTTGACAAGTGCCCTACCCCCTGGTCACCATTTTGGGGCCTGGAAATCCTGCCCCCTAACACCTGGCCTTTGCCACAAAGTCCCTCTCCCCCTCTGAAGTATTCCTTAAAATTCTGCTTTTCTGATGTGGAACATGACCCTGGGATGGCATCAGAGAGCACTTTAAGTACCAGAAAGCTGAGTCTTAGGGTATAAGTTCAATTAAGGACCCTCTGTGCAGATATGAAATATCTACTCTGTGTTCACAGATTTTAGCCATTTGTTATAATCTTGGATTGCCACCCTGGAACCAGAATTAAAAAAAAAACAAATCAGATACTAAAAATCAAACATCTACTATAAAATATCTTATTTTTTTAAAATATTTTTGTCCTGATTTATGTATGTTTGTGTAGTCTATATAGAAGTGATTGTATAAAAGCTCAAAAATAAAATTTTACTTGTGTGTGGGAGGGTGTGTGCGCGCGCATGTATGGTGTGTTGTGTAGAGTGTGTGGGGGGTTGTAGGGTATGGGGGGGCATGAGGGTGTGTGAGAGAGAGAGAGTTTATGGAGGGGAGGGGGTTGAGGGAGGGTTGGAGGGGTGTGGGGACTGCTCCCTAGCAGCGGCTGCAGGCCCTCAGGGTGCCCAGGGCTGATGCACACACAGCTGCCAGGCAGTGCGTGGCTCCAGCCAGTACCAGGAGTTGCAAAATGATGGCAAGGAGTGGAGCCAGATCAGCCCGTCTCTATCACACAGGGCTCACGTGTAGCTCCCAGGACTTGCACACCACCAGGGGGGAAGCCCTGTGTGATGGGAGCCAGTGGCCTGGCCCTGCTCCCTGCCACCACATGCAGCTCCCCTGGCAGCTGCAGCCATGGGGGCAGCAGCTCCACCCGGAAGCCGTGTGCGCTGGCCAGAGCCATCCCGTGCAGGAGGGTGGGAGAGAAGCACACAGGTTTGGCAGAGTACAATTAATTGGTGGGCATCTGCAGGCTGGATGAAAATTGCCTGGCAGGCCACATTTTGCCTGTCCTTGGCATAACTGGAGAGATAGATGGGCTAGGTGTGAGGAAGTGGGACACAAAGAAATTATTCTCCTTTTTACCTGAGGCAGAAACATCTTTCCAGCACCAAAAAGATCACCAACAACTTGCATGCCATTCATCAGAGGTCCCTCAATTATATTCAGAGGTCTGGGGTATTTTTCATGGTTTAACCTTGCCTCTTCTGTGTCCTCAATAACATATTTTTCAATGCCCTTAAAAAAAAAAAAAAAAAAAAAAAAAAAAAAAAAAAAACCCCCCCCACAACTTTTCTCTTTTAAAAAAATGTCCCTACACCTCAAAAATCTTTTACTTAGCAATAAGCACAACAACAGTACAAATAGATCAATTGTCTAAAGCAATGTTTACACATCTGCACATTTACTAATTGTAAAGTCACATAAAACCTGGCCTGCTAGATGTCTCCATCAGCAGCATATATTCCTAAAGTTTGAATGAATTTTTTCCCCCTCATATTTGTAACTCAACCATCTTATCCTCCTGTTAATGGAAAGTGAAATGAATTAGTAAGCAACCTAAAGCATCTGAGACTGACCAATCTAAATTCTACTGACCCTGGCTACGTAAAATACAAAAGAAGCCAGTCGCGAAGTACTGTTATGACATTTCTCTTAGTTTCAAAGATTTAAAAGTGTTATCAGTAGTACAGGTACAGCAGTTTATGACTTTTATGATAAAAAGCTTTTAATGGCTGCATTGCAATCTTTATAACACTAATGAACCCTTCACGCTGCACACTTTGATTAGGCAAAGCAGTTTTTTTACAGCAAGCTACCTTGATAAGTGCATATTCTAGCCTTTCTTCCACTGGGCTGTTCCGCCATTCATCAGTCTGTACCACCTTCTTTCCTCCTTGGGTGTGAGTCTGAAAGAGGGAGCGAGCAAGCAAGCACTGAAATTCCTGGGCGTTTGGCAGGACCAATAACAATATCAGAATTTGGTGTTTTATATCTTTAAGAATAAAAATAAGAACTGCATTTGTACATACATCACACATTACTAATTTTATATTACATTGGGGATATCTACACGAGACGTTTACTGTGGAACTACCTAATTAGCTCCACAGTAAACGTCTTGGTGTCTACACATGCGGCCCTATTAGGGCACAGGAAATGAATCAACTCTGCAGCAGGATAGTACCTGCTGCAGGGTTTTTTGTGTGCAGCAGCACATGTGTAGATGCTGACCCATCTGGCAGGGCCATGCGGGTGCTTCAGTGTGGGAGCTGCCTTCTGGCTAGCCCCACACAAACACCTTTATGCTCCAGCCAGCCCCTCCACAGCACACTTAAATCAGGTCAGAGCAGCCCCAAGCTGGCAGGCTGACCCCCTGGGTCCCCTACCAGCTGGGGCTGCTCTGACGCAACTCAATGCGCTGCACTCCCAAGCGCACGTTTAAATGGCGTGCCCAGAGCAATAAACTCCAGGGCGATAAGCATGTGTAGACATACCTATTGCTATTAAAATTTAAAACTTTACTACATATTTACACAGTGCAGCATGCATGATATTGTACATACCAGCAGAACTGACAGGTCCCTGACCTGAGAAGTTAATGATATAATGAAA
>NW_005841854.1:2475297-2479132 GCF_000455745.1 Alligator sinensis | reverse complement strand
CAGGGGGTGGGGGTTGTTACCTCTGGGCATGTAACTTAAATTGATTCTTGGCCAGCAGAGTGCCATGACATTTTAAAATCGTAACTAATTAATTTGGCATTGGTTCAGTTCCTGCTGGGCTACAGTTTATGTTATGTCACGTTCCAGATGGCTTTTGAAGCCAAGGGCTTCCAGAACTATTTCAAGCTGAGACGTTTCACGTCCTCAGAAGAGCCCATATACACAACGGGCTGTTTCACTCGCCCTGTTCAAAGGCATTTTCAGGTTTTACTCTACTAACAGGGGTAGTACTCAAAAGCACCCAAACTTCTACCATCCAAGTGCACAGTTAAGGATTCAGTCTCTCTCACCCATTGTTGGTTTGGTTTTGGCAAACTGTTTCTGTGGTGCAATCTGACAGAGAAAAGTTGCCCTTATCATGGTTCCCCCTGCTTTACCTGTGGCAGGTTAGGGCGTTATGTGTTAGGGTTGTGTTCAGATTGACTGCAGTTTAGACGATAGATTTGTACAGGATAGTTTGGATGGAGATAATCCTGCCTCGGGCAGGGAGGTGGACTAGATAACCTCTACGTTTTTATGATTCTATGATTCCGGACAGCAAAGATAAAACCCTGACTCCACTGAAGTCAATGGCAAAAATTCCCAACAACTTCAATGTGATCATCATTTTACTCAAGAGCATCCATTAGGGGAACAAGTATGAGGGCCTTCTTTTCTCTGCATTTGTCAACTGGCAAGGTGCTTTATGGCTGCCAGGAGATGTCCAGGGAAATGGGTAAGGGGCCCCATTTTGGAGCAGTGAGGGAGGCAGGATGCTCCAGATGGACTATCCATCAGATTTAGTATGGCAGTTTCTTTACTAATGTGATTATTAGATACAACTGCAAATATTCTCACACCACAATGAAGAAAATATATGGGCTGCTGATTGCAGCACCCCATATTCATCACAAAAAATAAAAATAGCCAATAGAACAAAAAATCAAAACATTTAAATGCACAGCACCAAATCAGTGAAAAAAAAACTACACTTATATAAGCGACTTGATAGGCAAAATTCACCCTAGTGAAAAGGTCCTGCACAAAACCTTATGTACTAAAAAAGATGCATACAAGGCTTTAGCAAAATCTCCCAGAATTTGCCTGGATGCATCCAACTTTTAATCATGCATAATACAAAACGTCCATACAAAAAACATAACTCACAATTCCTATCTCCAATGAAGGACACATGGATTTTCTACAGACAATTTGCTAAAAAGTTATGCTGAGTTTTAGTACAGCTTTTAAAGACATTGGGGATAAGTAGATGCTTTCTCTTTTAGAGACTAGGATAGGACTACAGTAAGGCAGCCAACTGGAGAAGAAGGTAGGCAATAAAGTAACAACAACGACTTCCTGTACACTTTGATAAAGAATGAAAATATTTGTTTTACCCATTCATGTTTCTACTTTTCGTGCCCTGTTTGTATTCAAAATCTTCCTCCTGCACAAGAACAGCTTAAACAATCCATCTCCAGGGTTGTAGAACTATATTTAAGTGGCTTATCAACTGCCTTTAAAAATTAAGAAAAATCTTAAATCAAGGTGACTTTTAACCTACCTGACACAGAACACTTAGGGTTGATTTATAAGTGTATTTAGCATTTTAATTTGTCCAGAAGTTTTTGAAACTCCTATCTAGCAGCTATTTGTATTTTTTAGGAACCTAGACTGGAAAAATGGAATCAATCAATCTGCAATCAATCAGATAAAATTCAGCAAGGTCAAATGCAAAGTCCTGCATTTGGAATGGAATAATTTAATGGAGAAAGGCTGCAGTACTGCAAAGAAGGACTTGGAGGTTATAGAAGACCACAAGATGAATATGAGCCAAAAAAAGCAAAAGCATACTGGGTTGTAATAACAGAAGTGTCGCTTTGAAATCAAGGGAAGTGAATTTTCCACTCTGTTCAGCACTGGTGAGACCTCATCTGGAATGCTTTGTCCAGTTTTGGACCTCACAATTCAAGATGGATATGGACAGTTTGGAAAGATTTCAGTGCAGAGCAACCAAACTGATTACTAGGCAATACTGAAGAGGATAGGCTAAAAGAACTAGGATTATTTTATCTAAAGAAGAGAAGATGGAAGGGTTGGGGGGAAAGGGATTTGATAACCACCTTCAAATACCTGAAGGGCAATTAGAAGATGGTGATGGGCTTTTCTCTGTGGCATTAGGGGACAGGATTAGAAGCAATGGACTCAAGGTGCAGCAAAGAAAATTTATCTTGGAGATTAGGAAAACCTTTCTGATTATGAGGGCGTCCAAACACTGGAGCAGGCTACCTAAAATAGGTGTGGAATCTTCATCCCTGGAAACTTTCAAGAGAGGCTTAGATACAGTTGGCTAGGATGGTTTAGTCAGGGATACTCCCACCTGCAAAAGAAAGCTGGACGAGATGACCCTTTCAGCCCTGCTTTCCTTTGACCCCTAAGATCTTATGATCCTAAATACTTTTGTGAATCTGTCATTTCAACTATTTCTCTTTTTACTCGCATCTGCATGTTTGCTTTTATTTTTAGGTTCCAATTTTTTCTCTAGGAAATTCTATATGCTGTAAATATTTGAATGATCTTGTATAGCAAAGGGAAATTATAAATGAACTCATATTAGAAGAATATAATATCTTCTTCATCAGTGACTTGGACGAGGGAGTGAAACGTACTGTGTCCAAGTTTGCAGATGACACAAAGCTATGGGGAGATGTGGACACGCCGGAGGGCAGGGAACAGCTGCAAGCAGATCTGGACAGGTTGGACAAGTGGGCAGAAAACAACAGAATGCAGTTCAACAAGGAGAAATGCAAAGTGCTGCACCTAGGGAGGAAAAATGTCCAGCACACCTACAGCCTAGGGAATGACCTGCTAGGTGGCACGGAAGTGGAAAGGGATCTTGGAGTCCTAGTGGACTCCAAGATGAACATGAGTCGGCAGTGTGACGAAGCCATCAAAAAAGCCAATGGCACTTTATCGTGCATCAGCAGATGCATGTCGAATAGGTCCAAGGAGGTGATACTTCCCCTCTATCGGGCGCTGGTCAGACCGCAGTTGGAGTACTGCGTGCAATTCTGGGCGCCGCACTTCAAGAGGGATGCGGATAACCTGGAGAGGGTCCAGAGAAGGGCCACTCGTACGGTTAAGGGCCTACAGACCAAGCCCTACGAGGAGAGACTAGAGAAACTGGATCTATTCAGCCTCCGCAAGAGAAGGTTGAGAGGCGACCTTGTGGCTGCCTATAAGTTCATCACGGGGGCACAGAAGGGAATTGGTGAGTATTTATTCACCAAGGTGCCCCCGGGGGTTACAAGAAATAATGGCCACAAGCTAGCAGACAGCAGATTTAGATTGGACATTAGGAAGAACTTCTTCACAGTTAGAGTATGCAGGGGGTCGGACTCGATGATCTATTGAGGTCCCTTCCGACCCTAACGTCTATGAATCTATGAATAAATTCACAGTAAGAATGTAACTAAAGGTTACTTTCAGTCTCACAGAAAGCAAAGGCAAGGGATAATGTGGAAATAAAAAGGTCTGCCTGTTATTAGTTTGAGATTTTTTGCCCTTGTTCTTACACAGGCATGTCTACAGCATGGCTTATAGGCCATAAAGAACACATGCACTTCAATACCACAGGCAATTGTGTCTGGACCTGCCCCCTCCCCTATCCTTATAAGAGGAGAGAGGAGAATGCAGCATGCAGCTGAATGGGGTGGGGAGAGAGAAGCAACTGCAATCTCTTTTGTGATTATCTGATAATGCGCTCTTATCAAACTATGAAATCTTGACCTCACTG
>NW_005841854.1:2467128-2475266 GCF_000455745.1 Alligator sinensis | reverse complement strand
AATTTTGCCATTTGTTTCTATGCCCACACAGTCCATCTTCTATTTAGGTTCCTTTACAATCGCCACCCATCATCAGAACATCTCACAAATATTAAAGTATGTCTTTCCAAAACACCCTTTCAAAAAAATAGTTTAGGGAGTATTTTTACATACACACAGTTAGCCTAAACCAAGAACCTGAACAAACAGGATGACTATGGTACAACTGAGAACTGAATCCAGGACTGAATTTAATTTTAGTGCTTTAACCAAAGGCGCTCCTTTCAGCAGATATAAGATGTTATCTTCCCCCCCCCAAAAAAAAACTTTCTGTTGTTGGCACAACAAAACCTGCCCTCTTCATCTAGCAGGTAGCTTCTACCCTCCTTCCCCCAAACTACAGTATAATTTTGCAGCAATATTCCTTTAGAAGGTGCCTTTGCAACAAACTCTCCTTAGCAGCTGGAAGGATAGTTTTGTGGACCTTCAGGATATGATGTAATATGGTGCAATCCATTGGGGTGCCTGGCTCGCTTCTTTTGGTTTCCTTTGGTAACTGGACGGCTTGCAACAACAACGGTGTTTTTTCTTATCACCCTTGAAAGCTTTACGTAGTTTGTGTGTTTCAATTTATCTGGTGGTCAGTGCTTAAATGTCACAATCTAACTGGTATACAAAAGACAGAAAAGTGAAAGTTACCTGGGCATAACGCAATAGCTTCTCTGTGCCATCTGGGTCTTTATTCCATATAAGGTTGTCACACAAAGTTAGAAGATCCTTAGGTATATCGTCATATACTGGAAGATTCCCTGCATTCACTATTCCCATGTCCATGCCATACTGAAAGAAACCCCCAGATTTTTATGAATAAAAGACCACAAGACTGCAGAGCACAAGTAAGACCAACAGAAAGCACATACCTTAATTGCATGATAAAGGAAAACTCCATGCATTGCTTCTCGAATGGCATCCATCCCCCGAAAGGAGAAGGACAGATTGGAAAGGCCTCCACTAACTCTGGCTCCTGGCAACGTTTCCTAGCAACAGAATGAAAACTTCAGCAAGCTCAAAATTTACCAAAATAGTTTTCAAAGAGAGGGCACAAATTATACACCAAGCACTGTGCACTTGGGTTGTGGAGTGCCAGGAATTCATGGGACAACAATAATTCAGTTTCTCTCATTGGTTCAAGTCACTTTCACAGTTAACCAGACTCTTCCACACAGATATGAAACTAAGGCTCCTTCTACACAGGCAGGTAAAGGCATGACGGGATCTAACAGCTGAGCAATCTACACAATCGCACCTCCTTCCATGCCACACGTGCATGGCAGGAGATGTAATTGTGGGATCCTGAATTAGATCCCATTGCATCTGAGTGCTGGTGCAAGAAGAACCCAATCCTGGCTTCACCCTGCACCAGAAAGAAGCAAGTTCCCGCATCTGGTAACCCCCTCAGCTGGGAGCTACCAGGCTCAGGGGTATACATGGGCCCCCCACATCTGGGAGCTCTGATCAGCTGACAGGAGCACAGGTTACATGTGCAAATTAAAGCTGGATAGAAACCAGTTATAAAAGTTATTACATATTTTCCAGCAATAACTTTATAGCTGGTTGACCTTTTTTAAGATGCCAAACTTAATATGCATGTGCAGCCAGTCTAAATTAATTGTGCAATTAACCAGGCAACTGCATACATAATACATGCAATGAGTAGAGGGGGCCTCAGAGTCAGCCTAGGCACACACAGGCAAAGCTTCCCAAGAAGTCTCCAAAAAGACAGGTGCTACGGTGAATGAGTGACTGGAAAAAGGAGACTTTAAAGCAAATGGGAACAGAGCTGCTGCAGTAGACGGTTGGCCTTCTGAGATGGGGCTCACACTCTGAAAAAAGTTTAACAGCTTCTGCTTTATAAAAAAAGAGAGAGAGAAAAAATAAATTGGCTAAAATGCAGTAAAGAAGGATCCAACATGTTAACACCTGAAGATGGAGTTTGAGCTGTTTACCACAGAGATGAGACAGTGGCCTGCAACAGCAGGGAGCTAGTCTCAGACTCAGGAAGTGCCTGCCAATCCTATGTTTTGGCAAAGTTCCAATTCAACATTTGCCCCCCGCTTTTTTTTTTTGGCTACAAAGAGTCTTAAATCATCATGGTCATGGACGTACTAACTAAATCCTATTTTTGAGCTGGAGGGAAGAGATTATTATTGGGCTAAAAGCATCTGCAAAGCTGAAGGCTTGATAATGGGAAGCAGAAAAGCAGCAGACTCTGAATGAGGATTCTGCTGCCTTCACCTATGGGAGAGAAATTTTAGTGGATACCCTTCATGACTCACAAAGGAAGACAGGGGGAAGACAGAACCACAACTGGTAGACTGAATACAGTGGCCACATCTACGTGAGTGGCGGACTGTGCATTTGTTACTGCACCATCATTTAGCACTTGCATAAGCAAGTACTAAATGACTGCGCAGCACCAGGTACACCAGTTACTGCGCAGCACCATCGCCGCATGTTTTTTTCCCCCAATGCTGCTGCACAGTAGCTTGTTACTACTGCGCAGTAGCTCATTACTACTATGAGGTATCATTGCTGCATGGTTAGTGCCAGGCCATGCTATTGCACAGTAACAGTGAGCTACTGTGCAGTAGTGTCTTGTGTACATGCGCCCTGTGAGGTGCTAGAAGTCCCATGCACTGCTCTTCTCCATTGTCCCCTGTAGCAACAAAGACCTGCTTGTAATGAATACAATGGAAGATCTTCCCCTGATTCCACCTCAGTTATTCCCATGCAGTTCTCAGCACTCCAAATCTTTTCACTGAATGCTTGCCGGTGAGATTACTGCTTGGGATGGAGTCATTCAGATAAACTGCTTTTCTGGACATAAACTGCAGTTTGGGTATTAAGGAGGAGGCAATTCCACAAAAATCTCTCTTCTGTCAGATATTCTTATTGGCTACCAAATTTTTCAAAACTACAAAATGTTCTAACATCCTTTTACTGCTCCCACACGAATCAATGTGATGCACTGCCTCTCCAGCACCTCAGCTGCCCAGGTCTGATGTCCTATCACCTATTTCATTTGATTTGCCTCCCTTTCAGAGAGCAGCTTATTGGTCCATTCCTCTCTAACAGACCCCCAACTAGGATAAGAAACAGCCCCAGTCCACGTCCCTATAACAAGGCTTGGAATGGTTCCTCCATGCTCACTACTACCATAGGCAGCTTCATTTTGTTTGGACTGTTTCTATACGCACAGGGTTGGAGATTTCTCATAAAAGAACACTAAGCCAGTCTACATTCCGCAAATCTGCTGGTCCCTCAGCTACATGGTGGAGATTGGATAGCTTTCTGTGTACCCACTCCCTCCATTTGTTTGGACTGGCAATAAGTGGACCCATCATGTTACCCCTTTAAATATAAAACGCAGAATGGGTCACGTGGCTGTATTCAAGCAATGCCCTTCATTACTGTACTTCCCGGCCAATGCACTTTAACTAAATATAAAGATAAGTTATAACGGACTTCAAAGGGATGTAGTCCATTCACAATAACTGAACTTACATTAATTAAATGAGGCAGCATTCACATGTCCTGAGAGAGGTCTTTTGGCCACAACTACTGAATGTGCTTGTTGCCCGATTTAATTAATGTAAGTATATTTACAGTACAGTTAATGGATTAGATTATATTTAGAGCACTGTATAATTTTGTTCTACTGGAAACACAGCAATGTTGAGAAGCTTATACAGTTCACAAAAATAGCTATCTTTGTGAATTAATTTAGGCCGTCAATTCTTTTGGAGCACTGGGGATTTTTAAAGGAGTTCTGATAAATAAAATGAAAATTACAAAAAAAAACTTACTTTTATGGTTTTTGTTGCCTTCATAAAGTTAACTGCATACAGGTTATGTTCTTCCATTCCAGTACCTATAGTCAGAATATTTGGGTCAAATATTATATCATTTGGATTGAAGCCCACTTTTTCCACAAGGAGATGGTAAGCCCTGGTGCACACTGCAACTTTGGTTTCTGTTTCTGTGGCCTGGAAAGAGAGAAGAATAAAAAAATTCTATTAGCACCAGAGCTGGGATGAAAACAAAGCCCTAGAGAGCGAAGCTTGCAGGTCAGGTCAAAGTATGAATTTGTGACAGGGTATGAGAAGGAACCAGATTTTTGAGTTCAAAGAGAAATTAAACAACTAAACAGTTTTGAGATGTGTTCCCCATGTGTACAATACAGCTCCAACCTGGATACCTGACACATGTACCTCAAGCACTCCTAACAATACTCCATCATGTGTTAACGACTGGTTCCTACCCCTTTATTTCCTCTCAACCACAAAATCCAGAGACTCGGAGAAAGATGAACAGGAGAACAAGATGTGCAATATGCCCATAGACAACAAGAGCTCAAAGAACTCCAGTTACTGACTAGTAACTTCTTTCACCATCTAGCGCTAGATACACATTCTCTCATAGGTGAATTCACCTGAAGTCTGGAGTCCGAAACAAAATTATTGCAGGACTCCTTTACCAAAACACAACTTCTGCTCTGGAAGACTCCATAATGGTATAGGCATCTGTCTCATGAGATAACAGAACTGCACCATGGTATCAGCATATTGAATATCTGTGAGTGTGGCTGCAGTCCAATCCTTGAATGGTAGTTCCTTCTGCACTTATCATGTGTGACGTTTGTATCTAACAGTCCTGGACCTGGTGTGGGGTTCTTCTTGAGGTTTCTTCTTTCCCCTGCAGGCTTGGCTCTTCTTTCTGCAAAAGCCTTTATTCTATGCTTAACAAACTGTTTACAAGTGCCTTGATCCTTGGCAATCTCCTCCTGGTTGCTTGACTCAATGTTCATTGCCTTCATCTCTCTCTCTTGCAAGCATCTTTGAAACAGAGATATGGACACCTGCATGGTCTTCTTCCTATAAGAAGTTCTCCATACAAAAGATCCTTAGGTATAAAGCCACCATCCTTTCTCTGCATATGACAAAGCCATTGAAGCTGATGCTGACGGGGAAGAGAAGGGATGCTCAGGATGTTGGCATGTTCCAAGACCTCAGCGTCGGCAACTTTGTCCTGCCAGCAAATTCCGAGAATGTGAAAAAGTCAACCTAAGTAGAAACTTCTGAGGTGCTTTTCTGGATAGAATTCATAGTCCAGGATTCGCTACCATACAAAAGAACGTTGATGATGCAAGCATGGTCTACTTTGACCCTGTCTATCAGCTTGTTGTTGATCCATACTTTTTTACTCAATGTGGTCAGGATACCTGATTGCTTTGCCAGTAGGGGTATTCAGTTTAGCCTCAAGTGACAGGTTGTTAGTAACAACAGAGCCAAGGTACATAAATTTACTTGCAACAGCCAATACGTTTTCACCTATTATGAACTTTATGGCCCACAGCATTTGTCTTCTTGGTGCTTAATGTAAGACCAAACTCCTGGCAAGCATGGCCCTTCTCCTAAGCTAGTTGACATCCATGGGTTCTCCAACCCTGCCGGTCTCCAGCTGTGGCCCTTCTTGACCTTCAGCCTCTTTAAGGGGTGAAGGAAGTAGCAGGTTAGAGACTGAAAGCCCCTCCCATCCTGGACACTGTTTCTAGATAATTATTCCAGGGTTGGGGAAGCTATAATGTTACAGCATTGAAATGCTATTCCAGCTACTGAGCCATATCTCTGGAATGTCCCTATAAACAATAACCTACGGACAAAATGGTCACATCAAAATTTAGGGAAAAGCCTCCAAGACCAATGAATTGGAAACCAGGAAACACGAGACAGCAGCTTCTCTCCAAAAGTGTTGCCACTGTTATGAAAGAAAGTGAGAGGATAAGCATGGCTAGAATCCTGAGCATCACAGGAAGAGTCTGATGAAAACACATCAATTGGTGGCTTGAACGAGCCTGGAAAAGGGGACTGGACTGGTTCCCCCTTGCAGACCTGACGGATCTGATACTGGTGTCAGCAAGACTAGAGAAAGCAAGTCCAGGCCTCCAGGTCTGGCTGGACAGTCAAAAAATGTTCCGTATAATGAAACAAAGCAACACCTCTGGAGATATCAGCACTACTGGATGGCATGGGAAAGCTGATGGCTGCTGAGGGAGTGAAGTAGCCACTGCAGGTACTGAAGCATCTGATCCATGATGAATAAATGGCAAAGGAGAGGTCACAGTAGTGCTTCATGCACTTATTCTTGTGCTTCCCAGTTAGTGATGAGGTAAAATGGACTCTCTAAAACCAGACATCAGTGCTAGGACTTTGGTGCCAGGATGTTTCTGAGCTTCATCAAAACCCACAAGTGGCCACAAGAAGAATGAGACCCAGTAAAAGTGAAAAAATGGGGACACAGACCCTCACTTATCTAGAGAAGCTGTATGGTGTAGACCATGGGAACCTTATGTCTTACTAAAGGATGATGCAAACTAGGGGGAAAAAAAAAAAAAGAGAAATCACGTAACTAACTGAAGTTGATCCAAAAATTAAGGGGAATCACAGAATCATAGAAAGCTGGAAGGGACCTCAGGAGGTCATGCAGTCCAACCCCCTGCTCAAAGCAGGACCAGCCCCAGCTAGATCTTCCCAGCCCAAGTTTTGTCTAGCTGGGTTTTGAAAATCTCCCAGGATGGAGCTTCCACCACCTCTCTGGGTAACCTGTTCCAGTGTTTTCCTACCCTCCTAGTGAGAAAATTCTTCTTAATATCTAACCTAAACTTCCCTTGCTGCAACTTGAGACCACTGCTCCTTGTTCTGTCATCTGCCACCACTGAGTATAGGCTAGAAGTAAAGCATCAGCAGATTCTGAGAGCAGCTGCTGGGCAAGAACCAGTCTGGATCGGACTGGTAAAGCACTGTCTGGGGACAAGGCAGACAAAGGGAACTGAGGGGTCAAAAGCACACATCACCCTTTGTGTCCTGGGGACAGAGGATGAGGAGAGGCAGGGCACATGCATCCTGTACGGGTGCTGCTAGAGTGAAAAAAAATAAAGGGAGAATGTGCGTATGGACAAGCACTCAAAGGAAAAGTCTGAGAAGAGATCAAATCTGAAGGTTTTAATTCAGTCGATTTGAACAATTAAGTTAGAGAGAGACAGAGAGACACTGGGATTCTGGCATGGACCCAATTTCCAACGTACAAGCAAATGCCCTGTTGGACCTGGTCCTGGCCACAGGCAATGATCTGGTAAGGGGGCTCCAGGTCCTTGACCACCTGGGTGACAGCAATCATCGCTTGCAGGAATTCATCATCAAGCGCAGGGTGTCAAGGGCCTGCAGCAAGGCAGTAGCCCTAAACTTCAAGAGGGCCAACTTCAACGAGTTGAGGAGATTGGTGGGAGAGGTGCTGGGGCTCTCGAGGGCAGGGGAACTCAGTGCCCAAGATGAGTAGTCGTTCCTTAAGGAGACGATACTCAGGGCCCAAGGGGTGACAATTCCAACAAGAAGCAAGGGGGGCAAGAGTGCCCGAAAGCCTCCGAAAAAACCGCGGAGTACACCCGATAGAAAGGGGAGGTATCTACAAAGAAGAGTATACCTCCACTGCTCAAGCCTGTAGGGGGGCTCTTAGGAAAGCTAAGGTGGAAATAGAGCTAGGACTAGCGTCCAAGATCAAAGATAATAAAAAGTCCTTTTTCAAATATATAGGGAGGATGAAGAAGGCACTGGAAAATGTGGGGCCCCTGCAAGATGCACTGGGCAATCTGGTGGTTGCACCAGAGGAGAAGGCAGACCTCTTTAACAAATTCTTCACCTCCATTTTCTTGTGCAGGGACCGGGACTCCCCCACCGTGTTTAAAGACAGACTTGAGGGAAATGCCTTAAGACCTAAGGTTGAGGAGGACCGGGTTAGAGTGCTTCTGGAGGGGCTGGACGTGTTCAAGTCAGCAGGTCCAGATGCTCTCCACCCCAGGGTGTTGAGGGAGCTAGCAGAGGTTATTGCTGGGCCCTTGGCACGGCTTTACGAGCACTCATGGTGCTCAGGCCAGGTGCCAGATGATTGAAAGATAGCCAATGTGGTCCCCATCTTTAAGAAAGGGAGGAGGGAGGACCTGGGCAACTATAGGCCCATCAGTCTTACCTCAATCCTGGGGAAACTCTTTGAGAAGATCAACAAGGAGCACATCTGTGATGGGCCGGCATCGGGGATGATGCTCA
>NW_005841854.1:2432953-2466176 GCF_000455745.1 Alligator sinensis | reverse complement strand
CTTTAAGAAGCGGCTTGATGCCTACCTGGCTGGGGTCACTTGAGCCCAGTTTTCTTCCTGCCCAGGCAGGGGGTCGGACTTGAAGATCTACAAGGTCCCTTCCGACCCTACTTCTATGATTCTATGAAAACATAGGATATACAACTTTGGGAACAACTACGTAAATTCACAGACCCAAGCCCAGGTTTCCTTCTGATCCAAATGCCAATCAGATTCTGAACCAGAAAATGGAAAAGTCCAACAGAATTTAAAAGGAAAACTGTCCCTGCTGTAAAATTCCTGTCCACCCAACTGCTGTGCTGGTTATCTAGAGAAGGAGAGTAGCCTTATGGTCCACCAAATCCAACATGGCTTCTACAATCAGCAGACCTTGGTTTTCTACAATGGAGCAAGGTTAAAGCTGTTCTTCTACCACCCTTATTCACACAAAAGCCCTCATTACCTCAATCTAGTGGCTTCAAGGAAACAGTAGATCTGTATAAAGCATTAACATGATATAATCAGGGTGTTTCTAACTGCAGAGAAATTAAGACTACACAGACTTCTTTGATCATATTTGGCTAGGAACACAAGGCCACTTTGCCTCCCACGGGAGTGAGGGGCCTTTAATTTCAATGATGAACTCTGTCCGATAGGAAAAGCAACACTCACTTGACCCACTTCATTGAAAGCCATAACAACAACAGCTCCTCCATATAACTTAATTTTTCTTCCTTTCTCTAGAAAGTCCTCTTCACCTTCCTTCAGGCTGATGCTGTTCACAATGCATTTCCCTTGACAGCACTTCAAGCCAGCCTCAATCACAGAGAAATTTGAAGAGTCAATACATAATGGCACCTATAACCAGCAGAAAGGTAAACAAAGAATGTAAATGCAAATGAAAAGTAAATGTTCCAAGCACCATTCACCAACTTCACCAGAAAGATTATAAAAGCAAGCCTCCGAATGTATCAGCTTGTCAAGTCCAAAAATAAAAAATTGAAGTTATCCACAAACAAAATAGCATCCAGAACCCATCCTTCAAGTACAAATCTAAAAGCATTTTAACTCGCACACAAACAGCAACTCCATAACACACACCACACAACATATAGGATATTTTGTCTTATGTAGATATATTTTTACTTCTATATCCTCTTCCTTCATAATGCAAATACTTATTTTTAGAAAGTTTAATTTCTTGGCATTAAAACTACCTTACATCCCAGCTATTTATGAACCCCTGAACTTCAAAAAGCTTGAGGAAAGATTTCAGAAGGAAATCTATACAAGGAATGATTGCTAAACACAGCCTTATACTTCCCATATATAGACTGTTGATCAGTAGGAGAAGACCACATTTTATTTAGCCAAATGAAAGAAAAGCAAAGGAAAGGGAAGAGCATAATAAAAACCTGATTCTTCAGAAGTCCATTCTGCTATATGCCATCCCCCATTTAATATGTATGACTCCTCTCTGAAAGGAAGGGAAGAGCCACAGTCCAATACTTGTAGCTTTCCCACCACAAAACTAGCAGAGGGCAACTAAATACACACACACTCCTCCAGTATGCAAGACAATGGGTATCAACATTTTCCTGAAATTAGGATTCAGAGTACAACAACAACAACAACAACATCTGTGCTCTGGGCTGAATCTGGTACAACCTTCGCTATGTCAGGTTCGGAAGCAATTAACTTGCAAAATCTGGCCATCGCATTTGGGCCATCCAGCATTCCATCATCCATGTTGATATCCAAAATCTGGGCTCCCATCTCAACTTGTGCCTTGGCTACACTCAGAGCCTCCTAGAGGAGAAATTAAAAAAAAGAAAGAGTGATTAGCACCACAAATGAAAGCCTTTCCCTTTCACTAATTCACATAACAGTGTCATTTTCCTATAGTCCTAATAAGAGTTCCTTCCTTGTTGCAAGTCAGTGATTCTCAACAGGGGGTACTGCAGCAGTCTGGGGTGACTTGAGATCATTTCAAGGCTGCTGCAGGGTGCCACAAAATGTTGGCACTATTAGGTGTGCAAACATGATTCATAAGACAAACCCATAGATTTCAAATAGGAATTCACCGAGTTAAAAAGATTCTGACCTGTTGTGGAGGTCCTTGAGATTTTTGCAGCACAAGGATTAATCTATTATTTTTCTGTAGTCAAAAAAATGACTGTGTAACAGAGAACCCCTGCCCTGTTACTGGGAGGCTAAGGGAGAAGCAAAACCTGCAAGGTCCTTTTAAGAGTAAAGTCTTTGTGCTCCAAAGGGTAAGAATGCAGACAATGCCACTTGGGAAAATCCCTTGGAGACCACTCCAAGGGTGGCCTTGGGTCACTCTAGCCCTGGCTGGGAAAGAATAAGGATCCAGGCAGGCCATCAGAGCCCAGAGTTATGGTAAGGGGGCTGCAGGTATGCAAAGGCAAAGAAGCCTCTTCTTTGTGTTCTCAGTTCAGCCAGAGTAGGGATGATTTAATTCAGGTTATTCTTTGTATTGTGCATACCCGGACAGGCTGCATTTTTGTTGTGATCAGGATAGTAACATCCAGAGGACCAGTTTGTGGCTGTAGAGGTTGTTAGAAGGCCACACAGGAATGGCAGAAAGGCACTCCAAGTCTGGCCCTGCCAGAGGAAGCGCATGACAGAGAGAGACAGAGAGAGACTGGGGCAAGGGGGCTAGAGCCTAAGCCTTGAAAAGGAAACAAGCTGAGACCAAGAAGATGAGTCAGAGCAAGCAGGCCCAAGTTAGAGGCCTACAGCCAGAGTAACATGCGAGCTAAAGCCAAGAGGACTAGAGCCTACACAGGAGTGTCTTCACCTGTCTGACAGACATGGGCATGGCTGTAGGGGATGACAGAGGTGATGACTAAAGCCCTTATGGCTTACGTTTGGGCCAGTAGGGTCATGAGTTGCGACTGCCAAGGTACAGTCATGCCACCAGGGTACAAGTAATTTTGACTGGGTACATGAGCTGCCTGCAGAGAAGCCAGCAAGGGCGTGGTAGTGGACGGAGGGCCCAGAAATCAAATGAGTCCACTAGGCACCAAGAAGCCCACTCCAGGACTCAGGGGCAGCCTCCCAATCAACAGAAAAGGAACATCAAGGCATGGCAAGAGAGACGGAAAGGAGGGACTAGGCTGGTCCACAGCGGGCATCACAGCAGCCCTTAGGGTTATAGAGTGACAATTAAGAATTGACATTTTCCAAGGGGTGCCTTGAGTCCAAAAAGTTGAGATGCCCCCACTTCTGGGTTCCTAAGGAGCTAGGTGCTCCAAGGGGCTGCCTAAGGTTGCCTCTTCAAGCTGCATCTTTAAAAGGACTTTCCCTCCAAAGCCACTCAATTACTTCCATTGTCTAAAATCCACCCTGGTCTGTGGCCTCCCAACATGATTTGGAGGATGGTGAGGGGTGGGTTACATGAAAGCAGGTCAAGTATTATGCATTGCCAGCAACTGCATAGAGATGTATGTGCAGGGTAGAATATGGAGGGAGGTGAATTGATATTAAGTGATTTTCTAGGGAAAGTCATCTTAAAGTTGAAACATGAGGCAGAGACCTTGGGCAGCCTCTAGAATATCCAACCTCCAAACAAGAGAAGCAGGAGACTAGGCAGCCCCAGCCCTACCCAACCAAATTGTGGACTCCAGGCACTTGCTGCTACAAGGCATACTGGGTCACAGCACTGAAATGCATTAAAGGTGACTGTTCTATTGAGAACCGTTGGCGGTGTATATGTGGATGCCTCGAAACCGCAACACTTGTGAACTGGCTCCCAGTGACATTCTTCAAACAGTTCAATTGTTGCATGTGTCCACATCTTAATTTAGATGGTGTGAGGCAGCACAACAGGCTCTAGTATAACAGATCCTCTGCTGCTGTAAACTGTCACATCTGAAACGAACAATGCTGTAACAATTTACACCAACTGAGGATCTTATCCAAGGTCTTTTTATACTGATCCAGAACTGTTCCAAGCTGCAGTGGAAAGGTTTTCTGGGGCACTTTTCCTGTCTTCCCCAGTTCAACCCTTGACTCCAAACTGCTGAAGAAACAGCACAGATCAAGACAGCACCCTCAGCTGTGCAGCTAGAATCAAACAAGGAACAGATTTTTCAGTAACACTAGTTATACAGCTAATAAAGCCCCAGTTAAACCCTCCCTGGCATTAATCAACTGCTACTAAATACAGCAGGGAACAAAGAAAGAAAGAACATTTAGAAAGCCAGGAAACAGAATTAAAATTCTTGCAAATGGACTGAGTAAGATGTCCAGACATGATGGCTGAAAAGCAATGCAATGCCATAAGAAATGCTATAAAACTATATGGTTTAATTTGTACACCATCTAAAAAAACTGGTATTAGCAATTCACCTCATAGTTGTCTTTCATGATGAGCTTAGCAAACTTCCTGGATCCTGCAACATTGCAACGTTCACCAATGTTAACGAAGTTGGTGTATGGCCCAATCCTGAAGGGCTCTAAACCTAAAAAAGACATTATAATTACAAAACAAAACAAAAACAACCCCCCCCATAAATATATAGAAAAAGAATGGAAAACACTGTATGAGAAAAACAAGTTTACCCCCAATCCAAGCAATGAAGCCCCTATTAATCTCGGGGGATACAGCACATCAGGCTGGAATTGAAAATGTGTACTTTCTCCTGTTAATTATTATAGTCATGTACAAACTCTCGCTCACTGACAGCATTCTTAACTGCAAGGTCTAGCAGCTGTATCTCATTTGCAGGAGAGAAGGAAAAAGACAGAACTAGCCACATTATACCAACCTAAATAGGCATGCTAATGGGAGACATTCTCTAGAGAAAAGTAACTGTATACCATCATACCAATATGCAAGCATTAATCATCCTGATCTGTTTTGCTCATGGTACCCTCCATCAACACCAATGGGATTTTGTATGTGGAATGGCTGCAAGACCAGGCACAAAAGACAATGGTTTCTTTATTCACCATATGTAATAAAATTCAGTCCTAGTTGTTTGAAGTTGATGAGTAATTTGTTCAATCCTCCCTGCCCTCAAAGGGTGAGCAAATGCAAGTTGCATGGAAGTTAGAGGTACTGCATTAAAATGAGGCCACCCTATGCATTAAGGCAATCACAACTGAAAGTTAGCCTAAGTTATTAATGACATAAGAGAAGTAGCATAAAATAGTGATGCTTTGAGAAGATTATTGAATAATGCTAGAGGGCAGCACTTACTTCTAACCATGTAAAACACTTAATGTTACTTAGAAATTGTGACAGTCCCTTCTGCTAACCAGTTTGAAAAAATACCCCACAAAGGCTGTGGAGGGACTAAAAATAATACTTCTTTGGAGGGGAAAGACATGCTGTTCACTAACACATATCAGCTGAATCTGTTGCAACTGTTTTGTCTATCCACTCCTAACCTGCAGCAAGTGAAGCTAAACAACAATAATTTACCCCGAATGAAACAGATGAGGTAAAAGAGAGATGCAATAATTACAACAGATTCAGCTGAACTACAGGTAAGTCCCTCCCCTATTTAAAGCAGTATAATTGTTTGGTCTACCCACTCTCTAGGTTTCTACATATCTGCAAGGATAACCCATTTACTTACTGGCACTCAAAGGGCAATTCTTTTAACAACCAGAATTTTCCCAGTTCACTGAAAACATATTCAGACCCTCCAAACACAGTAACATTGGCCTCACAGAAGCTTTTAAGAACCACACCAAATAAACATCTAATATTTAATTGGGATCCCAGTTAAAGTAACTGCCACAGAGTGAAGACAGCTTTTTTCAGGGAGATGAACTTACTTACCACCCCTAATTCCCACCTGAGGCTGAGCTCAGAAATGAGCCCAGGGACTGTAGCTATCTTTTATTTAAAGCTCAAGTCAACCAGCTGCTTGTGTAAAAATTGAAACATGGGGAACAAGTAAGTTACCGTTGGTCCAGACACAATTTGTTGAATTTACATCAGACTATTTTTGATTTTGAGAAATAAAAAAGCCATCCTGAATAAGGGAATGAAATCTTGCCATTGTTTTGATACACTGACTGTCAAGGTGACCCACAGATAATCATAATTAGGAGTCTACCCAACTGGAAGAGACAGCAGCTAGCTTGCATGCTCGCCTTCATGCCATCAACCTCCCTTGGCCCTTCCCCCAGGTGGGCTGCATAGCCAGAAGGATTGCTGGCTTCCAATAGAGAACCAGCATTTCATTTTCAGTAAGATTCCCTCTTCCCATGGATTTTGCGGAGATTATCCCATTTCCACAAAATCTGAGCAACCATGATTTGGGTAGGTCCCTAATCGTAACATTTGGCTGGATGCTGTGTTTTCAGGGCACTTGCCTAGGATCAGGATGCCTGGGTTCAACTTCCAGCTTTGCCACTGACCTTACACATTACTTTGGGCAGTCCAGCTTATCCCATGTGTCAAACTTTCCCCGCCTGCCATATGGGGATAAGTAATCCAACCTTTCTTTGTAAAGCACTTTGAGAAACAGCAACTGAAAGACTGCAAGAGTTAAACTTTGCTATTAAACAAGCTGTGAAGCCAGTGTTGATAGGAATGTCTCTCAGGCCTCACTGATTGGGCATCCAATAGTTTCAGTAACCCTTATAATGTTACTAGGGATTAATGCAAACTGTTATATTTTCAGAAGTTTGTGTGTGGTGATGGAGTTCTGGTTCTTGCCCACCCCAATCTGGTCCTCAGAGTGCCATAGAAGAAGAGCGAGTGAAATGTAAAGTTCCTGTTCTGCTCCGTCATACCTGATAGCAGCATGTAGCCGTCTGAAAAGGAGGATGGCGGGACGCGAGGTTTACATGCTTTCACGGCTTCTGCAATCTCCCTGGATTACAAGAGGAGAGAAAAAGCCCTGGTGTTTTAAGAGTGTAAGTTTTTAATTGACACCAAATTCCCCTATGTAAAACTGAAGTGAAAGTACAAGACAAACACTCGCAGTCCTAATCCAGCCCTGCATGAAAAGGGTAATTAACGCATTCAATGTTGTGCAGCCAAAGGCAAAAAAAGAAAAAACCCCCAAAATAAAAAAAAAAACTAATCAAACTCTTCAAGAAGATTTTATAATCGTTATTGGTGGTGAGTGTAAGTAGCCGTGGATTTCCAGCAGACAGACAGGGAAAACACTGCTGCAGTATACCCATTTACTAACAGGGACAAAGATATTCTGCACCCTGCACAGTCAAGAATTCACAACTTTGGCTGCGATTATGTACTGCAGTGGAGCAGCAACAAAGGACAGATTTCACCCATTCTTTCAGCTGAAACGCTTCTCCTAACAACTGCCATGTGAATCATGATGAGTGTGGCTACTATGATAGCCAGAAAGCAGGGTAAAGATGCACCTTATAGATGAACTGAATCAGAGATGCATAAGCTTTCATGAACATGAGCTCACTTTATCAGCTATACCTTATGCTAACTACTGTCTCTGTATTATGACAGCATAATCATCTCTCTTCTGTTGGCTTCAGAATCAGCTCAGGAAAACATGCCATGCCCCCATGCACTTTCACTCATTCCCCACACAAAACATCAGAGTAATGATGGACCAGAAGGGTCCCTACCTGTGCATTCACAGGGACTGGTTCCTGTGAACACAGAAGAAATAATGGTGGTTTTCCATGTACCATTTTCAGTAGGACTATCATGAAACAGTTCTGACTGTCTGGGCTAACGGGCTTTCTAAAGTTTTCAGATTCTCCCCTTGGCTTTTTATCTGTTTCTTTCTCCTCCCTTCAAAGCAATTCTGCTGTATTGCTACACAAAATGCTAGAAAAAGCAGCAGCATGGAAGACAAGACAGAGTAGAAGAAATGAAAGGGAAGTCTACTGTCTACAACTGATAAGCAGGAGACAGGAAAAAGGCACTTTATTCCAAATCAGCTCCTTCAGAGACAAAGGACTATGTCTTGCTTGTACCACATTACTTTCATCCCTACAAGAAGCCAAAAGTAAAGAGCCAAACTATTCCTGGGTTGCTGCAAGTTACAATCAAGTGTTTTTTGTATATTATTTCTGTAAAGATATCCTAATTTGGATCATAGGACTCTGAAACTGAGGAAAGGATAGGGGATACTTTCCTTTCCTCAGTATCTGCATAGTTGATATGGCCCATGAAGTTACCTGATATGTGCTGGAGTAGTACCACAACAGCCTCCAACTATGTTGACCAAACTATCCAAAGCAAAACTCTGTAAGTAGGAAAAAGGCAATTTAGTTTCAAGTTGATGACAGCATTAAAAAACTACCTAATAAAAACAAAGACAAGAAAATCTACATGCTTCACATACCAAACAAGTTAAGGCTCCCTGAACAAGATAAAAAGAAGAAATATTACTAAACGAAAATAAATTAAATATGGGCAATGACTGGTGGCCCTCTGGTTTTCATGCTGCTTCTACCACGTTATGAGGAAGGTTGAGAGTCACTGACTTAGATTAGTCTGGTCTGTATCTCCTTTTTGAGAACTTAGAAAAAATATCAAATATCTGTTCATAATTAATCATACGAGAGCAAATTAATTATAGTCAAAAAATGCAAACACATGAGGACCTACAGCATACAAGAGACAGCTCTACAAGCTAAACAAGCCTTTCTACAACCCAACAAGGGAGAAAAGGCCAAAAACCACTTGGCTTTTCAAATATTATGAAATAAAAGTTTCGTTTGAAATGAATCTTTAAGCACTACCTTTCAGCAAAAGTGTTATAAACCCCTGGAGAAAAAATTGTTTCAGACTTGACAGAAAGGTGACAGTCATCCAAAACCAAACTATAGCAGGGGTAGGCAATTATTTGGGATGGTGGGCCACGTAAGGAGTTTTGGCGAGCTGTTGCAGGCTGGGTCACCATCACCACCACCCCCCAACCACACTGAGTCAGCACCTGCCCCCCCACCCCTTCCCACAACAGCTAACCAAAACTCCCTAAGTGACTGGATTACTAGACTGGTCTGGGGGGTGCCATACAGAAAGGGCAGGTGGGGTCTCCATTGAAAACAGTCCAGGACCTGTGCGGGCAGTGTGCATTTGGCTGGGTGGATAGGATGGGGATGCAGGCAGCAGCATCTAGGAGCAGGACAGGGGGCGGGGAGTAGCATCTTGGAGTGGGATGGGTGGCTGGAGCTAGGACTGGGATCACAGGGCGGTGAAAGCACAGGGCTGGGAAAGGGACTGGCTTGATGCAAAACGGTAGTGGTGGAGGGCACGCCTGTGGCCTGCCCCCTACCCCGGCACAGGCAGGCAACCCCAGTACAGTACAGCTGTGGAGTGGCACAGCCTGTCAGCATAAAACAGGCTAATCTGATCACAGTCCATTAGGGCTGCCCCATGCTGCCAGGCCCCACAGATCTACAGCCACACTGTGCTGGGCTTGGTCAAGGGTGTGTGCTCCGCCTCACTGGGCTGCTAGGAAGCAGAGTCCGGCTGCCACACTACCCCAGCCCCGCTGCACGCCCAGGGGCAGCAGGACTGAGCTGTAGGCTCCATGGCCCGGGATGGCCCCCAAACCTGGGCTGGGTGGGACTGAGAGACCAGCTGAGGACTAGATAAAGTCCCTTGGTGAGACGTATTTTGCCCACTCCTGAACTACAGCAATGCTGTAGTAAACATACAAAACATGAATAAAGTACACACAGAAAAAAAAATGTATTAACTATTACCAAGGATGGTTTTGAGAAATATTCCATACCTTAATGTGCTCAGCAGTCATTTCAGGTGTTTCATCATAACCTCCAAAGGTGTTGGGAAGACCTGGTGGAATATTTTCAGTAATGTATTACAATTTGTTTAAACCCCACAAAGAAATAACGTTTAAAATCAGCTGCATGTGTAAAAGGACTAAAATGCTTCATCACACTTGCAATCGCCATTCACTGAGGGATTATGATTTGTTTTTTCAGAAAGAATTCGGAATACGTCTGAAGAAAGAAAATATTTTTCAAAAACTTCAACAGAATTTAAATGTTTCTTATCCATAGTAACAATGATTGTTTTCCCTGAGGAGTTTTAAAGGGAAATGTGGTAAAGCTTTATTGAAGTTCTGGGTTCTGTTTTTAAATTAACAGAATTATTTCACTTAAGCTAAAAGCTGAACTAGTGTAGCTACAGAGCAGTGTTTCTGGCTATAAATTAACAAATATTTGCTACATTGCTAATAAATAAAAAGCTCATTAGTGTTAGATTTCCCCAATTAGTCATTTAACCTAGCCCCAAAGTATTTGCTTTTCAGCCTTATACTTTTCCAACCTTCACTTCCTGTCTCTATGGGGGAAATAAACCCAGGTTATTAAAGACATATAAACTGTGTTTAGTAGAAAATCCTTCCCTGCTTCTCTGCCTCCCAGAAAACATTTCCTTGTACTGGTACTGGGTCAGCGAGAGCCTCATCCTGCATCTTTATACATTTATTGTCATGAGTAATAGTTTATTTATTCTCATTTATAATAGTCTCTTAGTCTCTCAAACTGCTTACAGGTAAAAAGGTTTTAGGGATCTACCCTGCATCAGAAACTTCCAAATGAGGCCAATTTCCTGCCCAACAGGGATATGAATTTTGATGAAGACTTAGAAAGAAGTAAAAATGTGGCAATGCTATGTTAAGCAAAAATAAGCCTGGAGGGAGAAGGAAGGGTGGGAAAAATCCCAGAATCCAATAATCTGGGAAAAGAGTAATTATATGGGAAGCTCTAGAAAATAATGTTCTTAACTTTAAGTTATATTTGTAAAATTTACTAAGTCAGATTTTGTCATTTGGGCTGTTTTTCAGAGCTACTTATACTTTTCATAAAACAATGTAAATTAGCAGGTTTAACATAATAGGCAAATAGTTAATGAGAATAGAATTGTATAACAAAGGGTGTTATTTTGAGATAAGAGCCTTCAACTCAAAGTGTATCCGGACACTGCTAGAGTCCAATCTCTTTGCTGGTGAACTGCTTGATTACCAAGTTATATGTTATTTTTTAGATTGATCTTTTATTATTTTGCCATAATCATCATCATTATAGGAATTTTAAACTTAGCAATTAAATGTTTTCTGATAAAGATTTCTTGAGAGTTCTTGAAATGTCAATATTATTTCAAGTCTTTCAGGGTCCTCAATACAGACATTATTATTTTTTTTTTTAATCTGAGGTCAACTTGGAGGCTGAACCCGGGAAAGAAAAGACAGAAAATAAATCAAACTGGCAGCACACTGAATATCAATACCCAAGTCCACTTTTTGCTGGGCAAGGTCAAATTACTGTGGGACCCAAACTTTTAAGTGAAAAGAAAAAAAAAGGGGAGTTTTCAAAATGATGAGGTACTGCAATCTGTTTATATACTCTGCCTGTAAATTATCTAGTTAGCATATAAATTGTAGGAATACAGAACAGCTGAAGTAATTTCCATTGTATACTCAAACATGACACACACCTGCATTGGGATAACAGATGATGAAAGCCGTTGTACATTTCCCAATTGTTTCAATGAAGGGCCGCATTTCTATTGCTCCTAAGGCACAGTTTAATCCAATACTGAAAAATAAATATTTACATTAATTCCCAGTTTAAAGAAAAGACAGCCAAATAAAAAGCAAACAGTGGCAGTACTGGTACTTTCCCAATTATCTGGCAGCTCTCTTCCTATCCCGCAGGAAGTCCATTAAACCATAAGTGTATGGGTTAAGAGAAGGATGCTTTATCTGCAGAAGGAAGAACATTTCCAGGAGAGGAAATGGACCTTGAGAGATTGCCTCCTGATCTTCTGATGTAAGGTAATCAGCCAGAAAAACTCCAAAAATCTTAGTTCTTAGTTCCCAATCTTGTATTTGCTATTTATTCTAGCAGGTAATCAAATCCATAGGAAGTTGCCACCCAATATCCACACTCTGGGCTGCAAGTTTCCTCCCCATTCAAGTCAACATGTGGAAAAACAAGCCACAATAGGCTGCCTTCCCCACCCGCTTGGCTACAGCAGAGCCTGGCAATTCATGCCAAACCTGCATATACAAATTCTTAGTATACCACCGATACTGTGCTCCAGTTAAGCACTGCTCACTTTCCCAGGGGTAGATATAAAGGCTTGGTGATGTTCTGAAATGTCAGCTTGTCTAACATCACTTCCAACTATACAGCTGGTCCAATAAAAGAGATATCGCCCCAAAATCCTTGCCTATATGCATACTTCCTTTTTTTTTTATAATTCCTTTTTTCTTAAAAGCACAAGGAATGGTAAAGCAAGGCTGGTGTGTAAGATGAGTGGAAAAGTGACAGTCTACCTTGAGAACATTTGTACTTACTTCTGCTTTCCACACCATAGGTGTGAGAGAACAAGTGGATAGGACATAGTGAAAAAGAACTTGCAAAAAAAATTATAAGGTTGAAAGCGCAAAGAACTGTCTGAAGCCACTAAGTTAGATATTATATTTGCCAAAAAAAATTGAAATTTCAAAGAAATTGAGTGCATCAATTAAGATGTCTAGTGGCAATGTTAAATTAGCACAATCTAATTTACTCAGCAGATTATCTTGTGTCTCTCTGACTAAGACATCATTACAGCAGAGATCTTTTCAGATGAATGAACTTTTTGAACAATTTCACCAGCACGTTAGGCACAAACATGTTTTCTTTCAACACCAGACATGCAAATACAACTTTGCTGGAGGCTTTATCCTGAATTCCACATTTACCGAACTTTCCGCACTGATATCCAAGAGAAATTTTGCATGCATAACTGCTTCTCTGCCAAAGGGTACAAGCTACACCAGAAGGATGGGAGACAGGAAGAGCAATGGCATAGTGCATTGTGCATACTTCCACTAAGCTACCAAATGGAAGATAAGCAGTTTAGCCCTGAATGAAATGGGGTGGGGATGCTGAGATCTCAATGCAATCATATTCCAATGGGCACGTTTGGGGACTGTGCAAGTGACAGCACATCCCTACACTTGAATTCACCTGCTAATGACAAACCCAGTATACAAACCCTGGGTTCCAAATAGCTTCTGGTGGACCACATAGCAGAGGGCACCTCCCTACTCTTATCAAAATACAAATTCAGAGTGTATGTACAGACATTTGGGGAGGTCATTGCAAGGTTAGATCAAGTTAAAAATGGCCACCCAATCTAAGTCAGGATAGGAGGGCTAGTGGGGAGGCTGGGAAGATTGGGGTGGACAGCAGCCAAGGTCCACGAGGAAGGGAGGTTGATGGGAATCAGGAAAGTTTGGCAGGATCAGGGGGGAGGGGATAAAGCAGGGTCCAAGAAGGTTTGGCAGGATCAGGGGGCTACTGGGGTCTGCAGGACAGCTTGAAGGAATGAGGCAGTGGCCCAGGGGCTATTTTTAGCCCTCCACCACTGCCCACCTCCAGATGAACACCCCCTCTCCCTCCCACCCCAATTTACTTCAAATCAGCTCCCAGCACTGGCAAACACTGGTAAAACTGGCAGTGGGAATGGCTTGCAGGATGGGGTTTGGGTGGGCTCAGGGACGGACTCATCTACAGGAGAAGGGGGGGCCATCTGGGGAGAGGGACAAGGGGCCTAAAAGTAGCCCAGTGCCATGGGGCGGGTAAAAAAAGGAGGAGTGCAGCCCCAGAGCTGGGTCCAGCAACTGGGCTTTCCCACCCCCAGGGCTGTGCTGGGAACTATACAGAAGTTCTGTTAGATCCGTCTCACCTGACCCATTCTAAGTTAGACAGACTTGAAAGTACACTTAACTTAGATCAGGTCATCCATTTGGAAACCAATCTAAACTTCCTGAACTTACACAGAGTTTGCATTTAGCTCCCTAGTTAGGTTAATGCAAGTGTATGATCTGCACCTGGATAAACTAAGTTAAATCGGGTGGCCTTTTTTAATGCAACCTCTCCCTAACCTCCCCGAACGTCTGCACCTAGCCTGAGGGCAATGGTCTTAAGAATAGAGTCTGTAACTTTATAGCATTTCCAAAGTAGTTGACATGGAACTTTTAAAACAGGCATTTTACCCTCAATTTCATGTTTACAGATGTACAGACTATGCTTACATAAAACACTTACAAATACACCACACACACACTTACAATTCGTCTCAAGTATGTACTGCACAGAGACAAAGATACCGCATTTATTTTCATAAGTGTAAACTCATCATTCAAGATTATTGCAACAAAACAAAGAACAGGTGATATGACCATTTATATGAAACGTAGATAAATGCAATATACTCTGTCATATTGCATGTTTGATTTATAAACTTCCATTTTATACCTTTTTTTAATTTTCTCTTTTTGATTTAAATGGCTGCATTTCTCTCCGCCTCATCTCAGCTCCATTTGTCTCGGTCTCTCAACACAGACTTATCTGTCGATCTCTGACCCACCGCAGCAAGGTATGCTATATCCAAGTGGTATAATCAGTGAATGAGAATGTTTTGACGCTCACTGGATTCACCACACACTGGATACCTAAAACCATTTATTCAGATTACTTGAGGGATATACTGTCACAAGACAAGTTGATGAACAGGCCTGCAAGGCTGGCACAATTTAGGTTTTGCAAACGTGCTCATCAAAAACTGGAAGCGCACACACCCAATTCAAAAGCTGAATGCTGTATTTCCTGGTCGATGTCACCTTCAAATAAATCCAGTACCATCACAGCCACCAAAAACTAACATTTGAGGAAATACATGAGCATTTTACTGTGCACTCTTAAAACAAGCAGCCTTGTGTTAGGCGAGTAATAAGCATGACTGTACCCTAAACTTTGTGCTCCAATTCCCTAAGCCAAAGTATTCGGTGTAGCAATTGTCATCTATCACATGCCAAGACTATAAGAGCTCTTTGGCGCAAAGTAGCATGTAAAGCAGAAAGCATAACAGAACTTAAATCCCCTTCCTCCTGCCCCTGTCCCCTAGCCCAGCAAGGGTTCTAGGTACTATCACAAAATAAGGCAGGAGTGGCCAACCTGTGCCATGTAAGTGGCATGGGCAGCTTCTGCATGTGGCACACAGCAGACCAGGGGGGAGATAGGCAGCAGAGTAACGGAAGGAGCAGAAAGCAGAGCAGCAGATTGGCCAGGGAGTGAGGGCAAGGGGCAGAAAGCAAAGCAGCAAGTGAAGGGGATCATAGTGGCACTCAAGGAGGGTGTACAGCTAGTTTGTGACATGCCTGCCAAAAAAGCTGGCCCCTAAAGATAATGATGACAACAACAACAGGGCTCAAATGTATGCAGGGGAAAAGCTAAGCTCATGCACAAGGAGTACAATTACCACCCATCCTAGAAATTCAAAGCTAAGAACTGTTAGTGAGAAGCTCCTCAGTTAGTTGCAATCAAGTTGACAGTCCACAGTGGGAAGGTTTGTAAGATCCCTAGATAAGGGCCAAACTCAGACTTATTTAAAGATTAGACCAAGAATTGTAACAGCAGAGTGAAGTAGCCTTGGCAATGAGATCAGACACAGAAATCTGACAGTTTTTTTATGGAATACTGTTTAATACATTCTGTATTTCTGCTTCACTGCCCCCTCTATCCTCTTTATAGAGAAATTAATGTCCTGTACAGACTAATCTAGTACTCCAATCTATAGAAAGTATCGATCTCTAGGCTGGGATGCTATATACACAAGTCAATTAACACTGTTTCAATAGGCTCCGTATGTTACTTCTGCAGTACAGTCTGGCCTGGGAAAGTAGAGTCTCAAGGGCAGTCAGACAAGCCGAGTTCTCTAAGTGAAATCTCATGCTTCTGCCTCACTGCAAGGGTAACTTGCCAGTTATAAAAGGGATTTTGCTGAAAAACAAAACTATCTTGCCATAACATATGCTGTGTATGTGTCTAATAGCAAACTACATATTTAAAACAGTAGGAAAACAGACAGGTAACTGTTTTCCTTTGGTGTAAACCTTCATATAATGAGAATCTCGACAGAGAAATCCACAGAAAAAGATATTGGAAAAAAGGAGGAGGGGGGGTGGGACAGAAAAACAAAGGGAAAGCAAGATTCATGCAGGGTTTTACATATTATGTCCTGAACTCTGACACATTGCCTGTGCCAACTGCTTCTTGAAGCCCAAAAGTGCAGGCAGAGTGAGGTAGACGGTAGCCATCAAATTTGCCAATTTTTGTTTTCAACATAATTTTTCATTAAAAAACCCCTCCAACATCTATACCTGAACAGGTTAAGAATATGTGTCTATTCAATTATCAGCTGTCAGGGTCACCTCTCAAAGTACTTTTCAGTACCCCTTTGAACTGAAACCAAAAAGCACAAAAAATAGGGCTGAAACCAATGGCATAACATGGGGTGGGCAGCCAGGCACATGTCCTAGATACAACCTAAAGAGAAAGGAACCAGGACACAGAAAGGATGCCTCACCCTGGAGCTACTGTCTACCTCACTCTGCCTGCACTTTTGGGCTTCAAGAAGCAGTTGGTACAAGAAATGTGTCAGAGTTCAGGACATTCAGGGAACTGTAGTTCTGCAGAATGGCATGGACTTCACTGATGCTAGGGAATGAATTGATCCCACTTTTTGCTGCCAAAAATCAGCATTTTTTTGTTTTCTGGACGTGCTTCGGCACAAAAAGTAAGATAAAAGTTCCCCCTCCTGCCAGTAGCAGCAAATTCCACTGCCTTTTTAAAGAATAAGTCCCTGCACATCTTGCATCAGCTGCTGGCTGCTGTTCCTACACCTACAAGTCAGAAGGTACGAGAGGAGACAGGGGAGGATGAGAGAAGACTGCTCAGGGTGCATTTTTTTCATGCTATGCCTCTGGCTTAAACAACTACAAAAAGCCAACTAGTCCAGCTGCCTGTTCAAGGAAGGAACTTCCCTGTTTGAACCATCCTACATAAATGTATGTCTAACCTGGTCTTGAAAACTTCCAGCCATGGTGATTCCACCATCTCTCTATGTAGTCTGTGTACCTAGGGGACAGATCATAACCAACCTCTTTACAACAATCCTTCAAGTGTTTCAAGACTGTTAACAAACCCTCCCCCTCATTCTTCTCTAAATTAAATAATCCCAATTTTTCCTTAGCATGTTTCCTATGCCTCTAATTATTTTTGCTGCTCTCTACTAGACATTTTCCATTTTGTCCATACCTTTCTTGAAATGTGGTCACCCAAACTGGGCAGATGAAGCCCCATCTGAATAGCATGAAAGAATCATGTCCTGTGATTTGCACATGATATTCTTGTCAATGTACCCCTGTCATTGGCTTTTTGTGGGGCAGGGGTTCAACAATAACACACTAGCCACTCATTCAGCTTGGGCTCCAACATAAGCCTCAGGCCCTTTTCTTCTAGTACAACATCCTAGCCAGTTGCCCCCCAATATGTATTACGTGACTGTTCTGTCCTAAGCACAGAGTTCTGAACTCGTCTTTTCCTGAATCTCACACAATTTATTCAGGCCACTTTTCCAAGTATTTTGAAGCAGCATGAAGTAGTTTTGAATCCTAATTCTGTTCTCCAAAGCATCTGCTACTGCACCCAGCATAGTATCATCTGCAAATGTACTAAGAGTGCACTCAATTCCATCTTCCAAGTCATTAAAGATACAAATACTTGTGGTTCTACTGTATCTGGATGGTTACTTGGCTTACGCTGCTTACTAGGCAAAGGTTGCCAAATTAAGGAGGACCTACTCCACTGCCTTCTGCAGCTTTTACTTCAAAGGGTGCTGTTTTTCCATTCAACATGAGCTCATCAACAGCCCCACATAGATGATTGGAGAAGTGGTGCCCTTTGAAATAAAAACAGCAGCAAACACCTAGACCACCTTAGGGGCCTTGACACGTGTTTGCTGTGGCTCTGTATCCCCATTACTTCATAGGCTCTCATTTTTGCAAGGGGATCAGGAACCCTAAACCCCCAAAGTATTCAGGTTCTTTGGTATTAAAGTACCAGACCTACAACAGACCCCTGCACAAACCCCACTTAATCCCTCTCCTCACTTAGAAATCACACCTTTTACTCTCTAAGCAAGATAATCTAACCAGCTATGAACCCACTTTACAGTACTTTCATCTAAACCAGAGCTGTCCAACTTCAGTGTGGTCAGGTGCCACATGCAACCACACTCCAGGATCCCCACAGCTGCACAATCTGCATCAGCGGCATATGGCACCTTCCCCACAGCCTGTATGCAAGTTCTGCCAGTGGCATATGACTCCCCCTCACCTCCTGCTGCACAGGCAGTACATGAACCCCTGGGCCCTCCCCCACCATGTGGCAGTGGGAGAGGCAGCCACCAGGGCCCATGGGCTGCAGCTTAAGTACTCGATGGCTACAAGCAGCCCGCAAGCCACCAGCTGGACAGCCATGATCTAGACTGGATTGTCTTAGCTTACCTAGGAGAACATCATGGGAAACCATATAGAAGGCCTTTACTGAAGTCAAGGTATTTCACATCCCCTACTCTCCCCATCCTCAAAACCAGTCACCTGATGACGTTTTATAAATAATAATACTTTACTATTCTTTTTATCAGCCAAAACCATTTAGTCCCTGTTTACTCCAGGTCTTAAGTCTCCATGAATCTGAAAGTCTGTGTTTCAGATCCAAGCATGATTTCATGAAAGTTGTTTTAAAAACAGCCTGGCTTTGTCTCTACCAATCAAATTAATCAGGATTAAAATAAAGTTAGTTGAAACCATATATTGTAACAGAATTCACTACTACAGACAGGAAAAGTAATTCCTGTCTCTACTAGATAGGGAAACCAAGCTAAAACATGCTAACCATGTTCAGAATTAACAATGGCTGCAGGTAACATTGTTCTCAACTTACTGTAGAAATAGACTTTAAAAAAACATACCATTTCTATACAACCTTATGGACTCCAGAAAGTATTCTCTTACCAAAGTGGCTCACAGTGGGATATGCTGATGACAAATGCCTCTCCTGTCTGGCCAGAAAGTGTGCGTCCACTCTTATCTATAATGGTTCCAGAAACCTAAATACCAAAAGGAGTGGAAGGGGGAGGGGAAGAAACAGGATTAAAAATTAAAGCATGTTAAAAAATGCTGCACTCAAAAAGCAAACAAAAATATTGAATAGCACTCTACTCAAAACCAGAGCAAGCCAAACTTCTCTCCCGTACAGCCCCCAACACTTCCCCCTATGCAACCTCTAATGGAGATAAACCTATGACCAAACAGCTCAACAAACTTGTGGTTATCAGCCAAGAATCCTAACAATAAGTCTTCCACACCCTCTGCCTTAAGTATGATTGTAAGCCCCAACTTTGCAAAGCACTTTACATGAATAGATCCTTAGGACCAAACGGAACCTCATTTAAGCCATAAAATATTAGGGGGCTTGGACTATAAACTCTTTGGTTCTGGCATCTGGCTCTCTCCCTACCTGCCATCCATGGAGTCTACAGGCTCACAAAGAGTTGTGTAAAGAAAAATAACACTTAGATTTCAAGTACACTCTCTGACTAAAACAGAGCGCTATGGCATTTATACACATACATTTTCATGCCCAGATGCACCCAAGTTGGAGCACACTCAATTAATCAAGTCTGTTCTGCATATAAGCAGATGCGCATGGCGCTGCATTGCTTGCAGTTGTATAAGCAGCGAAATGCGCATCAGTACGGAGAAAATGGCAGTGGTGCGCTTTTGAACTAAAACACTTGCTAAGTGTTTTAGTTCTAAAGTGGACCACTGCCATTTTCTGCGCGTTGACATGCATTTTGCCACTTATACAATTGTAAGCAATGCAGCACCAGGCACTTTTCAACGCTGCAGCACTTGCATGTGTAAAAATGCCCTATGATTATCCAGTCTGAGCTCTTGTATACAAAGGCCACAGAATTTCTCCCAGAAGCTGGATTGAAGTGCAGTCTTTTAGGAGGATATCTAATTGTATCTTAAAGACTCCAAATGAGAACAAGTTTATCATTGTTATTGGTATGCTTTTCCTGTGTTTAAATGAACCTAACCTCCAGAAAATTGCAGGTTGAAGGTACAATGCAGACAGATTGAAGGTAGAACATGTCTAACTGAATGTCTAACTTGCAGCTTGCCTGTCTTCATAATAAGTCTAAGAACATCCCCACCACCACCCCGTCAGATCCCTTTTCCACACTAGTGCCTACACACAAATGACAGTCACATTCCAGGCTTCTCTTCAGTGAACCGAATAGACTGAGCACATTAAGCTTCACATTGTAAGGATCAACACAGTCTGTACGACAAATGCTTCATATTTCCTAAGGATATTAAGATAAGTTTGGCAGTTCAAAACAGTCCGTTGTAAAAAGACAAGCTGCCTTTGCTGCATGTGTTATACTGCATATGTTTTTCTATTAAATAAAAATAACACTACATTCCATCCCATACCAGTTACGAATCCTCAGTAATTAAAGTAAAATGTTTTGTGCTTACAAATATTGGCTTGGGTTTATATTCTTCTTCAAACAGTTTCCGGAGAGCAAAGAGAGCTGCCTGTGAAATAACAATATCACAAAAAGTTACCAGAACTTCTTTTTTGCTTCTTTTTCTTTTCCCTCAATAGCTTTTTTACAACCTACTGTAAAAAGCTGCACTACATTATTCTGGAATTTGTTTCATGAAGGCCAGCACCACAGGTAGATGGGGGGAAATATGTCAGAGTAACTAGGAGGTCTAAGGCTGTTTACTCTTGCAGGCTGACAGAGTTCCAGCCTGTTTTGGGTTGGGAAAACAGGACTTAGGGGGTGTCATGCATGCACACACATGCACATGGCCAGCAATATGGGGGTGGGGGGGCAGAGATAGCCAGCAGCTGAACCTGTGGCCTGGTGAGCAAAGGGGGCAGAGGGAGCTCTGATTTTCCATGATTTAAAAAAAAAAAAAAAAAAAAAAAAAAAAAATCCACAGAGCCAGATTTTGTGCTGCAAGAGGAGTGGCAGCTGCCATGGTTCCAGGAGGCAAATAATATTTCTGTCAACAAATGTGTGGCCCCACAGACAGCCCTGAAGGCCAGATGATACAGTTCCACGCACTGGCCTGTGGACTGGCTCCATGAGACTCATCCAGCCTATGGACCAGAAGAATTGACAGCCCTGATCAAGAAAGCTTTGATCATTTTAAAAACAGCACTGGCAAATAAAAGACATGAAGAAGAACTTCTTTCAGATTATGTGTTATGATCTACAAACTGTCATTAAATATTACAAGGACAATAATACAAACAGAAGAGTAAAGATCTTTTTTATGTGTTTAATAACTAATGTCTGCTAAGCTCTTTCTGGCCACTGCTGTCCTTCCTTCTGCTGAAATGTCCTTCCTTCTGCTTAAATTTTATCTATGCATTTCACAAAACTGTGAAATTACCTAAGAAGTATTCTCCAAAATCTCACCTTTGCATTGGCTGTATCAAATATAGTTTCCACTAACAAGATATCAACTCCTCCATCCAAAAGTCCTTTGGCTTGTTCTTGGTAAGCTTCAACCAGCTCATCAAAAGCTGTAAAATGAAATAAGCATTATTTGATGTAGCTTTAGCTGGAGGAGCCTTCTGTATGGGGCTATTATGAAAATTACAACAAAACTAAGTTACGGTACTTACTAATGTTCCTATAGTCCGGTCTCTCCACTGAGGGGGACAGTGATAGTGTCCTGTTTGTAGGACCCATAGCTCCAGCCACATATCTCTTACACCCTAAAAAGAAGAGGAGAAGGTAGAAAGAAAGAAATTAGACTCATTTCTGGTCAGATAATCATATCACTGTAACACACAACATCAATGCAAAATAGTGGATTGACTTCAGCACCTCCTGTTCCAAAAGCATAGGTCCCCTGCTTCTGAGGTAAAGGTGGTTCTTATTTAACACCGGGCAGAAGATAGTTAGCACCACACAGGTAAGTAGATTTGATTTTTACCAAGTAAGAGAGGAAATGTTACATACTCATACACAGTACCATAGCAAGCAAGTGGGGTGCCAGTGGCACCCTTGCACCATCCTGGGGTAGGTGGGCCATAAAAAAGCAGCTGCTCCTGAAGCCACACAATAGCAATCGCAATAGCGGCAGCACCACAAGTCACTGCTGCTCCTGTGCTCTGGGTGCCTGACTGCATTCCTATGCTGCTACTCAGGCATTGGTACACCATACAACAGTGAGCCATCACATCAGTGCATTCTTAAGTCTCAGTTAATTATTTTTACATGCACAGCACAGACCTATACAGAGAAATTCTAAAGCAAAGACAGAGAGAAGCTGTAAAAATTATTACAAAGATTAAGTTAGGAAACAATTATCTAGACAATCCAATGACTGGCTAATAAGCAGGGGACAGTTTGGTGTTAGAAGGTGATAATTAGCACCCTGCTGATTCAGCCCTTTACTACAGGAACTAGAGTAGCATCTTACAAATCTAGATAGCATGCAATGAAAAAAAAAAAAAATCACTGCTGCTTTTGGATTCTCAGAGAACAACCCGGAGCATCGCTGCTCCCAGATGCAGTCAAGCACATCACCTATGGTAACAAGTGTTCCAGGGCTTGTAATGAGACAAACAAACATGGAAAGGAAGCATTTGAATTAAAAAGAAAAAAGTCCATGCTGTTCACCTGTAAGAGCAGTTACATCATCAGCCGCTTTTCTGGCCACCTGCGCTGAGATTCTGTTTAACCGATAAACCTGAAACAGTGACAGCCAGTTACTTTGTGCTAACAGAAAAGGTCAGTCTCATATATTATGGCTCTTCTTCAAAGAAAACTAGCAAAGCAGCTTACTGCAATAACGCTCCCCTAAACAAGCATGCAGTGCATTCTAAGCATGCATGTATTTGTCTTGCCTAAAGTAAGCACTACAGAAAACCTTAAGCATCAGAAAAGTGCTTTGTTATATGAAGCTCTAAAGGGCACTGCAGGGGTGCGATTATATGAGATGAATCCCACTCCACCATGCATCTCTGGTTAAAACTAGTTTATGGGGAAGTGACTGAGGGCTCCTTCTGTAAACTACTAAACATTCTTCACTCCCACTAAGACTGGAAAGAGCTGAAGATCAGCTGGAATGATGGGAGGTCCAAAGAGGATAAATGTCAGCTTATTTAAAAAGGGGGGAAAAAATCAACTCATTTTAATACATATTTCCAAGTGTTACTGAGCTGCTAAAATAAAGTTAAAAATGAAACAACCTCAAGGAAAATCATGATAAACCTGAGCTCAAAAGAATCCTATGTACTGCTTTAATAATGTTCTGTCCTACTTGTAATGTACAAAGGCAATATTCAAGTACACCACACATTTCCACTGTGGCACCTAATGAAATTGGAAACACTGAAGCAGAATGTTCCTGTTTGCAGAACAAGACCCTTCTGTATATATTCAAATAAACTATGACAAATGGTTACTGCCTGTGCCTCTATCGACAGCTGTCACAGTGCAGCTGTCACACAACCTCCTTTGCAACAATGGAAGTAGGCTACAAATAAATTTGTGATATTTCTCTCCCAAGTAGCAAAGACCTCAAGAACCTTATCTGTACACCCAGGTTCTGTACATCTGTACACTGTACACAGCGTGCACTTAGCAGTCAACATGAACCTGATGGACTTTGGGACTAGGGTAACCTTAGCTGCTGGGACAAAAAAGAAATTTTTATTAACATCTTGATGCACAAGTAGTATAAAATTTTTACCAAATCCTCCAGCCCATAGTCAGCCTGCGCAACTCTGGTGCTGCTGAAAGTGTTTGTTTCAATGATATCAGCACCTGACAGCAAATACTCCTGCAAACAAACAAGCAAATAAATAAATAAATAAGTAAAACAAAAATAGAGTCTTAAGGACCCAGAATAAGGATAAGGAGACTGGATTCCCCAACACTATTTCCTTCTAACATTTGTCTAATTTCGTTGAAAGCTATGAAGTAAAATTCCCTTTTCATTCATGGCATGCCAAATCCTGCAGTCCCAACTCAAATACTACTCCTACTGTTTTGAGAATGTGTTGCACACAGTGAGGACTGCTACATATGTGCAGTGCTTTAATATCAGAATTATACTTCATATTAAGATTATGTAATTAAGACCCTGATCCAGGTATGTAGACAAGTATAAACCTAACTTTAAGCATGCAAACTGTCTCCTTGAAGTGCCTAAAGTTACACATGTACTTAGGTATCTGAAAAAAAAAAAAAAAAAGAACCAAGAACTATTCAAGTTTTATACAAGTTATAAAACACAGGTGCAAAAATCAAATTGAATTGAAAGCCACTTGCAAGGTATACTTTCCAATGCAGGGCTGCCTCTTGGCATCCACTATGATTGGATGCAAGACCTCAGCCCTTTGCAAGTGGCAAATTGAAGAGCACATGCACTTATATGGTCAGACTAAGGAGCTGTGACACTGCAAGGACACAGCATGTGCCATGTTGGTTTTAAAAACCTTTTTAATGTAATAAAGTAGTTTAAGAAGAATTAGATTAAAGCAAATTACTGACACTGTCCATCTGTGACCCAGGGACTGATGTTACGCATCCATTATGGATGGTCATAAGCAATCTACTGAATCATATATTGCTTTAATAGACATTATTAGCCTGTTATAAACTAATACAAAATGTACCAGAGCAGTGTTTACCAGCTGAAACTGAAATTCTGGTCTACTTGAAGTGAATGGGAACTTTGCCCCAGCTTACAACAGAGCCAGAAGTTCAGGCTGAATTTTCAAGCAGTGACATGGTGGGAAAAAGCTAATTGCCAGAGGCAAAAAAATATTAGTAGGACTTGCCAGAAGAAACAAGAAAAAGCAGTGTTTAGGTGGTGAGAGAGGTTTAAAAAGTTCAGTAGTGAAGGGAAATCTAGTAACAGTGAAAACAGAGTAGAATGCAGTGGACTAGAATTCCAGGAGGATTTGTGTTTATTAAGGATCATGTCTAAACTAGCAATTACGGCCCAAAACCATGAAGGTATTTAGCCACCTAACTCCTGAAATCAATGAAAGCAGGGTGAAAAATTCCTTTCATGGCCTACAACTTTCTTTAGCTGCTTGAATTTTTATTTCTCCATTTACTTATTGTGTCACAACAACCGTTACCACGAAAGCTCTCTGGTGCACAGATGATGCCATCATGCTTTTAGAACATACATCTTGCACATTTGGGACACAACTAAAATAAATGAACAATTATTCACTCAGAGATTTAAGCATACAAAACTATGCATACAAATATGACTGGCAACAACTGCATTTAGCACTTTTGCTCCTTTAACCTAACGCACACCAGCTATTCATGCACTGGACAGACAAACAGGGAAGATTATTTCACTGGCTTCATTGGGATGTTTGCTACCACAGTTGATCACAATATTAACAAACTAAAAAATTAATCTCTCTAATCTCTCATTTACCATGACTTCAGGTATGATTTGTAACAATGACTGGGGGGGGGGAGTGGATTGTTAAGACAGAAGCATGTTTTTTCCTCCTATTCTGAGAGTGTCCTCATTAACGACAAACATACTTTATTAGAGGAAAAGATGCATATTGTATGATAAAAGGTACACTTAAACCTCCTTTAAGAGCATTTCTTAAATACATGCATACTATTTTATATTTAAAGATTTATGCATTTCAAGCTCTTTTTTTTAAGTGCTTAAAATTACTATATACCAGAACAGTATTAAAATGATAATTTGCTCTAACTGGGAAATCAGCTTTGACTTTTGAAAAATGGCATCTTCCTTTTAGATCTCACTTATCAACCAAAGCACAGGTAAAAACTACTTAGTAAAAACTAAAGGGGTGCCTATTTAAAGGACTCCACTTTTCAAGCAGAGAGAGACAGAGACACAGAGCACTAAAGGGGCATTTTTCAAGTTACTGTCCATAAATACGTTATCCTCCAAGGATTTTGTGAAGCTCTAACATCTTTATAGATCATGCCAAGCCTGCAAATTTCACCAGCTTTCAACCTAGATGGGTTGAAAAAGATTAAGAAATCTGAAGCCCAACATGGAGAATTTCCAGGGTTTGGTGTCAAGTTAGCTCACCTGATAGAGCTTTGACCATTTCCTAGGAACAGCTTCAAACAGCTTTTTTCCTTAACCTCCTCCACAGCACTAGAAAGCTCCCGATTCTCTAAAAAGTGTTACGTTACCAAACAAGTCTTAAGAGACTGAGCATTAAAATAAAACTAAAATACTTAAAAAGTTATCGTTAAAATACTTAAAAGATGACGGGAATCAGAAATAAAAAACCCCAATGAACAGGTTTGAGGTCATATGCAAATATCAATTAGTTATAACACTACCTGAGTACTGCAGCTAGGGAGAATTAAGTTTTGCTATAACTTGGAAAAATTTGGATAATGTAGTGATTTAACAACCATTGGTTACTGCCTTTGACAACTCGCAGATGTCAAGGAAGGTCCTAGAAGGTAGGATAAGGGGAAATATAGTGCCCATGATTTCGTTTTGTTTTTCAAAAGAGGACCCAAGAAACCAGACAGTGGGCAGTAACCACACAGGAAGACACTGGACCATATATACCATCCATCAATTTGTAGCGCACTAGCAAAGGAGCCTCTTGAATAAGTAACATGCTTTTTACTGGTCTGCCACAGGTCAGGTCACCTGACAATTCTTTGGTTCACAATATACAAGTGATACAACCTTCAAATTATTATTTTTTCATTTAAAGGAGACAATCAGTACTAGTCAAACCCCTCAAAAGTACAGTAATACATACAAGAAATAGATTATTTTTTCCCTCTTTAAATCAAGAGATTCAGAAATCATGTAATACCTTGTGAATTTTGTAGATGATGTCAGGCTGAGTTATACTCAGAAGATCATTGTTGCCTTTTAGAGGTTTGGGATGGTCTTGAAATTCTTGCCCTCGGAAGTCCTCTTCTGACAGCGCGTGCTGCTGAATCATGGTTCCCATTCCTCCATCCAAAACCATAATCCGCTCCAGCAAAACAGACTCAATTTCATCTTTTAGGCTTTTTGTGGTATCTACTTGAAAAACAAAGCCAAACAAACTGTAAGGAATTTTGATATTTCTATGCATAGCTTTCATAACTAAGTACTTTTAAGTTAAAGAAGCCCAGCAATCTCAGTAAAAGATTTGTTACTTTATTCTAAACTAACATAAATCAGCCATTGTGCTATGCCTAAAATATGCAATAATTTAACATGAGTGAGAACAGCCTGTGCCTGCAGCTGCATCTGGATGAGCAGGAGACTGCACCCAGGAGGAGCCCCAGGAAACCAGCAAGGAGTTAGTAATAGGGGCAGAGGGAAGGTTGAGGAGCCTCTAGGGTAGCCTCTGTTTCCTTTTCCATAAAGTAAACTGGCAAATCAGTGAAATAATTCATGCTGTTTATCCCCTCATAGACATTCCCTCAAGAGGCCTACTCCTTTGATTTTTACTGCTGCAGAAATCCATTGAAGTGGGAGTTTCAGGGCTGCAGATTTAGCTCCCGCCGCACAGATTCTGGCACAGTCGGATGCAAACGTGTCTCATGACTATTTGTTTGCTGTCAATAATCTAGCCCAACAGTGACCCTGCAGCATTGAAAAGGCCTCCCTGCTTCTTCAAGGCAAAATTAGCTTTTTATTTTGTAAAGCTTCCAACCTAAAGCATTCCTTTATACAGGTTTCCCTCACTATGCTGTACATGCATTCCTGGAAAACGGCACATAACTCAAATTCGCATAAAGAGAACCCACTTTACACTGTAACAAATAGGGATATGTTCCAAGACCTCGACTGTGCTGACCCCCAGACCTATTTCTACCACTTTTACAATACAATTTTGGTACTCACCAACAGCAGACAGTACGGACAAGCACAAGGCACCATCACAATGGGGGTGGCAATTACAGAAACACGTGTCACAGACAACGAGCGAGGAACACAGATCCACACGGGAGACTATATTTTGGTGCGTCACTCCCACAATGCACCACACAAAGCAGCTGACTGTGGGCTTCCCTCACACAGATCACATAAGAGTGAATTTACCTCGCATATAACAACATTTTTGGTATAAAATGGGTCATCGTATAAGAACAAATTCACACATACCAAACCCGCATAAAGTGAGGGAAACCTGTACACAGAAAAATTACCTATCACTGAAATACAAGGTGAAGCTAGAGTAATACACCTATTTGCGATGCTTAAAGAATGACAAAAGCAATTGAGGGTCTGGATCTACACCTCATTACTCAGGAGAGAAGAAAGATCCACATTTACTTCAGTGACTCTGGATAAAAGGTTTTCAACCTCAAATGTAGGTTCTATTAAAAATAAAGATTGGGGCATGGGAGAAGAATAGAAGAAGAGTTAAGAGCACATAAATTAAACAGAAACATGTTGTGAACTCAGGTAAAAATAAAGTGAAAATAATCACTCCAGCTTTTAACAGCTACACTTGAGAAAAAATGCAATATTAAGTAAAAAGAAATTCAGTTTTTCCTACTTTGAGTATATAAACAGGTTATTAGTAATACCAATATCTAAACACCAAAGGTTTCTCTTAATAGTGTCTCCAACCACAGCTACCTTCCCTGCATTCAGACTCTATACTAGGCTTGAAGACAGGAAATAAAGACAATTTCCTACCCCCAAAACATGTCAAACACTACCTACATTTGCACTTTCATTAATAAGCAAAAGCCAACATGTACTATAAGATTTGCACCGCTCTAAAGCTTCTAACATTTTTTTTTGCACAAGAGAAAAAATAGTTTTGTCCCTCTTTATCAACACAGCATGTCCTGGCTCTTCTAATCACTTTCCAACATCCCCAAAATGCAAGCCACTTGGCAGCATGCTGGCACTCCTCAGGGCCTGCTGCATCTTCTTCCTAGCTCTGAAATCCTGCAAGACAAGCTTTCATGTGGGGATGGCCAGATCTTCTGACTGGTAGCAGATGGGACGGAGTCACAGGAACAAACTCTACAATAGATCACAATGCAGGAACAGGCTACAAGGAGAGACAGACTGTCCATATTCTGACAAACTGTCCAAGGAACAGCCCAGAAAGGAAGCAGCACTGGATTTGGAGCCACAGATGGATAAAGGACTATCATCATCCTTTTTTGCTCTTCTGGGGAAAACTGTGGCATAACTGGGAGGTATTTCACGTTATGAACAATAAAATTATTATGTAAGCAGTGAGATGGCTTTAGTTTCAGTGTGGCTACTGCCCTTAGTTCTGGCTCCCATTCCCCTCCCAACTATACATAATCTTAATCAGATTCCAGGCTAAGGGGACACAAACCATACACCAGTGGTTCCCAAATCCCCGACTGGGGAACCTATTTAAGTCAATCCTGGGCTGGTGGGGGATGGGGAGGGTCAGTCTGGGGGAGGGATGGGGCAGGGGCCAGATTGAGGCCCCCGTGGTGAGGGAGGGACAGTGTGGTCATCCAGGAGCAGAGGAAGGTAAGTGGGGCCCCAGCCCAGCCTGGTAGTGGGAGGATTGGAGCCTCAGAGGTCCTCTAGGGGCAGGGGGGCTCCCGCAGCGCACATGCCCCCCATCTCTGTGCGGGGCAGAGGCAACTGCCGCTGGCCACGTGCAGGTGCGGCTCAGCCCAGTGGCGGGATGCACGTGGTGTCTGGCCGCTCCCAGGCCAGCTGCAGCGGGGCTTGGGGCACAAAGTCCAGCCTGAAACAGCAGCTGCCTCTGCCACATAGATTGGGGGGGCCCAAATGAGGGGCAGCTGCAGCAGCGGTGAGGGAGGGATTGGGGTTGGAGCAGGAGCAGGTCCTGCAGCCTGGACGGGGTGGGATGGAGCCAGGAGCAGCTCAGCCAGGGGGCACAAGGAGGGGGAGGCATGCACCCCAGGAGGGCACAGGAGGCACGTGCCCCTGGATCTGCACACAGGGCGAGGCACGCTGCAGCTGCCGCCTAGGGCCAGGCTGTTCCCAGTGGCTGATCTATGCTACGCTCAGGCCAGGCACTGGGAGCAGCCACCCGAAAATTCACTGTAGCCCCCCCTAATCCCCGCTCCCAGTGCCACCACCGCCCATCCCGAGTGCAGTACGGCCCAGCCTCCACCAGGAACAGCCCAGCACAGCATCCCAGCCCCAGCCCACAGCTGCAGCTCGGTGCAGATCCTGGGCGCACAGCCTCCATGCCCTTGGGGAGTGGGGGGCAGGAGGAGAGGAAGGCTGCACTGGGCTGTTCCCAGCAGAGGCTGGGCTGCACTGCGCTTGGGGCAGCAGCAGCACTGGGAGCGGGAGGGGTGGGTGGTGGGGGCTACAGAGAAATTTTGGGTGGCTGCAGCCCCTCCCTCCGCCCCCCAGCCCCGCTCTCAGCCTGGTCCATGCACAGCACGGGCCAGCCCCCACATTGGGAACAGCCCAGCCTGAAGCTGCAGCCTGCCCCGCGTGCAGATCCAGAGGCATGCACCTTCCCATTCCCTCTTGGGGTGTCTGCCTCCCCCTTCTCACGCCCCCTGGACAAGATGCTCATGGCTCCATCCCACCCACCCCAGCTACAGGGCCTGCCCCTGCTCCAGCCCCACTCCCTCCCTCACAGCCATTGAGGGGGTAGGGACAAATTGAGGCCCCAGCAGTGAGGGAGGGAGTGGGGCTAGGGCTAGGGCTTGGGCTAGGGCTGGGGCCTCAATATGCCCCTGCCCCACCCCTTCTACTTCCCCCACCCCTTCCCCCACAGACTTACCTGCTGGGGAGGTGCATCCCCAAATAATTTTTTCCCCTCTCCCTTGATCTGCCCCCCTTCCTTCCCAACAGATTTACCTGCAGGGCTGGGGGGAAGGGGAGGTGGCGGTAGATATCTTGGGTTGCTTTTAAATTCCAAAAGTGATCTCCTATTTAAAAAGGCTGGAGACCACTGCCATATACCCACAACTAGCAAGTTAATCATACTAGTTTTGCATTTCTTATTAAGAGAGAGAAAATGAACCACAGCTAGGATTACAGCATTAGCAACCATTAGTTCGTATTTCATCATAAAGTGCACTCCTGTTAACTGTCAGATCAGTGAACTGATATATAGTTAAATCATTACTGCTACTAAACCACTACTACTATTCCCACAGCCTAGCTCGTTAACCCCAGTGATCACATTAAATGAAAAAGTCACTGGAGGACAGCAGTTTTTGGCTTCCTGGTCCCGTCAATCCAAAACAAATTGTCCTTAGGAGGTCAGGGACAGCAATGGGAGTGAGAAAAAACAATTCTGTTAATAAACCTCTACACCCAGTGCAGGATTCACTGACTTTTCACCCAAATTGTCCTCAAGGTGCTGCTTGAGACTATTGTCATTTAGGAAAAACTAACGCTAGTGTGAGACCTCTTCAGGTCACTGAAACTACTCTCTTTCTGTCATAGGCATCCACATCATATAATCCCAGTCCAAGGATCCCCAAGTAAGTACAGCACCAACACCAGCATAAATTGCACATTACTCTGCAGAAGGGATGCTCTCAGGCCAGCTTGAGGAGCCATATCATGAACACCTGGGAGTCTGGCTCCAAGCACACCCTTCAGTTTAAGTATTTTTTCCCAGAAACTGAGCAAGGGACTGAATGGGAGCCCCACAAGAAGCAGGATGAATTCCTGCAATAAAGGGAAAAAATATTTATAATGGGCACTTTCCATGTGCTCTGATGCATCGGAGCAGATTCGATTAATCGAGTTTGGGAGCATACTAATCAGAACGCTCCAGTGTCACGTATTCAGCATCCCTGTGTTTCAAAATGGTGGAGGGGCACTTTAAAGCTGGTCGAACAAGCCTTAAAGCACCCCCGCTGCCATTTTGAAATGCGGGATACTGAATACACAAGACGCTGTGTGCATTTCAATTAGAGTGGCTCCTGAGCTGCTCCTATTAAAATGCCCCCTACTGCAGAGTACACGTACAGATGCCCTTAGATTCTGCTGATAAAGTTTTAACTCAGTTGCTGACACCATTGCTGCCCCCACCTCCAACATCTTTTGGACTATTACTGTTTGCCCCAGAGGAAGAACCTTTGGCTTGGCTGGAAGGCTAAACCATCTAACCAACAAGGGAAGCCAAGGGACTGGCCAATTCGAACAGCTACAACACCACAGTCAAACAACAAATCTGTTCTGGGGTCTGTTTTCCTGCCTGTTTACTTTCTCTGGCAACACTTCAGAGTCACCTTCTTGGTTGCGTGTGCCTCTTGTAACCATGACAAGGTAAGACATCTAACAAGGTAGTTGCGAACTATTAAAACTGACAGATGGCCTCAAGAAGCAACCCTGAAATTATTTTTGATTTTCAGGTGGATATTGGCCTTTGAAAATCTGTGAAATCTAAGAGATCGGCCTTTAAAACGTGTGCTTCCAAGTCTGCTTAAGCCCCAACACAGGTATTATAACAGATTCGTGAACCAACACAACAAAAGTTTCTCCATTCGTTAAAACAAAGCAAAACCTGTTTGGAATTGGATTTGACCTGCGGGCAAGACAGCAAATAAAACAGAGCAAGAAACTCTTGTTGTGCAAGAGAAAACCCACGTGTAACTGTAACGCAAACAAGAGATCTCCGTGTCTCTCACACACACACACGCACACACGTGTATATTTATGCACGTGCAGGCACACATGCAAGCATACAGGGTGTACAAATGTACATGCAAGGAAGTAGCATGTACACAAGCACACACTAGTACAGCATACACACACACGGAAAGAACATATACACGTGCAAAGAACACAAGCAGCAATACACTATGCACACTAGCAGTTTGTGTACACATGCACACAGTGGCAGCGTGTGAGCACACACGCTAGCGCCACACACCTGCACACACTAGCAGCTTGTACACACACTCACGTGCAGCTGCACCCACGCACACACAGCAGCCATGCACGCACAGGACTCCAAATGCACAGGCACGGACTAACAGCATGCACACACGTGCAAAGCACACACACTAGCAGCCTGTACACACACATGCAGGCATGCACACACAAAGCACATACATGCACGCACTAGCAGCCTACACACGCAAACGCACAGGCACAGCAGCAATGCGCGCACACACACGCCGCATGCATGGACCCCAAGCCGGCGCACGTGAGTTAACCCGCAGCCCGGATTGCATCATTATCGCTGGGCCCCGCAGGTGCCCGCGTCTCGCCGGGGCCGGGCTGGCTGCGATGCGGGACAGGGGCGGAGCACGTGGGCGCCGCGCCGCTCTCCCCCAGCGGCAAAAGTTGGCGGGAAAGGCGCAGCCGGCCCAGCCCGCCCCGCCCCAGAGCTGGCCCGGCCCGGCCCGCGGGGCCGCGCT